>NW_026057581.1:21717458-21859912 GCF_023721935.1 Panthera uncia
AAAAAAAAAAAAAAAAAAAAAAAAAAAAAAAAAAAAAAAAAAAAAAGCTATGGGATCTATGGGATCTGCTTGAAATTTCACTCTGGATGAGGAAGAACGGTTAGAATTTGTTGAATGAAGGTCATGGTGTGAAACATAAAACTATTTTAGAAGTTTATCTGTAGTGAGTCCAGCTCACTGAATGCAATGTTATAAAAAGATTTTGCTTTAACGTTCCCTCTCCACTCCCCTCATCCTAAGTGCCTCAAAAAAATTCTCTCTTTTTTGTGCTTCTCACTGTCTCATACCTGCTCTTGCCTTCTTATGCCTCGAGGTTAACAAATACATAGTTGAAATATCTAAATATTTTACTCTTGACCCAAATTAGAATAGCATAAAATGTTAAACTGAGTAAAAATGATGAGGAATTGAAAAAGAAAATATAAGAACATGGATTAAATGTAACCAATTTTTTTTCATTCTTAGTCCTAAATCTTGCCGCCAAATCATCCACTTAGTCAAAATTGCTCACTCTTTCCAAGCAAGCCCAATGCATTTTTTAGCCATGACTATGGAATATAAGAGATAAAACAGATGGAGGGTAACTTAAAAGGACATGAGAACAGAGCTGGATAAAAATAAGATATTGGTTGGCAAAACTAAAAACACAATTCCACGGGTCTAAGCGCATGAAATTTGTGTAACATGATGTGTTAATCAGACAGACCAAATTGGCAGAGTTTATCTTGGAACAATGGTACAGATTGTCCCTTTCATCAGCAAACTCTGTCAATTCACATCTAGGCCAGTAAGAATAATCTGTGTGGGAGAAAATGCTACGTGAAAACCAAAACCCTGCTTTATTCTCATCTTTCTGGAAATGAAGGCAAGTATGTGTCCCTATCCTCCTTGCTGACAAACAGAGGGTTATGCAGACTTGTGCTCTTCCTAACAGAATCTAGGCAGACAGGACATGAGCTTCTTCTCAGTCTGGCCCTGGGAGACCCTCCCAGGTCTCTCTTCCCCTGCTGCGGGGACCTTGGCAGTCACATGTTCCCATGCTGTCCCTGTGGATGGATGACTCCACGTTGGTCAATCTCAGATTCATTGTCAGTGGACTGTGGATTTTCAATGGATTAAGATACTGAGATTTCAGAGGATTTCTCTGTTAGTACAGCCTGACCTAGCCTATTCTGACTATAAATCAGCCCTAACATTCTCATATGTTGGAGGAATCTGGACTTACTGAAGAGTTGCATAACCTAATTGGTACCAATCCTAGAATCAACACCACTTTTCCTTGTCCTATAAAAATAATTTTGCTAACTCAATATAAACATTTCATATAAGGAGATTTGGAGAGTTAACCATTTACATACTGTTATAAAGAAAATAATGTTCCTCTACCGTGCAAAGGTTCAGCAAGCAAGAATTTGGCTAAAATATAAGAAAAAGAGTTTTTGAATGTCTATACAACGAAGCACTAAAACAGGTTACCCAGAGTGGTTGTGCAATCATGAGTTCTGAAAGTCTTTATAATTAAGACTGACCATTGCCCAGTGGCCTGTGTCAGACTTTCATTCAGTTTCTTGCCTTGCTAGAGCCTCAGGTCTTGGTTAGAATATCCAGAAGGGCTTTTCTGGCTTTATAAATTTTGTTCAGGAGGGGGCTTTCTATTACAGAAAGAAAACAAAGCAAACTCTGGTGTGCATTCATCTAACAACTATTTAGTGAGTACTGCCTAGGTGCTTGCCCATGCCACACAGTACAAGGGATGGAATGGGGAGTGGAAGAGACCCTGCCTCTCCCTTCATAAGTTCGTAATCCAACAGCTTTATAAACTACCCCACACATTTTTGGTAGGAGAAGATCAACACCATATGTTGAACATTGCTTCTCAACTTCAGTGTCAAATGTTAACTGTTACTCTGAATACTGAATGTTACTAAATGTCAATGCACAAAAAATTTCCCACTGCCCATTATCACCCAAACCCAAACCTTAGATAAAAGCTGAAAAGAAATCATTAGGATCTTCTTCAAGCCTCCAGGATCTAGTCATTTTAGAAGTTTTTATGTTCAAAGTAAAAAAAGAGAGAGAAAGAGAGGAGAGAAAGGCAAACAAATATATGTTGACATATACATATCAACATATCTATGTTGATATATTTTTGTCGATATTTTCTCATTTTCAATTTTAATAAATTTATTAAACTTATAGAAATCCCAAGGATAATTTGAAAAATACGGCTTTGTCGTTTTTCACTCATCAAATTGGCAAACATTTCAGTCTGACAATGAATGGTGCTGGCAAAAGAGTGCACAAACAGGACGGTCCTACATTGCTGCCAGAGGCAAGGCAGGATACAGGGGCTTCAGCTGTATCTATAATGTCTCATTTCATGAGCTGTTAATTTGAACAGAGTGTCTATTATATTATTCTCTGTACTTTGTGGAATGCTTGAATTTTCCCTTAGTAATAATTTTTAGAATGTGTCCTCCAAGGGCAGGGAAGAAGAGGTCACTTCTTTCACACACTGTCGAGAACAAAGAAATAACTATGCAAGTTTAGTCTAAGAAAGCAAGAGACACAAGTACTTTTCTAACTGGGCAGCTTGGAACTGGATGTGGCTACTCCCAGCAAGAGCCAGAACCCAGACAGGAAGTATGGACACCAGCTGCAATCACAACTTCTGCTTAAAGACCTGCATTCAGGCCTCACAAATCCAGGAATACAACCATTCTTTAAAACAATAACAACCAATCCAACATGATGCTTCATCTTTGAACAAAACGTGTGATCTTCAGTTTTCCTCAGCCTCAGGTACGACAGGATCCTCTGGCACGTTTCTATTTTTGGTCAAGAAGAAGTACCGCTGTCCACCTCCCCTGAAATCTGCTAATAGCTTGGCATTGTGGGGAATTAATTGGTCAGGACTGTGTGGCAGGGAGAACCCAATCTTAGTCACTCTCTTTGGCAAGAAGCAAACTGAATTTTAAGGAAGTCACCTAACCTTATAGCTAAGCTTCTCTGCTTGAATTATCACTTCTAGTCTCATCTGCCTATTCAAAGCAACACAATACAACTATGAATAGATAAATCATCCCCTTTCTCAACACAGCTCAACAACATTAAGACCATATCTGTGAGTGTGAGGAAAAAACACTGTGATGGTATCGACAACCAGACAACTAAATTCAAAAAAAAATTTTTTTTTAATGTTTTTATTTATTTTTGAGACAGAGAGAGACAGAGCATGAGTAGGGAAGGGGCAGAGAGAGAGGGAGACACAGAATCCAAAGCAGGCCCCAGGTTCTGAGCTGTCAGCACCGAGCCCCATGCAGGGCTCAAACTCATGGACTGTGAGATCACGACCTGAGCTGAAGTCAGGGGCTTAACTGACTGAGCCACCCAGGCGCCCCACCAGACAACTAAGTTTGATAACACAATGGGGCCCTTATTTTATTCTTGCAAAAAAATTACATAGGGGACTGGGCTCACAGAGTCATATTGTTGTTAAGAGTATACTGGGGAAGAAATGGACACTCGGAATACAGTGGCTCTTCTACTAGATATATCTCCTTCCTTGGCCTTATGGAGGTGCAAGATTGATGGAGAAATTAACAGCATTGTTTTTGTTCTACACCCAAGCCTCACCCAGCAAATAGTGTTCAAAATCATGACCCCTTTCTCCAGCCAATCAACATGGTTAAAATTCTCCCATCAAAACCCTCCTTGACCTGCTTCTACCTTGTTTTACTTCTTTTATTTGACTCCTTCCCTTCTGGACAAGCTTCTTGAAAGGATAGTCTACACCCACTGTTTCCACATCCTCAACTCCCACTTATTTTTTGGGGCAATCAAGATTAACTGAGTTCTGGTTTCTACTGCACCATTCCATTAAGATTACTTTCACAAACATTGACAAGATCCTCTATCTGCCAAATTCAAAGCCACTTCCTACAGCCAACTGCCTTAGTTCAGGCTTTTATAGCAAAACTACCATTCTCTACATGGTTCATAAACAACAAAAATTAATCTCTCACAGTTCTGGAAGCTGAGAAGTCCAAGATCAAGTATCGGCAAATTCAGTATCTCGTGAGGGCCTGCTTCCTGCTTCATGGACTATCTTTTCCTTCAATGCCCCTCGCATAGAAGAGGCAAAGGGAAGTACTCTGGGGTCTCTTTTTTTAGGGCCTAATGCCATTGATTAGGGTAAAGCCTAATCACTTCTCAAGGGCTACACCTCCTAATACCATCACATGGGGTATTAGGATTTCAGCATAAGAATTTTGGGAAATACAAACATTCAGTCCATAACACCAATCTCATAGCAAATCTGCCACATGACATCCTTCTTTTTGAAATGCTGCACATCCGCCCCTTGCAATGGATGCTTTCTGAGGTTCTGCACAGACAAGTCAGCTCATACACCCAACGTGAATGTGCCAGCCAACATCTTGCTTCTTCATGGCTATGGCCTGGTCACCACCTATTCGTAGCTTCTGGACAAATTTCCCCATGATGCTTTTCATCTGCTACAGAATTCTGTATGTTATGTGCTATGCCAAGTGTTATTATATCAACATTTTGCGGGCAAAATTTAACCTTAATCACTCTTATTTTGTGCAAAAAGGTTTCTAATATACTGCAAGCATTACATCAGTTCACATGAATCTGAACATCTTCTAACCATGCAGAAAAACTGCAAGTGCTCATACTGGAACCACTACAAAGCTCTTACTTGTTTCAGAATTCTTAGATTTTATTAAGAACTTGCTTTGTTACTAATATTAATAAAATTACAACTGATTTGATTAGGGGTTATTAGTTTTAGATATTAGATGACTGTAAAAATTATCAAATAGTCATCAAAATATATATTTCTTGCCTGATGCCAACCTTGATTCTACTATTAATAGAAATGCCACACTTTAACATTTATTATAATAAAAATTGGTGATCCTTTAAGAAATCAATTATGAGCATATATCTTCACGTATTATAGAATCAGTTAGAGTTTTCTCTGTTCCCATATTTTCCTCTGGCCCATGCTTACATGTCAGTGTTCCTCAGGCAAATATTTCTGCCTCCCGTACTTCTCAGTCTACATTTTCTCTAGGTAGTTATATAGAAAACCATTGTTTTATCCACCACCTGATCACTCTCAAATCTATTTCTCTAGCCCAGCCCTTCTTCCAGAGTTTAGATTCATCTACCCAAGCACCTTGTGAATGAGCCATAATCAAGTCACATCAACATTTTCAAAACTGAACTCACTGATGCATAGCCTACTTCTCCCAGATTCAAAATCTTAGTTTGTGACACAACTGCCCATCAGTCACCCACACCGGAATCCCAAGAGTCACCCTCAACTCCTTGTTCTGAAACTCCAATTCCCAATTTCTATAGTCATTGCTACTGCTCTTATGCAACCCTCATATTTGTCCCCCTGGATAGTGCAACAACCTTCTGGCCAGTATCCCAGTCTCCATTCTAGAGCCGGGCACACCATCATCAGTATTGCCTAGAGCTAACTAAAATGCAAACATGACGTTGTGACTCTACTATTTAAAAATTTCTAGTTTAAATAGTTAAAAACTAAGCTGCTTAGATAACAGCATCCAAGACTCTTCCCTCCCTGATTCCCGCCACCCTCTATATCACCAACTCCTGCCACATCTTCCTTTACAAGTTATGCCCAGAACAGCCCCACCAATAGAAATATAAAGCAAGCTACATATGCAGTATAAATTTTCCAGTAGCCACATGAAAAAAAAAAGGAAAAAGAAACAGGTAAAATTAATTATATTAATATATTTTATTTAATCTAGTACATCTAAAGTGTTCATTTCACCATGTAATCATATTTTAAAAAGGAGTAATGACATAGTTTATATTCCTTTTATGAACTAAGTATTTGAAACCTGGTATATATTTTACTGTTAAAGCAAATCTGAATTTGAGCTAGCCACATCTTGCATGTGCAATAGCCACTTGTGGTCAGTGGCTACCATATTGGACAGTACGGTTCTAGCACTGACAAGATGCGTGATTCATTTCCCTATTTACCATGATTTTTCATGCCTTTGTTGTTCTTTTTCCAAACTTTCTCATTTCATTTTTTGAGATTTAGCTCAGCCAGCCCTTCCTACCTCCCACACTGAACTAAGTACAGACTCATATTTCATGAGTTCTTGTGCACACCACCATCACAGCACTTCCAAAAGCACACTGAATTCATCTATCTACATGTGTGTCTCCAATGCTAGATTTTGTCTGGGAGACAAAATCCTACCAGATCTACTCATTTATATCCCAAGTACCTTACAAAATGATTGTACACAGTAGCAATTAAATTTTTCTTGAATTAAAAAGATTCAGAGTAGTGTGTATACCACTAAAATCAGAGTTATACGTTTACGTTCTGGTTCCTGAGTGAACATTTTACAGTTAATCTTTGAACAATGCAGAGGTTAGGGCCACGTGGACAACTTTGACTCTCCCAAAATTTAACTACTAATAGCCTACAGTTCACCAGCCTTATTTACACATATTTTGTACACTATGTGTATTGCATATTGTACTCTTACAGTAAAGTAAGCTAGAGAAAAGAAAATATTATTAACAAAACCATAAGGAAGAGAAACTACTGTTACAGTACTGTACTGTACTTATTGAAGAAAATCCTCATGGAAGTGTACCTGTGCCATACATATTCGTCTTGTCCAAGGGTCAACTACATATCCTTAATTAATAAAAAATTGTAAAGATATATTGCAAATACACACAATCCTTGTATAGGTTCTCTTCCCATGCAGAGCCTACTTATAAAAAATTGTAACTATGGTGTAACTTGGGTATAATACAGAAATTTAAAATATGAAGTTATAAAAGATCTTGGATATGATCCGGGTACTTCAGGAAGAAAGAGAAAATAGCTGCAAGAGTTTAAATGACAAATACAAACTACAAAAGTAGCTAATGTGGAACTAGTGCCATAACCATGTGCCCAGGTCCCTAGAATTTTCCATTACACCAAACTGCACATGAGGCTGTGTCAACGACGCACATTAAGCAAATACATGTTGCACTTAAAATCCACTTAAAATTGGAGAAAATTGTATAATTGAAAGTCTTCTGGTTATGACTGGTGTCGATTCTTTTCTAGACGGCATGGCAGATAATGCACTAATATTCCTTATGCTCCTCCTTCTGGTCCTTCTACAGTTCCTTGGGGCCACAGACACATTCTAGCCAACAAAACAACTGTAAGTGGCACATGTCACCTCTGCGATGAGGCATTGCAGAGCTGGTGTGTCTCCTCCACATTCCTCTTCCCTGTCCCTAGGTCCAGTGCTGCATTGGCACCTGCCGGCTCTAAGAGGCCTGCTGTGCCGAATTACCAAGTGCAGGGGTCAGTTCCCACAGGAGCAAGAAACAAACTTGAGTCATGCTAAGTTAGTGAGAGTTTGAGGTTATATTTTGGTGGCAGCAGCTCATGTTTAATTACCCTGAGTAATAACCGACAGAAAACTAAATTACATTTCTAAGGACGTGTATCTTGAAATTGAGTACTGTAGCAATGTAATTAATATTACACTAAATTACCCAGGGCGCCTGGGTGGCTCAGTCAGTTAACCGCCCGACTTTGGCTCAGGTCATGATCTCGTGGTTCACGAGTTCAAGCCCCGCATAGGGCTCTGTGCTGATAGCTCAGAGCCTGAAGCCTGCTTTGGATTCTGTGTCTCCCTCTCTGTCTCCCTCCCCTGCTCAAGGTCTGTCTCTCTTTCAAAAACAAATAAACATTAAAAAAAAAAAAACTACCCTAAATTACTAAATACAGATCCACTTTAAGATATTTTCTGCTACTTTTCCCATTTTAAAAATGGCATAATAAACTATACATTAAACTTCAGATGTATCAGGTGTAATGTCTGGTTAAAGACTTATAAAATCATCAATATTGAAAACACACAGACAAAAATCAAATCCTGAACAAGATTTTAGCACTGGTAAGTTTTCCAAAACTGGCAGTATCCTCACAAAGTGGCTGTATCAGTGAAGGTCATTGTGAGTCTAGGACCTGTAGTTTTCTTTTCACGTAAGATATCATTCCGTGAGGAATTCCTACTGACAAAATTATCATGGAACTTCAAGTAGGCTCCATTCATCATCCTTGAGTAGCATTACTAACATCACCTTACTTCTGCAAGTACAAAAAAACACTTTTTATTATTATAGTCAGCTATACCTCTTTAAATTTTACTAGTTGCAATTACTTCCCTCCCTACACATATATTCAATTTATCTGTAATTAAAAGCCACAGATGCCATTTGAGGGAGGATTAATGATGTACAATATGCATCTCCTGACTGTACATATAGGGCTGTCACTATAAGATTGTATTGAAACATTTGGAAAGAGTTTGAGTTGGCGCTGGCATCAATTTTAGCGTAGATCCTCTTCGCCAGGCAGAGTGGCTCACAGCAATAGTTATTTTGCAAACTGAAAGCATGATTACCTTGTGTTTCAGCCAATTGTGGGGTGAATTCTCTGAATGTCTGAATTTTAAATTCATACTGAAAAACTTTTAGACATTTAGAACAGATTTCATAGATGCTTACACTTTTAAATGCTGCCAAGCCTTTCTAAATAATGAATTAAACTAGGTAATTCCCAATTACTATTATAGAATAACTATGCAAGGCGAGGCTACCCATATCTCTGAGATGATCGATATTTTTGTCTTTTTCCAAATAAATATCACTGAGACTGATGCCAAGGAGCTTACTGCCTATGTTTTCTTCTAGGAGTTTTATGGTTTCAGGTCTCATATTCAAAGTCTTTAATCCATTTTGAATTAGTTTTTGTGAATGGTGGTCTAGTTTCACTCTTTTGCATGTGGCTGACCAGTTTTCCCTGCACCATTTATTGAAGAGACTATCCTTCCCCATTGTATGTGCTCTCCTCCGTTGTCAAATTAATAAATTAACAATTACTTAATTGATCTTTTTGTACACGTTTATTTCTGAGCTCTCTATTCTGTCCCATTGATCTATGTGGCTGTTTATGGGCCAATACCAACTGTTTGATTACTACAGCTTTGTGGGGTAGTATGAAATCAGGGAGCCTGACACCTCTGGCTTTGTTCTTTCTCAAGATTACTTAGACTATTCAGGGCTTTTTGTGGTTCCATACAAATAGGATTATTTGTCATAATGGCTATTATCAAAAAGATAAGATCTATCAAGTGTTGCTTGGAATGTGGAGAAAAGGGAACTCTAGGACACTGCTGGTGGGAATGCAAATTTGTGCAACCACCATGGAAAACAGTATGGAGCTTTCTCAAAAGAATTAAAACTAGAACTACTGCATGACCCAGCAATTCCACTTCTAGGTATCTACCCCAAGAAAATGAAAACACTAATTCAAAAAGATATATGTGGGGGTGCCTGGGTGGCTGGCTCATTCAGTTAAGCATCTGACTTCAGCTCAGGTCATGAACTTGTGTTCGTGAGTTTGAGTTCCACATTGCTCTCTCTGCTGTCAGTGCAGGATCCGCTTCAGATTCTGTGTCCCCCTCTCTCTCTGCCTCTCCCCTGCTCTCACATGCTCTCTATCTCTCAAAAATAAACATTTTTTAAAAATTAAAAATAAAATAAAAAACATATATGTGCTCCTATGGTCATTACAGCATTATTTACAATAGCCAAGATACAGAAACAACATAAGTGTCCATCAATGGATGAATGGATAAAGAAGATGTGGTGTGTGTGTATGTATGTGTGTAGATATAGATACAGATATAGATATAGACATAGATATATATCTACACATACATACAATGTAATACTATTCAGCCATAAATAAGAAATCCTTAAAAAAAAAAAAAAAAAAGAATGAAATCCTGCCATTGCCAATAATGAAGACAGACCTAGATGGTGATAATGTTAAGTGAAATAAGTCAGACAGTAAAACAATAGTGCATGATTTCACTTATAACAAATGTAAAAAACAAAACAAAACTAAACTAAAATGCTGAGATACAGAGAACAGAGTGGTGGTTGCTAGAGGTGGAAGAGGTTGGAGGATGGGGGTGGAAATGTATGAAGGGAATCAGAAGTACAAACTTCCAGTTATAAAAAAGTCATAGGGATGAAAAGTGCAGCATGGGGAATATAGTCCATAATACTGCATTAATTTTGTAGAGTGACAGACAGTGACCAGACTTACCATGGTGGTTAGTTTGCAATGTATACAAATGTCAAATTTCTGTATTGCACATGTAAAACTAATATAATATTGTATTTCAATTATACTTCAATAAAAAGTGCCACTATATACTTCAAAACAGTTAAAAAAAAGATTTTTGTCTTTTTAATGTTAGTCTGAAGTACATTTCCTTACATTAAAAATGTGTACTTGGTTGGAAAGGATTTCATTATAATTCACACAACTTGTTTTAACTAGATGGTTGGCAGATTACTTGTGCTTCATTTAAGAATTTGGCTGAATACTCGTGAATTTGCAATACACAGACTTTTCTTAAAATCAAAACACATCTGGGACATTCCTAGATTCACTTTATCTTATATTTTTCCCTATTCCTCACTTTTATTTTTTCCTATTTGATAACTACATTGTGTGTTTTCCTGTAAGCATCCTCATACCTCTGTGTAACATGGAGGTACATAGATAACCAAATAAAGAGATAAAATATCACATCTGACCTATCAATGTATTTGTTTCAGAATATAAAAAGAGTTCTTGACTCTCGAATTTGTAATGGTTTATAAAGCCTTCCCCACCCTAGGCATCTGAAGGGACCCTGACCAGGGCCTAAGTGATAAGTTAGACAGTGATAAGCCCTAAACACTGTGTTCAGATTCTAGGCTGTTCTGGACTGGGACAAGAAAACTGCTCCACAGTAGTTACTGTCGCAATCATTACTATTCTTCTCACCCTGGCCAACCTCCCAGCAGCCTAGACAGACAGAAGAGGCTAACAGGTAAAGCCAGGAATGGAGAGGGGACTAAAGAAGCACCCAGAACAGAAAGACAGGTGAACCCCAGATGGAATTTCAGGGTCACGTACACCATGTATTATAAAGTTCTCCTCCCTCTTCCCTGGCTAACTGCCATCCATCCTTCAACCTTAGGCTAAATATCACTTCTTCCAGGGGGCCTTCTAAATGACCTTCTGGATTAGGACAAATTCCCGTTCCAATGCTTCCACAAAACTTTGTATTATACTTTTGTTATATTCAAGTATTCATTCAAGAAATATTTACTGAACCCTTACTTACTATGTTCCAGGCACTTGTTCCAGGTAATACGAATGCAACGTGAACAAAATTCTGCTCCTTTTCCCAGAGTTCCAATCTCCTAATGATCTCACCATTCACCCAGATGCCCAAAATCTCTATTGACCCTGTTCACTGCCTCCTCCTCACATTTAAATGAGTCACTAAGGCTTACTGGGTTTGACCTCTGGATTCTTTCTTGAATCTAGCTTATTCCTATCCCAACCACGACTGCCAAGCACAACTATCTGTCCTCTCCCCTGGGATCTATTCCCACAGCCCCCAACCCCCATCCTCTCCAACCCAAGGTACACACATATAACTGGAGCTCCCACAACTCCAGCTCCTACAACTGGAGCAAACCTGTCTAGGGTTTCTCTAGAAACCAAGAGATTTGACACTGGTAATTTCCCTTGGTTCCCATATCTTCTCTCAGGTACCCTGTGCTGCTGCCATCTATTTGTACTTTCCCACCTATGTTCTACTATTTTGTGCCCACCAGTGACATCTAACATGGTTCCCTGACACCTACTACATGTTTAATACTTACATGTTGATTGAAAGAATCTGCATGAATTGTCCTTGGTCTCCAGTTGCCAATGCCTTCATCACATCTGCATCCCAAATGCCTAGCACAACACCTGTAACCTAGGAAATGCTAAATAATGCTTGCAGAATAAATGTAAGGACAAATGATTGCTGGACAAATGATCTACCTTCGCCTAGGACACAGAGTGTAATACAAGCAAGTAGAGAGCAATGATTTTCTCCTTCATAAAGAAGCCCAAGAGCCTTTGCTAGTTTCCTTCAGGAACATGAACTATGCAGGTCTTGAGAGGTAAAATCAGAATAACCTATTAGAGTGACTCCAGGGAGGACATATTCCCTTCTTGTTTCATTTTTCTTTTAATTCAGCTGATATTGATTGACGTACTATGAAGGTAGCACCATGTAATGGAAACACAATTGCCCTGGGAGTCAGAGGACCTGAGGTAAATTCTTACACTGGCTCTACCTCTAATTAGCTGCGTGACCTGGATCCAGCTGTATCAGAAGCCAGCCCACCCTGTGGACCTCCTATTTATGTAAGCAACTGAAATCCCTTTTTCTGCTGTAGTTGGACTCCTGACTCTTAAAACTAACAGTGCTAATAGCCCATCCTCATTGTCTATTGTGGTTGCATCACTGTGTGGATAAGCCAAAAAATGCCACAGATGAGGCACGTTTGGATTATAGCAAAGCACTTGATTAAAGTCTCTTAAAATATCCTTGCGAAAGAGAAAAGAGGGCTCAACTGTATACTTAGATGATCTGAAACCTGTTGAACCAATATATGCAAAATGTTCTGATTAACCAACGTACATGGAGAGAGTCTGCTGGTATCATTTTACAGGCTCCCTGAACCCACCAGTATCCTACTTAGGGTGCTCAGCAGGCACCTGGAGGAATGAAAGACACGCTTATCAGACTTCTAGGTCTCTCGAGGCGGAGAGAAACAGTTAATACAGTAGATATATGAGTCAAGATTCAATAGCCTAAAGAGGCCCAAGAGAATGGGTTTAATAAGGAAAACAGAGAAAAGGCCCATGTAGGGCCATACGTCTCCGAAATAACCCTTATCTTCAGTTTTTCCCCAAATTCATTTGGAGAATTTACCTAGCCTAGGAAATGAGACTCTCTGCTTTTCTTTTTGGTTTTTATGGCTTGTAATTACGTTTCTTGTCTGTGCATTTTTATTCTCCTTTATAGATAGGGTATGATTTTTTTTTTTCTTAATTGTAACTGTTCTTAGAGTTATTTGGGAAAGTTGCCCATTTATGATTAATTAGCTTTTTGATTATTTTGTATTTAAGAGCCTTGAGGCCTTCAGGCATATGCACCTGAAAATTAAAATGTATTAACGTTAACATAATGAAATCAAAATGATTTTATGTTACCTCGTGATTTATATTGATTTGAAAAGTTATTTAAGCATAATTTATAGGTTACTTCTCACCAGCACAATAGCTTTTAGCCCTCTCATTTTCATCTGCAAGAAAGTCTCAAGATTTCTTAAATCCCTTCTATAAAAACTATTCATTCCACCTTCCATTATTCTTTCTTGTTACAACTTCCATCCCTCTAGCTTTCCTCTTGCTTACTGGTTTTGGGGGGCTCCTGGGTGGCTCAGGTCACAATCTCACAGTTTGTAAGTTCCATCAGCACAGAGCCTGCTTGAGATTCTCTCTTCTTCTTCTTCACTCTGCCCCTCTCAAAGTAGATAAATAAACTTAAAAAAATTAAATACTAGTTTTGGCCATCAAATCCAGCTAGTTTGGGGTGGCCATGTAAAAAACACTTTCATCCCAGGTCTCGTGCTCATTGTGTCTTTAGAGTGAAGGGAACTTCTGTCCTCTCTGAGCTCAGGGGAGGGTGCAGGGAACTACACTGGACCTGATGAGGGGCGGGCATGGAACTCATTTCAGATTCTAACCACAAACATGAGTATTAAAAAAGCCCTCCACATATGCTGGGTGGGTTTGGGGGGTGCTTCCTGGAAATTTGCCTAGACATTAATAAACAGTAGCTCATTTTTCATCTGGACATTATTTTTGTGAGCTCAGCTCCTCTGGCGGTGAATCCCTAAGAGGACACGAGGATGGTGGCAGGACATGGGAACAAGGCTCAGAACCCGTTCTACTACCTATGTGGTCAAGCTCATAACTTTATTTCATCATCCATGTATTTATCTACTCATTCAGCAAACAGTGATTAATGCAGGAGGCTCCCTACTAAGCATAGGGATTGCAAAGGTTAGTAAGACACAGGTTCTGTGCTCCAACCCCTCCAGGTCCTCTCATTCTTGCAACAAATGCTGCATACCTACAAAGTGCAAGGCCCTGTACACATTGCTCTGGGGGCCTTGGGAAGCTTAAAGACTAGGAAGAAAGATAGACTCTGCTCAGGTCAAAGAAAGCTTTAGAGAAAGTGCTCTCTGAAGCCTGAACAAGGAGAAACTGCTTTAGCAGAGAGGGTTTACAGAGGGCTTAATGGAAGGAAGCAAGACGGGATGGTAACCCACAGGGACCAACTGGAATCTCCCTTAAGTGATCACGTGCACCCCTGCCATCCCTGAGAACAGAACAGTAATGTTTCACTTTTTAGATAATCAAAGACTTGCTGAATTGGAAGAAAAGCAAAAGAAAAAGAAAAAAGAAATGAGGCAAAATCTTTGCTAAAAAAAAGGGAGAAAAAAAACCCCAAACAACCTATCCTCTCCTCCCTAGCAAAACTTGTGGTTGCTGCTCTTCCCTGCCATCTATCTATAAAACAATCTCTGTAATCCCCAACCCCACACTGGCAGGCCTCACAAAATGTAAAGCTAAAATTATAGTTAACACCACCAAACAGAGCGCCGCATTAAATTAGAAAACAAAATTGGGAGACATAATGTATTTTGAGTAAAAAGAAAATAAAGTCGAAATGATGTGTATATATAAACACATAAAGGAGTATACATATGTTATGTGTTGGTATATATAGATGTTGTATTGTGGATAATGCTCTTCCCACTAACCTGTTTTTTAAAAAACAGTGCACTACAGCAGGTGTCCACATAAAGAAACCACCCACATTCCAAGAACAGTCCTAATGCTCTGCCCACCCACCTTCTGCCCCGCTGCATTCCAGCTCCACATCAAGCTTGACTTATTACACTCTTGACATCTTTTTCTCACTCATCATCTACTGCCTGGAAAAGCCAGTCACTTAGACATTACAAGGACGCCTTGCCTTATCCTTAAGAACCCACCTTTCTGGGACCTGCGTCCTGAGAGACTGACCCTCATTCTCTGAGCTCAAGTGTAAAAACCTGGGCCAGTTCTATTCTACTACGATCAGCTCACTTAGGCAATATGCTCACTGGAATTCCTTTATGACTTTCATCCGCTACATAATGTATGCGAGGAACCATTTACCAGACAAAGTGTAGCTGAAGCAGTGGGTCATCTTGGAGTTCCAGGCTACGGAAGGCTGAAGTGCATAGATGTGGGTAATGTTGGATGTTTAGTATCTGGGAAGAAAGTGTTCATAACAGTTTTGGTTCAGAAAAACAAAATCTTGGTCACAAGATTACCAGTGTATATACCTAATGTTCATTTCTGTTTCCTAAGGCTATTTTTCCCCCATCCTTTATATGAAAGGGTTGGCAAACTATATGTGGCCCTTGGGCCAAATTCAGCCATGTCCATTCATGTCTGTATTTTCTGGAGACTGGCCCACACAGCTGAAAATATTTACTCTCTTGCCCTCTACAGAAAAAGTCTGCCACTTTAGATTTTTCACTATACATAATCACCTCCTAATATCACTGAATATCACTGACATTTCTTCCCTCCAAAAAGCTTCTCAATTTCATAATACCCCCATTTCCAATGACCACTATGGTTCATACTCTCTCCACTTCAAGGTTTGAGGTATTTTCCCTCTCCTATACCCATCCTCAACATTGCTGCCAGGCTGATCTTCACTATGAATCCTCTTAGCCCACACTCAAAGACTTACATGCTCTTAACTGCCACCAAAGCCAATTTCCTAAGGGCCCCCAAATCTTACCTCTGCCCTGTTTGGCTGGTGCCCTCCCTGCTGCTTGCACACTGCAAGCCTTCCTCTCCTACTGTTGTACTCCTGTTTCCTCCCCTACTGTTCCTCCCCTACAAGCTTCTGTTGCTTCCTCTGCCCAGGCTCCCAGACCCAGCACTGCTCCTATTTCCTTCTGTGGGTCTCCTCCCGATGGTCCGCTGATGCCCTGCTGGCCACTCCACATTCTGCTCTTTTGTTTAACTCATGCTGCCAAGTATTCACTCACTCCCAGTTCACTTCCTGCTGAATTATCTGCTCACCTTGCAGATTCTGATGGTGAAAAAAAAAAACATTAATTTATCAAGACAAAGACTACAATAGAGATTCTGCTGAGAGGAATTCATCTGGTGGATGGTCCTCTCCTGGATGTGGTTTCCAAAACTGGACCAGATCTCAATGTGCAGACCACCTACTCTTTGACACATTACACTTATAGTTTATGTCACATACTTAACTCTTTTCAAGGTTATTTCACATTTTTGCCTTTTATCTCCTCTCAGAGTGCATAAATACCAGTTGAGATATGGGATATAGCTTGCAGGGCTTGGTAATAAGTAGAGGAACTTAAAAACTGTGAGACAGCACTATAGCTGGCTTTAAAACCTCAAGACTTGTTTGCTCTCCATACCTGCATATGAAAAGCCAGAACTCTTTATCACATGCTTACCAGATATCATGAATTTGGGAATAAAAGGAAACCCCTCCAACAGGGCATATGCTCTGGTCTCAGATACTCATTTGAATGGCTAGGTCTTTAACAGGCTGAATATTTCTAAATATACTGTTCTGGGAACTCTTGTACTTTCAACAAAATAATATAACCTTGCTATAAAATCCTTAAGAAAGAGAGACTGGAGTTTTCCTCCCTTGCTTCCTGCTTTTTCTTTGTTCCTCTGCTCTCTCTTTAGTCTTCTCTCCATTGCCCCATGAGGCTCCAGCATCACCCTCATTATCTGACCCACTAGCCCAGAGGTCACTGACTGCCAAACTGGGCCACTAGAAACTGATCTTAATGTACAACATAATCTCAAATGACAATTCCTGCCTCTCTTGAAAGCTATTTTCATTATTCTCTTAAAATTATTGCAGACCCCCAGTCTTCTACCCCAGCACACCAATCACTCACTGTTGCCTGGGAACTTGCACTTCTAACTGCTTTATCAAACAGCAATGAAAGTACTAAAAATTAACAGCTGAAAGAAGAGATGAAAAAGAATATGCTTCAAATTCACTTTTAGTCATTATAGGTCAAAAGGTGCTAAATGTCAGCCTTAAAAAAAAAAAAAAGAGCTTCCTTTTTATGAATTGGTACAACAAATGTAGGAGATGATACCTCAAACCCCAAATGGGTTTTAAACACAAACATTTAAGTTGTGTGCCAGTTTCTAAGACAATGTTAGCCAGCGTGACCACACTAAACAATGGGAAAGCTGGTCAGGCAGGGCAGGGGTAAGTAACCACTATTGTCAACCACACCGCTAATTTGCTAGGTGCCATCAATTTTTGCTGCCAAATTCTGAAACCTTTCTCTTTGAAAGGCTGTGAGCCCTGTATTCACAGAGAAGGTAGGTGGTAGAAAGGGGATGGAGAGGTTAGGTGTCTGTGTGAATCAGTTTTTAGAAAGATCTGAAACCTGAAACAGCAGTGTGCATGCACTCGAATGTGCAAAACTGAAAGAAAGCAATCCTGGGTTGAAATATCAAAGCCATTTGCAGTAGACACACATCCAGGAAAGGGGGGGGGGGCAGTCTTTAAATATATAGTTAGCCTTTTAGCCTCTCTCTGTGGAAAACTCTGGATTGCCAGAGAAACCGTCAGATTTCCCCTATCTTATTGTTCATGAACTTTCACAGTGATTTTACATCTAGCTGTTTTCACAAATGCCTAAATGATCAACCACTGCAGCAGATGGCTTTTCTCACCCACAGTCACATCTATTAGCTAAATCTGCTCTGTTCCCCCAAAGCAGATCCTTCCCCGGTCCAAAGCATCATCAGTCATATTATCAACAAGTATTAATGATTCTAGCCTGTCATTTGTAAATGCTGGTCTTCAGCAGACTGATACACATTGGGAATCTTCAGGCAATGGTGGGAGGTGCTAGAGACAAGCTAGAAAAGCTTATTCACTGATACCAACAGAAAACACAGGGAGGGTGCTCGCAGAGTAGTAAATAGAAAATAACAGGCTGTGAAGACAGCAGGCACACTAAGGGCTGGCTGGATAGTCTGGCCCCCAGCCATGCCCCAGGCCCACGCTCTCTAGCTGACCTCCTGAACACTGGTGTTCATTCATCTTGAGAGTTTAAATTCAGGTGTTAGTTCAGACTTGTGGTGGGTTGTCCTCCTTTCTGTCGGCCTTGAATTTCCATCTGTGGAGAAATTTCTAGTAGAGCAACTGTTCTGATCTCTCACTCTGTTACTGAGTCCCTGTTGAAGAAGTAAGTTCCCTGATTGATCCACCTTTCTGAATGGGGTGGAGTTGATCTATTAAAAGACCTCAAACAGTAGAAATTTGCTTTTTTCCTATGCTTCCACCCCAGCCAGGTGAGAGACTTGGTGCCAGTTAATGTCAGGTTCACCATCCTGTCAGGTGAGCTGGAGAGGAGGGGTGGGACTGGTGGGAAGGAAGTGGGCCCCTTGGAAAGCCATGGAAAGCCAGGTTATCCAATCAGCTTAGGAAAAATCGAGTTGACATTCTATTTCCTCCATCTGCTTAGATGTCTTACTCTTAATTTGCTTTAAACTCAGGAGAGGAAGAAATGACTCTTATGGTTGCAATTGACAGCAATTAAACTTCAATTTACAATAGCAAAAAGTTAATTTATTATAAAAATGTTCAGGTGACTGGTGAAACCTAAGGGGGAATATCAGGAAAAACTCCACCTGGGAAATTAAATATCCTGCCTCTCATTCTACATCTCCTTTCTTCTTTTAATTTCTGCTGACTCTCAAGTCCAAAGTATGGGATATATGGCCGCCCAATGCTCCCCAGCTTCACATCTTATAACTTTAGGCACTTAAAAGAGACTGTATTACTTGTTGTCTTCAATCCACAGTTCCTGGGCCAAAATTGTGAATGTTCCAGCCTGGGCCAGGGGCCCACTCCTGCCAACCATCTAAATGGAGTGGAGCTAATCAATTAAGGAAGAGGGTGTGGTAAGGCAGAACAGCTAAAGTACAACTAGACTGTGTATACCAAACTGGATGGGTGAAGGAAACCCCAAGGGAATGAGTTTCTGGGATAGCAAACCTTTTACAACCTGGTCTGAATATTCTTAATTCTGCCATGTTTCAATCCTAAAGATTCACCAAGCCATTAGTGAATGAAAGACCCACATAATTTATTATAAGACGTTTTTGGGAGTAAAAATGGATGTAGCAAATAATTAAAATTATATTGTTTTTTGAAGGATTTAGTTACTGACAAACTAGTTTTCTTATATTAATGGATCTACAGAATCACTTTATTCAGAAACTATTTCCAAAAACAAATTTTTTCTAGAAAAAAATATGTTCATGAATATTAAAGCAAAATAAAAAACTTCTTTATATTAATTTTATGAATTTCTAAAAGCAGTATAAATGATAATTGGTCTTGGCATATATTCATAAACCTTGATCAGTTTCGCAACAATCACTTTTAAATTCTATCTCTGATATTCTTCTAAAAGCACATGTTTTCAACATGACCTTGGTATTTTAATTTTGTGTCATGAAATTGCCTGAAATCTTCTTTGAAGTTGCATCCTGTGCAAGTTGAGATTGTTGACACCTTCAATGGACTCTTCTGTGAGGACTACCCAAGTTTGATTTTTGAAAACATCCTGAGGGTGTGTGATATGCTCAGAGCAAGTCCTACCAAATGGAGAATATTTCTCGATTCTATTTTTTTATTGGAGTGCATAAATATTTCAGCCACAATACTTTCAAAGGAAATGCCTTTCTGCTTCTACATTAACAAGAGCAAGCTCTTCATATAAATCGTCTCTATTTATGATTCTGTTGAATGTTTTGCCAAATTTAAATGATACAATATTACGTCATCTCAATTTCATTCCGTTGTGCTACAGCATAAAAATTTATCCAATTAAATACAGAAGTTACATTTAAAAAATACTTTCCATAGTACAGTTATGCTAAATCAGAATTACTGAATTTCAAATTAGAGTTTATATACCACTGGGTCCTCATCATGTAATTTTTCAGTACCTGCTTTCCTTTTGTGAGGATATAGTCCAGTATCTTCTAGATTTCAGGCCTTGTTTTTAATAACTGCAATTCTCTAAAAGCTTCAAATGCTGATGTTTTTGGTGTTCCATTAACTGAATGCTTTAAGATTTCCAATGGATTTTGGGGAAAGAAATATAGCCAAAATGTAAAGGACTCATACATTCAATAACACTGTACAATAGTGAGGGGAGATATAAACTAGTTTTTCAAAGGCTGAGCCACTGCTAAAATTCAACTGACAACAGGTAGCAGAGACAGCAAGTAGGACGGTTCTTGGAAAACTGAGGTGTTTTTCATATTTAACTTCAACTTTGTTGAAAAAAAATTACAGTGATATATATCTCACAATCAATTCCAAGTATATTTTGGATCCACTTTTCTAAATTTAGAAAATTGTTTTTATTAAAACACCATACTCTACAAAATTTTAGTATGTTATCATTGCAAAACTAAATAATTTGTTCATAAATGTTGAACTTTGGGACTGGATTTGCAATCACAAGTACAATAATGTCAGATGTGTTTCTTTGAACAATATGAACTACCAAAAACTTTCCTTTGATCTCATGAATTGGATTTAAAAAAATGGAAAATTTATTGGAATCAATTTAACTAATTTTCTACTTAAAGTATCTGATGAGATGATACTGATATAAAATTGGCACGATCAACATCACTAGTCATCAGGAAAATCCAAATCAAAACCACAATCAGATATCATCTCACACCTGGCAGAATGGTTGTTATCAAAAAGATAAGAAATAAGCATTGGCGAGCATGTGGAGTAAAATAACTCTCATGCACTGTTGGTAGGAATGTAAATTGGTGTAGCTGTTGTGGGAAACAGTATAAAAGTTCCTCAAAAAATTAAAAATAGAATTACCATGCAATCCAGTAGTTCTACTACTGAGTACTTATCCAAAGGAAATGAAAACACTAAGTTGAAAAGATATATGCACCTCTACTTTCACTGCGGCATCATTTACAACACCCAAATTATGGAAGCAACCTAAGCATCCGTTAATAGATTTATGGATAATGAAAATGTCACACATACACACACACAATGGAATGTTACTCTCAGTTATTAAAAAAAGAAAATGGATGAAATGTCACCATTTGCAACATGGATGCACCTAGAGGGTATTGTGCTAACTGAAATCTAAATAAGAAAACAAACGAAGAAAATCATAAATACAACGAACAAACTGGTAGTTGCCAGAGGAGAGAGGGGTGGGGGGAAGGGCAAAATAGACGAAGTGAATTAAGAGGTATAAACTTCCAGCTACAAAATGAATAAGTCATGAGGATGAAAAGTACAGCATAGGGAATACAGTCAATAATATTGTAATAACGTTGTATGGTGACAGATGGTAACCACATCTACCGCGGTAAGCTATGCATAATGTACAGAATTGTTGAATCACTATGTGGTACACCTGAAACTAATATAACAAAAAAACTATGGCATGATCTCTTAATTGTTTACAAAGTTCTTCTGCTAGGGGAGCCAAGATATTAACAGCTACAACTATACTTTCTAAAAAATGTTTATTTTTTGAGAGTGCAAGCAGGGGAGGGGCAGAGAGAGGAGGACAGAGGATACAAAGTGGGCTCCTTGCTCACAGCAGCGAACCAGATGTGGGGCTTGAACACAGGAACTGTGAGATCATGACCTGAGCCGAAGTCGGATGCTCAACCAACTGAGCCAGCCAGGTGCCCCTACAACTATACTTGTAATGTGTGTACAAGGAAACTTGAACTCAAAAATGAGTGAAATTAACTTAGAGAAATGGTTATTTGATCTAAATGAAATAATAATGTAAAAGCGCTGCATCTGTTAAATTCTCACCTTTGGAATTTTTAGGTTAGTTGTTAATGCTTTTTCAACAAATTGATTTCCTTGTGTTTTCTTATGATCACTGATATTTTTATGGCCTTCATGTGAATGGTAAATATTGACAGGTTACATATTCAGTATCAACTTTCTTGAAAAATGGAAATCTAGCAATTCATTTTCCCTTTTAAAAGGGCACTTATTTGGTGTGTTGGCACTTATACAGGGGTGCTGTACTTTTTGTCCTCATGACTTATTCATTTTATAGCTGGAAGTTTATACCTCTTAATTCCCTTCATCTATTTTGCTCTTCCCCCACCCCTCTCTCTTCTGGCAACTACCAGTTTGTTCTTTGTATTTATGAGGAATAATTGCTACTAAAAGCGTTTACAGAAAGATAAAAAACATTACCAAAAAGTGAAACAAAGGAATAGTTGCGGATTTATACCCTACACAATGTGACAAACCCCTGCAGCAAGAGCATGCAGACTCTCCTTATCTCTAGGCTCTGCCGCCCAACTGCTCACAAGCCCTTCCCCCATATATTTCGACCTGTAATTTGTTACAATTCTCACCGAGAAAGCTCACCGACAAATTCTCACCAGGAGCACCAGTGGCTCGTGCCTCCTAGAAGCTGTGGAATGGACCCTGGTACACCTGGCTGATATACCACATGGCTGGCAGGGGTAGCAGTAAGTACCCAGCACTTCTCCCACCACCACGCTGGAGTAGGAGGCATTAACTGCCCCAACCCAGACCCTCATGTCTCAGTGCACTGTTTGCTTGAGAGCATAGTACACAATATCCTTAAAGGGCAGTGTTGTTTAAGCTGCATCTGAAAGGCTTGGGAAAAGAGAGGTTATGGCTGGTCAGATTCAGATTTCACTGAGAACCCTGTTCACTGCACATGCTTCTCACATACTACTGAGGTACAGCAGAGCAGAGCTGGAAGTACAAAGCAAAGATTTATCAAGCCCATCCTGGTTTATTTTAATGCAACCAGTAATAATGACAGTTTATTTTATTTTTTAAATATTTATTTTTGAGGGGGGTGGGGCAGAGGATCTGAACCAGGCTCTGTGCCCACAGCCACAAGCCCAATGTGGGGCTCGAACTCAGGAACTGCGAGATCACAACCTGAGCCGAAGTCAGCCGCTCAACCAACTTAAAATAAAACTCACAGTGCCCCATGACAGTTTATTTTAAACATTAGAAATCTGAGACAATGCTAATTTGGGGGGTATGAAGGCACAAACTGGGCCTGCCCTGAGCAAACTGAGATGTGCTTGGATCACCCCATCAATTAACGACTCTGCAAAGAAAACACGATTAACATAGCTAAAACTAATTACCTACTACTTACTAACCACAAGGTATATGCTAAGTGCTTCATAGGTATTACCTTTTTTAATGTTCCAATAAGTATATCTATAAAGTAGGTATCATTTCTTCAGCATTACCCAAGTCTGAGATTTTACCCAAGATTCAGACAGTGAAACACTGAGCGGCAGGAGTCACTTACATCATACCCACGTGTTGGTTTAGTCTGCATAACAACCCTAGCTGCTTCTTTTGAAAAGGGTGGCCCAATCTTCTTTGGGTGAACCAACTTTGTTTATGTTAATCACTATGTCTCCCTAGCCACCCACCCACCCACCCTCCCAAAAAAGCAAGGCAGGACCAATCATCTGTCTCTGTCTCTTAAGGATCTGGTTCCTGAATGACAGAAAATGTTTTATTTCAAGTCATTCCACTGGCACTGCCTTAGAGAGGCTGTCCTAGATACTACAGCTACCTTGTTCCTCCCCTTTTTGAGGGTTCCCTGTGTGAGACCTCACCAGTTCTGTGAATGACTCCGTGGCCTTTCCCCTCCCTTTTAAATCAAAGTTAGCAAGAACTGGTTTCTATAGTTTACAACCAAAGCACGTCGACCCCTCAAAAATGAAATCCAGGTCTGTCTGACTCTGGAGTCCGTGCTGTGCTCTTCACCACAGTAGCCCGGGATCTTCCTTGGCCACCACCTCATGCCAGATGAACCCACACTCGGCTGTGCTACAGGGGGAACACACTGGAAGGAAACAGCACAGACCTCTTCTTGGAAAGCCTCTACCTGCAGCACCTGTGTCTGCTCTACTCCTGGCTGGAACTTCATTTCCCAGGGGTTGTCCGGGAAAGATACTTTTTAATGTGCTATCTTCCTCCTCAAATCTTATTTAGTCTGCATTCTGCTTCAACAAAATCACAGGCAGCTGTTAGCAGTCTTGTGAAAAACAGCGTTTCTATGAATACTTTCCAGCCTCCACATCAGCCTCTTTCGCAAGACACTGAAGAAAATGCAGTACCCGAGTGGCCAGAATCTCTCACTGTACCACACACATTTTTCCAAGCTGGAGGAGAGGAGGGAGGAAAAGGGCAGCAGAGTTGAATAACAGAGAACTGGATCAGATACTCAATAGGCTTTTCAACGACATTAAGTGGCAAAACGGCTGACACGAAGAATCGTGTGAAAGGTCTATCTTCATAAAACAACACATTTGCAAAGGACGCTGCCCCTAGAATTGCTGCCTCAGCTTGGACCAACTGGCATTTGCTTCTGCCCAAATCCCAGATGCCCCTTACAATCATTTCTGTGGAGGAAAGAGAGAAGACACTGAGAAGGAAGCAGAAAACCAACACGAAATGAACAGGAAATATAGGCCATTACTGCACCCAGTGTTTAAGTAGTTAGTGACTACTATTTCAGTCAGAATTGGTTTTTCAAAGTAAAAGAGCAACATATGATCTCATCAAAGATATTCTGGCACACAGTACTGGATAAATGGCTTTGTACCAGTTTTCTATTTCTGCACACAATGACATCATCAAGCCAAAGGGAACCAAAGTGGGAGAAAGTGACCCCAAAGTTTAAGCTCCAGCAAACACTGAGCACACTGGAGGAGCTTCAGAGAACAGCATCATTAGCCATCAATGCATTTAATTGTGGATGAGCATGTTGAGGCCCAGAGACAGTAAATGACTTGGTCTAAGGTCACAGACCCAATTAGTAATAGATCTGAGATTAGAAATCAAGCCTTCTAAATCCATTCTTCACCAGTCATTCCTCTTCACCACATTGCTCCGGTTCACACGAGTTAAGTCTGAAGGACTCCAGTGCAGTTTTCATCTCCTGAAGGGAAGACCCAGCCAGCGCTCCCTAAGAAAACCACCAGGGAACTTCCCCACACTGCCTGTTGCACCTCCACTTACTCCCAAAACACTTCACTCTGAAAAACCATATTTACTCCAACCTCTCAGATTCCTTGGCTTTCACTTGGGCCAGAACCAGGTTACAGAACTGCCAGTGCCAAGCGGGGTGCAGCCATGATCAACACATGCCTCACGCAAGCCTCCTCCAACAAGAGAAAGGCACCACTTGCCTCCGTGGAAATGCAACTGCTACTTGTGGGTTTCCAGCACCCTGGTTCTTCTGCGTTCCAGGTTCTCCCAGTGTAACTGAGATGTTCCTCTGCTTAACTCAACAATCTTTTTTTTTGAGAAAGCGAGCGAGAGCACTCAAGTGAGCAAGGGGCTGAGAGAGAGAGAATCCCATGAGGGAGAGAGAGAGACAGAGAGAGAGAGGATCCCACAAAGGGCAGAGAGAGAGAGAGAGAGAAGCAGGGCTTGTGTTCACCCAAAGCAGGGCTCATGTTGGCCTGAAGCAGCTTGAGTTCACCCAACGTTGGGGCCCAAATGGTGAGATCATGACCTGAGCTGAAGGCAGATGCTTAACCAACTAAGCCACCCAGGCACTCTTAACTCAGCAATCTCAACCTCATCTTCATGCTACTATCCCCAGGTGAACTTTAACTGACAGGGACTCACCCTGAAAAACGGCTGATGGGCTGGGGATAGCTACAGCAAGTGCTGCTTTGTGGAGGGCTAGACAACTTGTAGGCAAGACAAATCCAACTTTGTTCTTTGCAGGAAGTGAGAACAACAAAGAGTATGCAGATAGAACATCTAATTCAACAATCAACTCAGACAACATCTACTGAGTGCCTGGTGTGGGTATGTCACTCTGTTGTTAGAGACACAGGAAGAACAGGATCTTCCTTCAAGGAACACTAAATTCTAGAGAAGAAATGCACAAGTCCAAAGATCACAACACCTTTGGCTTTATGCGAAAACCAGACTTCTTGGTGTCAAATAGTTAAATTTGGCTGATCTGACTTCCATCCTGGCATTTCTTTTCTCCTGTTGGTGCTCTTGAGCACTGACTTTGAAAAATGAAATAGTCAAAAGCCTGGTGACAAGGACAAGAAGAAAATAGACCCTTCAATCTCTATGACTCCAGAAAACATATCTTCTAAACATATGACCTAGAACTGACTTATTATCAGAGGAAGTCAGATTTCCAATTTAGAACTATGAAGTATGGAAAAAAAATTTTTTTAATCATTTCTTAACCTTTCGGATTTGTCCTAGATCGTTCAGTGAAATGACCAGTAGCATCAAGATGCCTAAGCAACAAATAAATATTTGTGTCCTACACACTTCCAGGGCAGCTCCCTACCCCTAGAAGTCCCCAGTAGAGACGGCTAAAGCAGATGTGATTGGAAGAGGTTTTTATCCCTCTCAAAATTGGCCCCAGAGTTATAGAATTAGCTATCTGATCCTTAAATTATGGCAATTTGAGGGAAGAGGACTGAAAATTATTTGTTTATTCACAATGAACAATAATGTGAAACACTTCATTGGCTTCCAATGCCCCAGATCCTATTATGATGAGAGATTAAGGGAGATTAACCTCTGGGGGTAAAGGAGAATAAATTAAGGGATTACATTTTTAAAACAGACAGTTTTTAAAATCCCACTTAAAATGAAGCTAAGAGTAATAAAATCAGCCACATCTATAGCTCTTGATCAGAACAACACTGAGGAAATATTTTTAAAAATATAGTTAGAAAACTGTAAGAAGTTTGAAGGACACTACTGGTATTCACTGTCAATGTTAATACCTTACTTACTACAGTAATAGTTAACACAGGCTTTTAACGGAAGGTGTGAATAACGTTTGGTGGAACATTTTGATTTCCATTATTAAGAAAGGAACACAATGTTCCTTTTTACTCATTTTTTTTCTGACATTTAATCCATGACAGTCAATCATTTCAGGTACTGTTTAGTTTGTCCTTCATCTGACATTATGAATTTCATTCTCAAGAAGCCTGGCAAAGAGATCCACGCTATAACTGCTCAAAACTCAGCAGAGTGGCAATGATGCAGACTGACTGCTCCTATCCCCAAATTCGTATTTCCTCTTCTACTTGCACTAGTTTCTCTGGAACTCTGGGAGGTGTAACATCAATCCAAATTCTTTAATTTCTCACATGGATTCAAATAACGTTTCAAATAACAATCATTTTATATTATAATAATCACATTATATTTACTGTCATACATTATATACAATGATAATGACACTGCCACCCATACTAGTAAGGATTTGGAGTTTTCCAAATCTTTGTCACAAGATTTCATTTACTCTCAGTGTCATCCTGTAAGGGAGTTATCCTTAGTTTTGGATTTCCATTCATACCATTCAGGCAAGGGATTAGAGCTTACCTACCGCTGCTTAGGGCCAAACTGTACAACCTCCCCATTCGTATGTGGAAGTCCTAACCCCTGATACCTCAGAATGTGAGTGTATTTGGAGAAAGGATCTTTAAAGAGATAATTAGGTAAAATGAGGTTATTGAGGTGAGCCCCAATCCAACAGGGCTGGTGTCCTTATAAGAAGATGTCAGGACACAGGTAGGCACAGACAGAAGGCCACAGGAAGATACAGAGAGAAGGGGGCATCTATAAGCCAACATAGAGGCTAATACACTAATTCACAAAACTCTTCCTCTGCTGACAAAACAGTCTGAATACCAAACATCTCATAAGGTTTTACTTTTAATAATCTTTGACTCCTATAATACCAACACCAAAGTCAACATCTAAAAACACCTAAGTGATGAATGACCCACTTGTCACTTGAACAACATACTCTGCTACAGAGCAGTCAGGAAATCATGCAACAGATTCAAAACCTGAATAGTAAATAGAGTGAAATGAAAAACTCCTGCTCCAAAAAGAAAAAAAAAAAGATAAGAAAGAAAAGAAATATATAGTTTTATGTGGTGTGGCCAGAGTAATTGGGAAGAAAGTCAGCAGAGGAATTAGTTGGTAGGGGAGGGGGGTCAGCATGGGGATGGTAATTTGGGAAGTGAGGGGTACTGCTGATTTTAAGAAATGAGTTTTCTCCCATGTGCAGACACGAATGAAAAGAACTGAAAATCAGGCCAAAAAAATGCCACCATTTCAAAACATCTTTGTTCTTAAAGCAAAGACGTGATTGAGAGAAACACAGAAGACTCCATGCTCTGTATCACTGTGCTAAGTGAAACAAACAAAGGACATGCTGTCAGTGAAAGAGCTAACTATTCTGGAAGCTTCTCAACATGTCCCAGAAAGTCCAGTGGACAAACTCCTTCTTTACATGTATTTTCACCTGATTCCAGTTGACATTTCACTAAACAAAAAGCATTCTTTTCTCCTTTGCTGTAATTTTGAGGCTATTTTGCTGTTCTATAGCATCCACTTAAAAGGAGGCAGGAGAAGGGCAACTGAGTGGCACAGTCAGTTAAGCCTCCGACTTCAGCTCCGGTCATGATCTCGCAGACTGTGGGTTCGAGCCCCACATCGGGCTCTGTGCTGACAGCTCAGAGCCTGGAGTCTGCTTCCAATTCTGTGTCTCCCTCTCTCTACCCCTTCCCTGCTCGTTCTTGTTCTCTCTCTCTCTCTCTCTCAAAATAAATAAATATGTTTTAAAAAAAGAGAGGAGGCAGGAGATGGGGCTCCTGGGTGGCTCAGTCAGTTAAGCATCCAACTCCTGATCTGGGCTCAGGTCATGATCTCAGGGTTCATAGGTTCCAACCCCACATCAGGCTCCATGCTGATAGTGCAGAGCCTGCTTGCATTCTTTCTCTCTCTCACTCTCTCTGCCTCTCCCATGCACTAACTCTCTTGAAATAAATAAGTATACTTTTAAAACAAAAAAGAGTAGGCAGGAGATGAACAAGGCAAAACTAGGGACACCTGGGTGGCTCAGTCAGTTGGGCATCCAACTCTTGGTTTCGGCTCAGGTCATGATCGCACAGTTCATGAGTTTGAGACCTGCATTAGGCTCTGAGTTGACAGCACAGGCAAAGCCTGCTTGGGATCCTCTCTCTGGCTCACTCTCTTTCTCTTCTCTCTCAAAATAAATAAAAACTTTAAAAATATTTAAAAAATAAAATAATTAAATTGAATTTTAAAAAGGTGAAATTATAGATAAATGTGAAATTTAGAAGAGACTTGAGAATTGTTTATCTAAAAAAATCTAACCGTTAATCTGATTTGAACAAAGCTACTGGAGAATGAGCATCGGGCTGATACTTACAGACCTATTTATGTCATCTCTTGGTGGTATCCCTGGCTCCTCCTCCTGTAGGCTAAGTGTCTCATGGTTTTAGTATTAAATCAATTTTATGTCCAGCCCATTTCCATATAGAGGCATGCCAAGTATCTAACTCTAGAACTTGCTGAATAAAGTCAAAAGAATAAAATTGGAATGTTTCACATGTTCTCATTTCATTCATTCATTCATCAAACACCTATTGAGTCTTTACAATGGGTCAGGCACAAATCTAAGTGATAAAGATGTAATGGTGAAAAGATAGTCCTGCCCCTTGGCCTTGCAGTGCTTAAAGTCTCCTTTGTGTGCAATGCAGTCGTGTCAGAGTTTAGGGAAAAGTGATATCAAAGTGAAGGGCTGGTGAGTTGCTCAGACAGGACCTAGAAACGCTGCAATCTTGCCATGGACTCTCCAGTCTAGTCCTCACAGCCCTCCTCAGGCCTGCACTCTGGGAAACCAGTCCATTAGGGCTGAGACAAGAAATAGGTTCTACTTACTATTCTTGCTTAGAGCATGAACATTTGAATACAAATCTTTCCTAGTTCCAAACAGCTCTGTGTAAGTTTCTGCTCTTGATGACTTCACCTGGGAAGGTAATTCGTGTGGATCAAGCCAATCCTGAGCAGCACAAACCACCACTTCACTATTACTGGTTTAATTTTGGATAAAACTTAACTGATGATCTTCTGACCCAAATAACAGAGCAAATTTAGAATAGATAACCCAAAAGCTTAAGGATTCATGTTCCATTAGGAACCCTTTAACCTGAATAGCATGCTTCCATTTTCTCTTTCTACCCCCAGATTCTTTTTTTTTTTTGCACCTTCTTGTGTTTCTATTAGACTAGACCCCAGAAGCAATGGCAGAACAGAGGCAGTGTTCACATTTCCAATTCACTTTTAATTATAGAAAACAGTTGGCAAAATATCAAAACCCCATGTACAATTTCTTCTGGTTCCACAGGGAGCACCAAGGTTTACCAAGGGGAGAGAACAACTGAGAAAAATAACGAAGTTAGAGAATTATGACAATGCAGAAAAGAAAAGAGAAGATAAAACACAGGCAGAAAATGATGACAAATCTACATCTTCCAGCTGGCACACTACCTTGGATCAAAAGCTAAAAATGTACGTTCTAATTTAAGGTGGGTACAATTTTCACTGGGTTTAACCTGAGTCACATTTTTGACCTCTACAGTTTCTATAGTTGGAAAAAAAAGTTTTTATTATTTGAGAGGGTAGAACAAAGGCCATGGGAGGGAAAACTACAAAGTTCACTCCTGCCAACCTTTGTCACCCAGGAAGCATAACCTCACAGAGCCAGTCATTTTAGGAAGTGTGTTTCCAAGAGAAGAGCAATTACTTCTTAAATGGGCCAACATGTTCGTTTGTTTAAAAGGGTCAAAAAGAAGAAAAAGATTAATCTGAACTATAAGGAAGCATCTAATAGAGTTATTTTCCATTGCTCTTTCTTTGCCTGGTTTTCTTTTGACATTGTAGACAATTTGGATACCTTGAACTTGCCAGCTCTAGGGGAAAAGGAGGGAAGGGGAGAGAAAAAGGAAAAGAATATAACCTCTTTGTATACAGTATGTTTGAAATTTCAGTCATCAAACATGTGAAGTCAGGCAGGCAATATGGCAAAGGAGGCAACTTGAAAAGTAAAGAGATGTAAAATGCAAAAGATACAACAGAGGAAACACCCCAAATCAAAAGGACAGGTAGAGGGAAGAGAGAGAAGAGGAGTAGCAGGCATGAACCCACTCAATGGTGCGCCCATCTGCTAGAGGACCGCCTTCCCCAAACATATGAAGTAAATCTCTACAGTGCAAGCTACACTAGTTTGGTCACACTATTAATGGGAAGACACAAAGGGAATGAGAGCATGCCAAAGACATCGAAATAGAGCAGGGGTAGCAATGTGTGATGCTTGCTTAGAAGCAAAGAAGGTGAGTGTAGAGTGCCAGAAAACAGACAGGATTTCAGTCCTATAACTGTGCAAGCTCAGGCATGCTTCTAGAAATTTCTGAGCCTCATCTGTGGGATTCAGAATGGCTGAACTGTATGATCAGTAAGCTTTCTTCTTTTAAAAATGTTATAGTTCTAAAATCTAGAATTTTACTTTTTATTATCTTTTTAAAAAAAATTTTAATGTTTATTATTTTGAGAGAGAGGGAGACAAGAGTGTGAGTGAGCGTGGGGCAGAGAGAGAGGGAGACACAGAATCTGAAGCAGGCTCCAGGCTCCGAGCTGTCAGCACAGGGCCCGATGCGGGGCTCAAACTCATAGACTGAGAGATCATGACCTGAGCCCAAGTTGGACGCTTAACCGACTGACCCATCCAGGCGCCCTGAGAATTTTACTTTTTAAAACCAACTTTGACTCAAATACTAATCACTAACTACTGAGACTTTGAGTATATACCCCAAACTTTAAACTATCCCCACAAAGCTACTTATACCACAGAAAAAAGGGGTACAGGGGAGTGTGGGAGTGGGACTGAAAACAAGACCTATAGAAAACAAGCAATACAAGGGAGGACTGAGATGCTCCCAACCGTGGACCAAGATCAGCTTTTGACAGGAGTTCCAACAACTGCCCCCCATGCCTAAAGGCCTTCCAGACACTGTCCTGGTCACAGATGGCACTGCTCACTGTATCTTCAAATGGAAATAGTACTTCCATAATATAGAGGGTATGTCACTGATGCCACAGACAAAATGAAAGCAAGTAAAATACTGGCATAACTTTGTACCTTATAAAGTAATTTAATTACACAAGAGTTACATCTCTAGTGCTTTACAACAAAAATGTTGTAAATAATGTTCTAAGTGTTATGGGAGAGACACTCATGCCAATTTCTGTGCATTATTTCTTTTAATCCTCAGAACACCACTAGGAATAAGTAATACCCTTGTCTGCATTTAATGGCTGAGAAAGCTAAACTGAGAGATATGAGGGGACGTGTCCAATGCTGCAGAACCTGCCAGCAGTGCAGCCGGAAGTCAGACCCCCAAGTCCTGGCGTAGCAATCTGCTGGAGACACAACACGATCCCTGGAGAACATGATCTTGCCTACTCATCACCTCAAAGGTCAATGTAATTCAGTCATGATGGAGTCACATGACAAAAGACATTTATTCTATCACTATCTTGTCAGCCCCTTGTTTCATTTTAAAAAGTTCTTAGATGCTATTCTGTCCTAGGCACTATGCTAAAAGATACGATGATTCCCTCCTTTCAAGAATATGAAAATCTTACTAGAGAAATGAGAAACAAATGAAGCAAATGAGAATTAAAAGCAACCATCCAATAATTTAATAATCAGACAGCAAGATAGTGCAATATGTGGTTCATTTCTAAATGAGGAATATATAGAATACAAGTCCACAACAGAAAAAGGCCAAAAAAAAAAAAAAAAAGGAATTGGTAGGTAGCTTTGTAAACCATGGAAACCACACTGAGAGAGAAGAGAGGCAGACAGTAGACTTAGTCCACAAAGGCACACTTATAAAGCTGAAACACTTAAACTGGTGGGGACAGGACAGGAGTGTCGTTTGCTGAGTCTAGTGCAGTGCTTCCTGGTGACAGTCACTAAGCAAATTACATAAGCAAAAGGTTGCAAGGAGAAACAACAAATTGGCTTAGCATTATAGGATTTATCACGTTAGAAGAAAGTATCTTTTGAGGCGACATTAATTTGGGCTCCAATTATACAATAAACACACTGAAATAATCAAATTACCTAGCCTCAAATGCATTTAATAATCACCAAAAAAGGAGAGGAAGATGCAAATGCACTAAAAAAGTTAATATAAATAACTTAGGTCAATGCTGAGATAAAGAAAAATGAGTCACAAAAATAAAATAAAATGATAGCAGATACAATCCTGTCCCTAAAACCTTGTCAATTTTTGATGCAGACAGCACCCTGTCTTCCACAATAAGGACATAAGAACATACGGAAATGTTTTGTGATACTGTTCTCAAAGACACTTCTGTGTATTGTCTTATCCTGCATAGTCTAGAACAACCTTTCCTGACTCTTGCCATTTGGTGAACTCCTGCTGGCCTTCAAAATTAAGACCCAAGGTTACTCCTCAGGAAGCCTTTCTGGCAAACTCAGGCACAACTGACCTCGTTGACCTCGTACTCCTAGACAGCTGCCTCTGAGCTCTGTAAAGGCATTTCCTGCTGCATTCAACATTGCCTCATGGGGACTGCCAGCCTCCATGTCTGCTTATCTGAGGGCTCCTGGACTATAAGATTGTTGACTTATTCATTTTCATATGTCTACTACCTAGCACTGTTTTAACACTGTGCCCAGAACATGGGCTTAATAATTACTGGTTGAATAGCAAATAAATTAAAATTCATAGACAATATGCCAAGTGCTATTTGGCATTTACAGATGTAGTACAATGCTTAACACACTGCAGATATTTGAAAAATATTTGCTGGTATGATTCTATTGCTGGTAGAATTTAAAATCTCTGCTTGACATAAAGCTATGAGGAAATGTCCATTTAAACAAGGCCAGCCGTAAATAGTAGTAGTATATTAATGCTTACAGAATGCATTTTACGTTCTTGGGAGTCTATGCTTTAACTCATCTCTTAAGTTAGGAAAGTCAAGATATACACTATCTTATTATCTTTCCAGTAGCTTCATGAGATAGATGTTAATAAAAAGCTGCTAATCTGACTGAAGACCATTCTGCTAGCATTCCCTGTTACTTGTACTTAATTTTAAGGTATCAGAAGAATAAGATTAGTCTCATGACATCTGAAAAGTACAAACAGCAGCAAGTGTTTCGGGGAGTAGTGAAAAAGGTGAGCTCATGGTGGAAATAAAAATTAGGGATGACTGTAACATGCGAATCAGGTGTGAAAATGATGAATGCTGCGCATATGTATGGAATGAAGCAGATGCTAGGAGAGAAAATTCTAAGGGCAGAGAAGGCATCAGGCAACCTGGGAAATGCTCCGTATTTATGCAACTCTCAATAATTGGCAAGAGACAAGAAGTGATCAAGGATATGGAAAAGCTTCTGAGTGGTAGCTAGAGAATTTGCTTCAATGGTACATGATTATTAACCTGATGTGACTCCAGGAAAAGGCAAGGAGATTGAGAGCTTTAGGCTAAGTATGGTCAAAATGCTGCTGAGAAATGCTATTGCAAGGCCCACTTGATTCTGCTCAGCAACAATTCCAGAGGCCATGACTAGAAAGGATTCTTATCTCCCATGGAGATGGTACAACAGATTTTCAGTGCAGATTAAAAAAAAAAAAAAAAAAAGGCAAGCCAATTTAAAAAATGGGCAAGAATAAGAACAGACACTGCACAAAAGATATATGAATGGCAATTTAAAACATGAATAGATATTTAACATCACTAGTCACCAGAGAAATGCAAATTAAAAACACAATGATACCACTACAAATATACTAGAATCATTAATGTTAAAAAGACTGTCAATGTCAAAGGTTGTTGAGGAATTAGAGAAACTAGAATTCTCATTGTATTTGTTACCCATTGCTGTGTAACAAATTATTAAAAACTTATAAGTCTAAAACAACAAACAGTAGTTCTATCACAATTTCTGATGGTCAGGAATCCAAGAGCAGCTTAGCTGAGTGGTTCTGACTCTGAGTTTCCCATGAGGTTGGGATCATGATGTCCTCAAGGCTGAAGGCATCTAGAGATAGAACTGGCTGGAATATCTGCTTCCAAGCTCACTCATATAGCTAGCTATTAGTAGGAGGTATCAGTCTCTTTTCTTTTTAATGTTTTGAAAATGTTTACTTTGAGAGAGAGCATGTGTGAGCGGGGGAGGGGCACAGAGAGAGGGAGAGAGAGGATCCCAAGCAGGCTCCATGGTGTTAGCACAGAGCCCAATGTGGGCCTTGATCTTACAAACAGAGAGATCATGGCCTGAGCCCAAAAATCAAGAGTTAGACGCTTAACTGACTGAGCCACCCAGGTGCCCCCAGGAGGTATCAGTTTCTAACAGGCTGTTGGCCTCGTCATGTGGGTCTCTGCATAGGGCTGCTTACAACATACCAACTGGCTTCTCACAAAGTGAGTGATTCAAAAGACAGCAAGCAATCAGTCAAGATGACAGTTGCAGTGCATTTTAGAACCTAAGCTCAGAAGTAATACACCATCATTTCTGCTATGTTCTACTGATCACCCAAACTAATCCTGATACAGTGTGGGAGGACACACTGTACAGGTAGGAATCTCAGAAAGCAGGGATCACTGTGGATCATCTTACAAGGTGGCTACCACAGTTATACATTGTTGGTAGGAATACAAAATGGTAAATCACCTTGGAAAATAATATAACAGTATCTTACAAATAGTTACCAAATGACCCTTCTTTCATTTCCAATCTCATTCACTCAAGAGAAATGAACACATGTATCCACACAAAGATGTGTACTTGGGTGTTCACATAATATCATTACATATGATACTCCCAAACTGAAAGCAATTCCTATGTTCATCAGCTGATGAATGGATAAACAAATTGTGATATATCCACTTTATGAAATACTACTCAACAATTATAAAGAATAAAATATTAATATATTCAACATGGATGAATCTCAAACACTTTGTAAGTGACAAAAGCAAACACAAAAGTCTATGCACTTTGAATCATTTCCATATGAAATTCTAGACAAGGCAGACTATAATGACAGAAAACAATATATCAGTGATGGCTTACAGCTGGTGTGGGGGAGAGAGAACAACTGCAAAGGACCACAAGGAAGCCTTTTAAGGTGAGCCTTTTCTATATTTTGACTGAGGTGGCTACACAATTGTATATATTTACCAAAATTCATCAAACTGCAGCTTGAAATGGAGGTTTTATTTTACATAAATACCTTAATAAGAATATTATTATGTGCATGATATTACTGTATGCTTCTCACTCTGAAGATACGTTACTATACATAAAATGTAAAAACACTTAATATGCCAACACGGCTAATCAGAAAATCACACTTAAAGGAGACCAGTGACTGGTAGGCTTATCTGGAAAGTAATACAACTGTGCAAGAGAGGAAGGAAAAGCCCAGAACTAAAAGTAATGGTGTCATGAATAGAGGAAAGGAAAGAGATGGAAGCCACATTGCATAGGCTGAACTGACTGAATCTGTCAAGTGATTGGAGGTAAAGGAGAATCAAAGGAGACATTCAAATATTGGGCAACTGGGAGGATCATGATACCATTAAAATGTCAAATGCCACCTTCCCGGTGAGGCATCTGCTGATTGTCCTATTTTAAAATGAAATAACCTCACCCACCCCTCTAATCTGAACCTCCTATCCTCCTTCCCAGCTTCATTTTTCACTAACATCATTCATGATCTTATGACACTAAGATAATGTATTTCACTCACTCACCTTGTTGTTGATCTACTCCAACCAGACTCTACGCTTCAGAAAGATATAGTTTTGTCCTGTTCTATTCACCACCGTATACCCAATGCCTAGAAAGGTACTTGCTACATAAGAGCTCAAGAAATATTTACTGAATGAATTGAATGAAAAGATTAAAAGAGATTTTAAAAATCAGGAAAATTAATGGGTGTGCATGTATTGTGTTTGAGGAGATAAGGAAGAATTGATAGATTTGGATTCAGACATGCAGAATGTGAGGTATTTAACAGCTAAAGAAGGACCAGAGCTGCTGTGGGAGAAGTCACAGTTGGTGATTTTCCCAAAGATAATGACTGAAGCTCTGCAAAAATATGAGATCTCTAACAGGCACCTCAAATTCGAGTCCACAACTAAACTCTTATGCTCCACTAAACTTGCTATCTTTCAACAAAGGATTCTAAGGCACACAAACAAATATCTGAAATACTATCTTCTGCATTGTACTTCACTGTGCTGTAAAAGTGTTTGTCTAAGTATGGACATAATGCACACTTTGTAATGGTGACTTTGTGTATCATCAGATATCATTAACAGAATAAACAATTCTGTCCACAGAACCAAACATAAGCTCATAAGGTCAGTAGAAATATTTAGGCAGTGCAACAGTAGACATCAACCATACTAACTCTTTAAGCCCTGAAAGACCAATAGAAGTCTGAGTACTTAATAACTCCAGAACCACTGAAAATGTTTTTCAGAAGAAACAGAATGACAGCCTGAGTAAAGTGAATATCATCACAAATGTATGGCTGCACTTTTGTTCTTGAAGCTTGAGTGATTCAACCACCATTGTTTTGGGCAAGGTTGAGTGAAGATGGAGACAGGATTCAGAGACAGTTAAAGAAATAGTCAGGGCCTAACACAAAAGCTAACAATTGACTCCAGGGATAGGAAAAAACATATTTGTCCCAGGACACAGCTGACTCTAACACCTAGTTCCTAATGAAGAAGAAAGTGCTGAAGAAATTATCCCCAGGCATGATGGATACTGCCTCAAGGAAAGCATATTCTACAGAATCTAGCACTGCCCCTGGTGGCCAGCTCCCATGTCCCCACCAACGTGGAATAATAAGAGTTTTTACAGAGCCTTACCATGTGCCAGACAGACAAGGCACGTAATGTCACGGAGCTCAACTCACGTAAATGAGTAAAGGAAAGGTGCTGAGGGAAGACTGGTCATTCCAAGACTTAAAACAATCACATGCCCCAGGAGCCTAATGGAGAAAACACTAGCCTCCTAAAATCACCCAGGACTGTCAATGCCCACAGGGACTTTAGAACAGTTTTGTCAAACCGCTCACGCTCCAGGGGAGGAAATGAGGCCCGGAGAGGTAGAGCCGCGTGCATGCACTGGCCTCCGTCAGTATAGGGCAGAGCAAGGAGACAGAGCACAGGATCTGCTGCAGGACTAGCCAGGGTTGAATGCTGCTCTCCACCGATTAACACGTGTGACTTTGGCCAAGTTACCTTCTGTAAATCCCCACTTGGTCAGCAGTGAAAGGGAATGGCAACAACAGCGTCAAGCGTACAGCACTGTTGTGAATATTAAAGGAGATAACTGGGGCATGTTACTACCTGGGTACCTGGCGTAGAGCTGCTGAATGTCCAGTCTATGTTCGCAATTATGCTGGCTGGTATTGTCACTACTCTGATTCTGTTTTATCCGCTGAGTATTTGAGATCGGTTGTCGAACTCTGTTCTGGGATTTAGACTCACTCAGTGACTGTGTTTAACTTGCTTCATGAGCTGTTGGTCTAGATAGCTTGTTTCCAAAATTTCAGCAGCCTACCTAAGTGCCAGTCCCTGACTTCTCAAGCGGCTTGCACCAGAGGCTCTCACCTGTCAACCATCAGCACCCCTCCACACTATGCTCACAAGGCAGGATGCAAAACCTGTCCCTTGAGGCGAGGATTGGCCCAAGGCGGGGACTGGGGCTCTCAGTCATGCCAGCAGCTTGCTCATGATGAAGAGGAATCCATCCAGGCAGCGGACCCAGAGGCCCAGGCACACAAATAGGACTGCACATCTCAGGGGGGAACCACAAATGCCTTGATGTGCAAATTGAAAAACAAATAACCAAAAATTCCTTCCCTGTATAAGCATGGCCATTTCAGCTGAGTATTATCTTTTTATATATACCTCACTTTGTAACTTCTTCGTAATAATCAGCAATACCCCTGAACATGAGCAACCAATATCCAATCACCTTCATTTCTGTCAGTGATGGGTCCCTCTGGGATTCTAATGGTATGAAGTATACAGAGCACGAAAACAAATGACTGAGTATATAAATCATATAATTCAATTGATCAAAGTTTCATTTCGAATTACTAATAGTATTACCACTGTCAGCTGATAATATTAGCATGTAAAGATCACGATCTCTCTTCAGCAAGGATAGAGGTAGATCATTTTGCATGGAAAGGCAAACAGGTCAGCTCTTAGTGGCTTGTTCATACATTCACTTGATGTAAATATGGCTGACAGCTGCCCACGGGGGAATGAAAGAAAGCAATGCCAACTTTAAGAAGCACATGACCCCACAAGCTGCCCTCCTGACATCACATTTGGCTCATTACAACATATAAAAGAAGTCTTGTTGCTCAGCAACAAGTAATATGCTGGCATTGAGAAACGAATCAATACAGTGTTGGCTAGAACTCCTTCATAAGCAAAAGTAAAACAATAATTTACTCTGAAATTCTGATTGCAGAGCATTCTCCCCTGTGAGCTAACCTTTGTGTCTAACACACCACTAAGCTGAACAAATATTTATCATGGATTTTTTTCACGAAATTACTATAGGGTGAGTACTAACCTGAATCGAAGGTTAAATTGAAAACAAATCACAGAAATAACAGACAAGAAGACACCTGTTAGGAAATATGGTCAATAATACTGTAATACACTTACAACAGTGAGTGTTTCAGATATAATTGTTAAATCATTATGTTGTACACTTGAAACTAACTTAATATTACATGTCAACTATACTTGAGTTAAAAAGAAATAAAATAAAATAAAATAAAATAAAATAAAATAAAATAAAATAAAATAAAATAAAATAAAAAGACAAATAGGTAGATGGACAGCACGTGTCCTGTGTGGAAACATGGTTCAGGACTTAGGTAAGCATTCTTTTGCACTGGGCAACTACTAAAACCAAAACCAATGTAATCTTGTACTTTACAAATGTCCTATAAAAAAGGATGATAATTCCTTTTCCAAATATAACATTTTAAAAAGTTAAGCTTTATTAAAATTACCAGTTTAACAGAAACGCATCTGCTTCTATAATATTAATAGTTTACATTTACTGAGTGTGGCCAGGCCCCGTGCTAAGTACTTTATATTCATTAAATCTCTACCATATCCTTGAGAGAGGGAATGCTATAGTTTCCACTTTACAGTTGTGCAAACAGAATCTTAGAAAGAATAAATAACTAGTTTAAATACACGAGGCTAGTTAGTGGCAGAGTTAGGATTCTACCTAACTCTAGGGTAGGGCTGCCCAGTAGAACTATGTGTGAGACATGCTCTGGATGTATGCTGTCCAATTCAGAGCCACTGGCTACATGTGGCTCCTAGGCACTTGAAATATGGCTACTGTGACTAGGGAACAAGAGTGGCTAGTGGCTAAAACACTGGACTAGACAGAAAGGCTCTAGAGCTGTGATCATCAACCTGTAGGCTGTAGACCAAACCTGGCCAGCAGCCTGTTCAAGCATGACCATGAGCTAAGAATGTGTTTTATGTCTTTAAAAGGCATTACAGAAGCAGCAGCAGCAGCAGCAGCAGTGGAGATAGCATATGGCCCACAAAGCCTAACATATTTACTATCTTGTATTTCATAGAAAAAAAGTCCATGGCCCCTTGCCCTACAGCTGTCCTCTTCACCACCAAAATCACTGCCCGTGGGAAAAGAGATTTCAAACCCAATCTCCCAGTTTAAATCTTAACAGTATGAGGATGATATTAAACATCTTGCCATGTGAGCATTTTTGTGTTTTCCATTATAGTATTGAAGAGACTCAAGCCTGAGCAAAGGCCAAAAAAAAAAAAAAAAAAGGAAAAGAAATGCTGACTAAGATATGCCCTAATTAAGTTCTTCTGTACAGTCAGCCACTAAAATAACACTTCACATTTACAAACTGCTTTTGCATTCATTATCTCATGTTTTATTTAAAACGACCTCATGAGCGGGGATGTCCATTTCACAAAGGAGAAAACTGAGACACACTAGGGCTCAATGCTGCATGGAAGAAGTGGTCTCTCCAAGCCCACTGGCTTACCTATGAAATAAGATTTCTGTAGACGCTGAAGAAAACAGTACAAGAACGAGCATCCCACATCTTCAACTGATTCAGAACAGCTAAGGCCACAGGTTTCCTCCCTCTGTGGGAGAAAGAGCCTCTGTTCTCCCACCAGGTAAGTGAATGCAGAGGGAGAGGTGGGGACAGGGCTCCTCCAGGGCTGTGTCTCATTCCTAGAACGGAAACAGTCTCTGACGGACAGAGTGGCTGTTTTGCAGGGAGCGGGGAGGCTAAATATCAACAGGAGCACAACTCTTAAGAGTCAGGCCCTCTCAAAAGTCTGAGCAGCTTTGCCCTCTTCGACCTGGCTGTCAGGTGAGCACATGCATTAAGAAGGACACCACTCTTTTGGCAATAACTGAGACACTTTGGAAATTCACTGTACCCTTCTACAGAGCTGGCAGGTCTCTCTGACATCCCGCATGGCAGTCCTGTGATTTCTGGGACCTGAGGTACCTCTAGGATTTACAGCATGTGGCAAACTATGCTTTTTCTGTCCTGGGCCCACTGACAGTCTCCAGATTTTCCTGTAGGTACATATGAGCCTTTGGTTATTGTGATTCTTTTCTTAGACTTGACACAGCACTGTCCGGTAAGAGCCAATAGCTCCATGGGGCTATTTCAACTTAAGTGAATTAAAACTAAACATTAAAAATCTAGTTCCTTGGTTGCATTTATGTACAACTTGAGCTCAACAGCTACGTGTGGTTAGAGGCTACCATATTAGAGATGATACAGAACATTTCCATCATCACAAAAAGCTATACTAGACTGTGCTGCAATCCAAACCCCAATATTCACACAAGTATCATTAGATGCACATACATGAGTGATAACGTTTTTGTTCTAACTTCTGATTTGTAATACACCAATGCCACACAACCACTACCAAAATACTTCCAGTAATTACTAACAGAAGTCCTTCACAGCACCACAAATTCAAATCACTCACTATTTTTGAATGCTTCCCTCCACACACTCCCCTTTGCCCATGGGACAATTACATTATTTATTAATGTGTTTGCCTGAACGTTTTGCTTGGCAATTTAAACTTCCAAATCTCCTTTCTCATCTGGGGTATTTTAGCCTTGATGGGGTGCGTGGAACTACTGACATTGTATATTACTGTGTAAATCAGTAAAGGCTTAGAAATGTGTGTGTGTACTTACCTCCCATCTGATTAGTTTTCTGTTACCTTTGTCTACTAGCCTTCCTTGACTCCTCAACGCAAGCTTTAAGTAATTACTATGGAAATAATTTCAGTGGGGAATCAATTTGGGTTGCTCCAAAAGCAGAGCCTGAGGCAAGGACTTCTTGCAGGTGGGTGTGGTGGCCGGGGGTTGATCCTGGGAGGCTGGAGTGAGGCTAGAGTGACTGATGAATGGAGAAAAGCTAAACACACGTGTGCTATGTAGGTGCTAGGGTACGCATAGGATCTCAAAGCCACCATGTGGAAGACTTGTAGAAATCATCAGCATAGGGTATTTACCTATCCACCAGCTCCCAAACCCTTAGCTGAGAACTGTACTTTGAGGAAGCTCTCAGGCAGGGGTCTAGTGAGTGCCTGCAGCACTGGATGCAGAAAGTAAAAAAAGAAGGTGGGCCCTGGAAGTATAGGTGGGTCCCAGCTTGCATGATTTTTTCCCCTGCAGTTGTGGCTGAACCCAGGGCTGGGCTGAGAGGTGGTGAGGCAGCCGCCCAGGGCAGGCTTCTCTGAAAATGAGAACAAGCATTATTTCCCTTACTGTAATATCAACCAGTAACTTCCCTTGCAAAACTCTTCTTCATCCTTTGGGACTCAGCCAGAGTAGTTTCCTCTTTGAAGCTCTTGCAGCTCTGCCAACCCCCAACTGAGCTGGATGCTTTTTCTCAGGGCTCCCCCAGCACCCTGCTGCACTCACCACCATCACTTGCAAAAGTGTGCACTCGCTCGCTCTCTCTCCACTAGACTCTTAACTCCTCCATGGCAAAAAACGGTCTGTCCATCACCTTTAGGACTGGCGCTCCTCGCATACTGCCAGGCACACCAGAACTCAGTACCTGTGTACTCAGTGAGTGGAAGGCAGGAAAGGAGGAAATGGGCACCCCCAGACATCAAATAGGAAGAGAGGATTCCAAATCTCTATCCATCTTCATGCTCACCATCCATGATAAAGGGCCTGGGCCCAACAAAATCAAATAGGAATTTGTAGAACTTTGTACTTCATGTTACTTCGTTTACTCCAGCAAAAGCCCTGGTCAGTTAAACTGTATTTCATCAGACCTGAGACATCACTGATTAGAAGATGCTGCATTATCTGATGTGCCATCAGGAAAGAAAAAACACTGCCAAATAAATGAAAGATGAACTGATTGGTAAGACAAGTACTGACTTCAGAAATACAAAAACGTGGGAGAAAGAAGCTTTTTCTTCCTGGAATTTTTCAAATGTGATATTTATTTATTTCCCATCCGATTCCAAAAAAGGTCTAACTTGGCAAGCCTAAGAGACAGATATTATTATTTGCATTTTACCAATAAGAAATAAATATCGAAGATTCTAAGGAAGACCGCTGGCGTTTCCTTGGTTTTCGTCCTGGTCCATTTCATGATGCCCACCCCTCACTCTGCTCAAGACACCCTTAGATGAACTCATTCATGCTGACAAGGAACTTACAAGGACAGCCTTCCAGAGATAACTGTGTATACCTGGACTCCTTACACTTGAAACAGAGGAGCAAGAAACGGTAACTGAGGGCTGCACCCCTACATGAAAACCTAAGCATCCCTGTCAGAATATGTATCAATGCAGAAGTTCCACATTCCCAGGGAAAAAAGATTACATATGCTGAAGTAAGTGAGGAATGTAAAAGGAAGTTCTTATGCATGGTTAAAGCAAGCAGCCAAGAATTTGATTTTTGACACCACTGATTTTGACAGACAGCGGAACTGGTGGTAGGAAACGACGTCACAGTTTTGTTTTCTTTTGAAGAGTCAAGTGAATGGGTACAGATACTGGGCTACTGATGCCAAATGGCTAGTCACCTTCCTCATTCCCCAAACTTAAGAATAATGAACGTGGGGGGACCCAAGAAGAGGAAGAAGGAAAAGAAGCTGTGGAAGTAATTACAGCTCGCACTCCATGTCCAACTGACAGCTTGCAATATGCCCCATGCCTTTTCTCCTCCCTTCCGAAGGGCCTGAACCAGCTAATGAACAGGTGACTGAGGCTCAATGCTTTGTGATGCACCAGCACTTCCCCTCCCCCACGCGGGCTCTCCCCCTCTCCCTAGCCTATTAGCAAGTAGGCCTGGCACAGTGTCCACGTTACCATGTGGTGCGCCTGGGCAGGAACACACGGTGGGCTCCCCTGGGCTCTGGAGGCAGGTGGTACCCGTTCTAAACAGAGATGACAAAAAGATGCTTGTGCCAGAATATTTCTCTTTCCAGGGTGAAGAGCCGTGAATTGAAAGGGAGGTGTAAGACATGTAGAAAGGACTGACTGCCTTTTCCTGCTGCCAGTAAACACTGTGCTGCAGGCTAACTGCAAAGGGGCATTTTTTAAAGGGTGCTTTCATTTTTAATTTTGCAAAATGGATTCAACCAACAGACTAGCATGTGCATGCATGCGATGTTGTTTTTCATTTTTCAAGTCCTCTATACAGCCTGCAGAAGCTGATTTTACAGAGAGAACCACTAAAACACTTCAAATCCACCATACAGTTAAACACGGGCAGGGTAGGGTTGGGGACATATACATTTCAGTGAATAAAGAAGATGCCTAGATGGTACCTCTGCTTTAAGTAACAGTGGTGGTGGAGGTTTTAATTTTATGGTGGGAGTGGGATGGCAGAGAGCCAGGAAGGAGATAGCAAAGGGCAGGGCCTTCTCTAGATTTTTAACATTTCCCAAGCTGGGTTTTGAAACATTCATTTGTCTGTTTCAAATAGTTTACCAAAAGTTATATATCTCACTTGGCAATTAAGTATTTTTGCTTAACATATGAAAATGGACATATCAGTTGGTAATATTTGAATCCTAGTGTATCTCAGGTAGGGGGGCATTATTCAGTACAATAACCAGATGTGGTCTGCTCAACGGTAATACTTCCCTTGGACTGCACTCTGCTTCTATAATATCATCTACGTTTTTCAGCTGCCTTAGCATACATAAACTCATATTGAATTTGTGACAAATTACCTCCTCCACTTCTCCCCACCCTGGAGTTGTGTAATTAATTTTTTAAACCTAATTTAAAGATTTTATATTTATCTTTACTATTTTTTTACCCTCTTATTTCTGGCTCATCATTTTAGATTATCAAGATTTGCTTGACTCAAGATCAAGTCACTAATCATATTAGCTGTCCCTCCCAGCCTTGTGTCAACTGCCAATTTGATAAACGTGTCTTCATCACCGTCATTGATAAAAATTATGAGCAAGACAAGTCAGAGGGCAGAGCTCTGCACGGCTCCACTATAAATATTCCTGCAGCTTAATATTAAACTGATAATCCACACTCTGGAAAGGTCTGTCTAAAGAAATACAAAGGCACTATTCTTCTGCCCAGCCCACATTTCTCCATGTTACTCACAGGGCCTCTGGGGATATTTTCTCAAATGCCTCATGAATATCCAGATCCACAATATACTATATGGTTTCTATCTGCTCTCAGATAAATTTAGGTACTGAGCCTAGTGGAAAGGGAGACGGGAGGGAGGGGACAGAGGAGTTTCAGACAAGTATTGTCGGCACTCTGTCAACCTAGTCACAACTGCCAAGGCACCTCCCCAGCCCCAAGGAGGTAGTTAATCAGCATAACTTTCTTTTTACTCAGAACTTCATCTTCCACATCAGGGAATGTTAATCTGATGGCTTACGTGTTCCATTTACCAGAGGTTTGCATACTGGTGGGTTAAAAACCTGAGATTTCATCATCACGACAAAGACAAATTAAAGGCAAAACCTGAAATTAACTAAAAAAAAAAACAAAAAAAAAAAACCCACCTCCCTCAAACAGTGAAAGCATCAAATAAATACAAGCCCCTAGCAATGTCTTTTTTCCCATGTGCCTGAGCTGCTATACTGGAAGGGGCACTGAACTGGGTCTCAGAAGACTTAGACCTAGAGCTGCCAGAAGACGCTCTGTCCCCTGGTTATATCATTTGTCCTCCAGTATTTCAATCACTTTATCTGTAAAGAGAAGGAGCTGTGCTAGAAGTCTCCCAGCTACCGGCCCTCTTCAACCCTGCACAAACCTTCACTTGCCCTTGTGCACCCTGGTCCCTTTTTCACTTTGGGGAACTGGGTCTAACCTGCCAGGGATAAGAAAAGGCAACATCGTATGTGTGTGTGCACGTGTGTGTGCACGTGTGTGTGTGTGTGTGTGTGTGTGTGTGTGGCATGTGTACATGGGATGTGTACAAGTGCACGCATGTGCATACGTACCTTGTGTGTCTGATGCTTACTACAGTAGGGAAGTATAGGAGCCACAGACACAGATTTGAGAGGACAGACTGCCAGTTCCCAATTCTGCCAATCGTCCTTCCTTCCTCCTGTTCCTTGGGAATGGAAAGCTGCACTAGGACGTTGTGCATCAAGATGCCCAGCTGATGTCTGTCTGAGACTGGTAAACTCAGGTGCTCAGGTGTGGCTGTGTAGGTTTTGGCTTAACTGCTTTCAAGTTGCCAGTTAACCTTTGAAATTAATTGCTAGTTAACCTTTGAAATTAAGTTGTAAGGTGATCAATACTATTCAAATCAGAATGTGTTTTTAAAACTATTCTGGAATTTTATTATATATACAATACCACCTAAACTGGGTCATTGCACAGAGCTTTGGAAATTGTTTCATTATGCAGAGGTCTGAGCTGTAACAGCATTTGTTCCAAGATGCTATAACTTTTATAGATATATTATGCAAAAGTAGAGATTAGGAATCAGAAAATGAATAAAATTTAAAAGATAAACAACTGCATATTAGAAGTGGTTTTATGCTGCTAGGAGACAAATCTAGATGAATATGTGGAGACCTTCCCGTTCCTGGGTTTTTGAGAAAAGACTGCCCGGTGGCACCAGAGGAAAGAATAACTCAATCCCCGGTTCAGACTCCTAAAACATATTCCACATCATGTTGCCTCTCTGATGGTGGTACCTACTTGAACAGAAGATGATCTATTTCCAACAGAATGAATAGAATACAGGTATACCAACAAGAAAGAACAGACAAACCTAACACATTTTGTAGGCAACATGCTAACTACTGATCCCATGTTGGACTACAATAGGGACCTCTGAACAAAGGAATCACAAGTGAAAATATCTGCATACAGGAGCCAACATAAGCCCAGAGTTAACATGGGTAAGAGGCATCTCCAAGTGTGTCCAGGAAATGTAGGATCACAGGTTAAGCACACTGGAATTTTTAAAAGCCACCATTTCACTATATGACACATAATGTTAAGTGATTTTATATATTAAAATAAGAATATATGATGGTGCCAACAATCTGTATATTTTATTGTCAAGAAAAGATGGGAGGCTTTGAAAAATATTTATACTTGGAACAAGCATTGGGACTTTATCTTACCCAGCCATGGGACTGAGCACCCTCTCCTCCACTGAGAATGGGGACAATTCTGGGAAGAAATGCCACATGGCCACCAAGAGTAAATGGCCAAATTGCAATCAGCTGGCCATTCACAGTTGCTGAGAGCAGGTCATGAGACAGCCCAAAGCAGCACCAACTTTGGGGGAAGGTGGGAAAGCTACCCAAATGAACGAATATACCGGCCACCAAAAACCAACCATTTTTGTGGTGACGCGGTTGTTTTCCATCTGCAGGTGGGGGACTCTCAGTCAACTTGAGAGAAATATGGAGGCCTGAACACTTTTATCCAGCCTCAGCCTCTGTTTATTCTTTCTATTTGGCATTGGTAGCACAGACGGATTAACAGATGAGCAGCCCCAGCCAGGGGCTAGGAAACAGAAGGCTCAAGCTGTACTCATGCTTCGGCTACTCATTACTAGGACATTTAACCACGCTATCCCTAGGTTTCTTCCCTCAGAAAATGGGAATGATATCAACCGCCTCTTCCCAATAAAGACTGAGATCAGAAAGTAAGAAAATAATCTGTAAATGCAGCATACAAGAGAAAGATGTTGTCATCAGCTAGAAAATTACTTCTATCTCTCACATTCTAGAATTTTAAATACAATAGGAAAAAGCTACCAATGGACAGACAGGTTAAATAGTATCTGGTCACAGAATAGGATAATGAAATTATCTGAAGCCTCTGTTGCTACCACAATAATCTGTGTTCTTGCAATTAGATTTCCACAAATTTTTTTCATGTTTTCTTTTTTATTTTTCTCTCCCATGTTTAATGTGGTAAAATTGACAAACAAAAATTATATATATTCAAGGTGTATAATAGGATTTTGATACATGCATACATTGTGAAATGATCACCACAATGCAGCTAATTAACATACCCATCATCTCACAGTTACCATTTTCTTTGCGTGTGTGTGTGTGTGTGTGTGTGTGTGTGTGTGTGTAGTGAGAACACTTAATAAGATTTATTCTCCCAGAAAATTTCAAGTATACAATATGTACTGTTAACTATATTACCATGCTAAATATTAGATCCCCTGAAATTATTCATCTTGTATAATTAAAACTTTGTACTCCTTGACCAACATCTCCCCATTTTCCTCTCCCTTCATTCTCTGGCAACCATTGTTCTATTCTCTGCTTCTATGAATCTATTTTAAATTCTAAATATAAGTGAAAAGAGGCAGTATTTGTCTTTCTGTGTCTGGCTTATTGCACTTAGCATGTTGCCCCAAATGTCAGGATTTCTTTCTTTTTAAAGCCTGTATACTATTCCATTGTACTTACACATATCACATTTTACCAATTCATTGACCAATTCATGGACACCTAGGTTGTTTCCAAATTTTGGCTACTGAGAATAATGCTGCAATGAACATGGGAATACTGATTTAATTTCCTTCAGATATACACCCTGAATTGGAAAGGCTGGATCCCATGGTAGTTTGGTTTTTAATTTTTCTAGGGAACCTCTAGACTGTTTTCCATAGTGACTACACCAATTTACATTCCCACCAACAATGCACAAGGGTTCCCTTTTCTTACATTGTCACCAATACTTACCTTCTCTTTTTTTCTTTAATAATACCCATTCTAATAAGAATGAGGTGAGATCTCATTGTGGTTTTCATTTGTATTCCCCTGATGATTAGTAATGTTGAGTACCCTTCTGCACATTTGTTGACCATTGTGTCTTCTTTTGAGAAATGTCTGTTCAAGTCCTTTGGTCACTTTTTAATCCTTTTTTTTTTTTTTTTTTTGGTTTTTTGTTTTGTTTTGTTTTGTTTTGTTTTTTGCTATTGTGTTGTATGTGTCCCTTACATACTTTGGATACTAATCCTTTATCAGAAATGTGGTTCGCAAGCATTTCCTCCCTTTCCATAGGTGGCCTTTTCATTCTTTCATTTCCTTTGCTGTGCAGAAACTTTTTACTTTGATGTAGCTCCAATTGTCTATTTTTGCTTTCGTTGCATGTGCTTTTGTTTTCATATTCAAAAAAATCATTCCCCAGAACAATGTCAAAGAGCTTTTCCCCTATGTTTTCTTCTAATAGTTTTACAGTTTCAGGTCTTATGTTTAACACTTTAATCCATTTTGGGTTGATTGGATATGGTGTGAGATAAAGGTCCAATTTCATTCTTCTGCATATAGATATCCACTTTTCCCAACACCATTTATTAAAGAGACTATCCCTTCCACACTGTGTGTCCTTGACACCCTTGATAAAGATTAGTCAACTGCAGATACATGGTGTTATCTGGACTCTCTATTCTGTTCCATTGGTCTTGCTTGTTTGTTTTTAGGCCAATACCATATTGTTTTAATTACTATAGCTTTGTTTGTTTGTTTTTATGCCAATATCATATTATTTTAATTATTGTAGCTTTATAATAAAGTTTGAAATCAGGAAGTGTAATGCCTCCAGCTTTTTTCTTCTCACTCAAAACTGCTGTAACCATTTAGGGTCCTTGTGGTTCATTTGAATTTCAGGACTTTTTTTTTTCCTATTTCTGTAAAGAATGCCATTGGATTTTGACAGGGATTGCATTGAATCTGTGGTTCACTTTGGATAGTATGGGCATTTTAACAATATTAATTATTTCAATCCATAAACAACGGATGTATTTCCATTTACCTGTGTCTTCCTTACTTTTATTCATCTTTTTTTCTTCCTTATAACTTTCAGTATATAAGTCTTCCACATCTTTGGTTAAGATTATTCCTAAGTGCTATGTCAGTGTTAACCTGGCAGATAAAGGCACCTTTTAGGATTTTCTAAATATATGATCACATCACCTGCAAAACATAGATAATTTTATATCTTCCCTTACAGATTGGATGCCTTTTATTTATTTTCCTTGTCAGACTGCTCTAACAATCAGTCCTAGGTTGAATAAAAGTGGCAAGAGTGGGCATCCTTGCCTTATACTGTTATCTTAGAAGAAAAACTTTCAGTTTTCCCCATTGATTATGTTAGCTGTGGCCTCTAAGACAGCACATGAGTGCCTTCATGTGCCAGGCTAATACTCACATAGCACTTTATGTAGGCCAAGCACTGTCTAATCATATGAATTAAGTCATTTAAACCCCAAGGTATTAAATTTTGCATGTAGGTATAAATATATATGTAAATTGCATAAATATGTAAATTATATGTGTAATTTATACAAAATATATACAATATACATGGAATATATAATACACACACATAAATTAATCTATAGTATAGTTATTAAGGCTTAGAGAGGTTAACGAATTTGCCCACGGTCACCCAGCTAGTGAAGACAGGATTCAACCTCGAGCAATCTGAATCCAGAACCCATATTCCCAATAACAGTTGCTATATGTCCTGCAATGAGACTTGTTCTCCTGAGTCAAACAAACAAAAGGGTTTTCACGAAAGGGGGAGTATTAAGAAGAAAATAAGAGCAATGGGATAGACGGTATCTGAAGGAGGTCTGCTTATGGGCTGATACTCTGCTCAGAAAACAGTTCCTATACATCTCAGACCACCAAGCTAATCTTAAGACTAGTTCTGCTTGGCCCTCTTAGAACCAAGCACAATCAAGGCTTCCATTTGTTTTTATTTTTGTTTTTGTCTCAATTAAAGGATTATGTGCAGAGTATTGTGATAGGTATTGTGATATATATATATATAGTATTGTGATAGGTACACACACAAAGGAGTTTGGACATATAAAGTTGAGTTGGATATGGACCCTGCTTTCCAGTCATACATTTCAACTAGGAAAGAGAATCAATTGCCAAACCTAATTATCTTTAGAAAGAAAGATGAGGATATTTTCTTCTGATTGTAAAAAAGTCTATCTCCATTCCTGATTTTGAACTACCAGCTAGAGAGAGCCTCATGCTGATGCCTAACTGGCACTAAGTATTCTATATTTCTAAATTTCACCTGTTCTCCTGCACTGCAACTGCTCTGTCTCCTACATCCCCTATTCTTCCCAATAACCCTGAGTATCAGTCTTGGGATAAAATCCCAGCCCTCAGTCAGTTGTCCAGTCCTCTTAGGTCTGTCATATCCTTCTGCTCTGGCCCGGCCTCCACTACACCACCACAATCAAGGGTAGGCTTTCATTGCCTTTTGTATAGAACTTCTCTACAAAAGCAACAGCGAAAGGTTTCCACCAGTCATGTATAACACTTCTCCATGATATTTTATACAAGGCCACATTAATTCATTCCCTCCCTCATTCCATTCATTCAGCCAATAAATATTTACTGATCACCCATCAACACACCTCACTCTGTTCTAGGAGTTATGGAGTCAATAGTCACAAGACAGATAAGTACATGCCCAAATGGAGTTTAAATTCTGGTAAAGACGACAGATAACAGGGGCGCTTGGGTGGCTCAGTCAGTTGAGCATCCAACTTCGGCTCAGGTCATGATCTCAGGGTTTGTGAGTTCGAGCCCCACATCAGTCTCTGTGCTGACAGCTCAGAGCCTGGAGCCTGCTTCAGATTCTGTGTCTCCCTCTCTCTCTGCCCCATCCCCACTCACACTCTGTCTCTCTCTCCTTCAAAAATAAATAAACATTAAAAAAAAAGAAGGCAGATAACAAACATGTAAATAAATAAAAATTCTGAGTGATAAATGCCATGAAGAAAATAAAGCTGGATGATATAAAAGAAAGCATATCAATTAGAATGTCTCTGACTCAGATAACAGAAAACCCAATTCAGAGGACCTTAAAAAAGGAATAACACCTCAGGAAACAAGGCTAGAGTGGAGAGGGTTCTGGGCATGTTCCATCAGGATTTTGGCTCTTTATAGTTCTGGCACTGTCTTCTGCTGGCTATTGGTTTTATTCTGAGGCAGCAGACCTCTATATCACTATTGTTTATTCAACTTCAAGGGGATGAAGAGGAAACCATCTCTTCCTGTGAGCTTTCTTGGCAGAGAGAACAGTTTTCCCAGAAGTCCCCTGTAGCTCATTCATCCAGCCCTGAGTCATGTGCCCAAGACTAAACCAATCACTGATAAGAAGATTACAATGAAGAAGATTAGACCAGTCAGGATCCACCCTTGGAGAAGGGATAGGAGCACCTTCCCCCAAGGGTCAAAATGGCTATGTGAGCAAAATCAGAGGAGAAAATAAAAAGGAAGCAATTTTTCAGTGTCCACTGTGGCAAGCCATTTGGTGTTAGGCTGTACAGATGGGAACTGCAGGTTGGGAAATAGGCAAACAGTGAAAGAGGGACTCTCCAGGCTGCAACCTGAATGATGAGAAAGAAGTAGTCATAAAAAGCCCGCGGGAAAGAGCGTTTCTGATGACAATTCAGTAAGAGCAGAGACTCAGACAAAAGGAAGGTGAGCCTGTTCAGAAAACAGAAAACAGTGTGACCACAGTAGAGTATGGGAATGAGACAGTGGCTGGTGAAGCCAGAGTGATGGGCAGGGGCTAGACACGCAAGGTCTCAAGGCCTTAGATGGGAGGTGCCATTCTACCTGCAGGAAGCTTTTAGAAGGTAGTTGGGAGAATGACCTGATCTGAAACGCACATGCTTCCTGAAATGTCCTGTCACCCACCCTCTTTGACTATGACTCAATTCACAGACTAGAAAATATGAACCACAAACTCCTTGGCTGAGCATTTACAGTCCTCTATGATCTGGCTGCAACAGCTTCTACATCATACACTCAAAAATACTCTGTTCCCTTATTATATCCTAAGTAGTGCTACACACACATTCTTGCACATACCTAGATTATACTTCTCTTCAAGCCTACACATCCACCTCCACACTTTTAAGAAACTACCCCAAAAATCTAGTCTTTGACCACTGGCTATGAGTGCATTGGGAACCTCTTCAAAGACCAAGTCAAATGCTGCAAAACCTTCCAACACTCTAGGAAAAGTCATCTTTCCCATCTTAAAACAATCACGTCTCTTCCTCTAGCCTTCCTCTTGTGGGAGATTGCCAATTACCTTGCATGTGGTTCTTTCAGAATATATCTTATCTTTATAACACTATCAGCATAAATGTGTTTGTGAATGCCCCCCTCTTCTACCTTCATCTCCACTTCCAGTACTGGAATGCCTGGAGTTGACTGGAATGTCACTTGTTTGGTAAATAACGAATATACGAATTGCTAAATAAATAAACAAATGAACAAACAGTGCTGGCTGGTCCTGATCATTGAAGCTCCAGAGGAGATAAACACAGGTAGAAAGTGGCATGTGCCATTAGAGAATACAGAAATGAGCTGCTGGCTCAAGAAGTATGCAGTGACCTTAGTTTGGAAGGTATGAAGGCTATTTCATGAATGAAGTGTTTTCCTACCTTCATGTCAATTCCTGGCAGAACTCAAGGACCGGGTTCTGGGAGGCTGACCTACAGAGCACAAATCTGGCAACAGGGGGTGGCCTGAAATTCCCAAAATATCCACAATTGGACTGGATTTCCTGGTTGGTGCTCTAATAGTGTGGTGGTATTAGTGATTAGGGATGTGAGTTTCTAGGGCTATCTAGCAGGGCAGGATCTGTACTGTGTCACCAATGCAGTAAGATGTTTGCTTTACTGCTTATCTGCTTTTACTACTATGTTGAAAGACACTGCTGCCCCATTAAAGATCTTCTATCTTTATATGCCTATGTAGATCAGGTGAAAATGCAGGTAACAAAGATAATTCACTTTAATGTACATATTTAAAAAACTGAGCCTTTTACCAAATTCACTTTAAACAAGAACAACAGAAACAAAGAATAAACAAGAACAATGGAATAAACCTAAGGAAAACTGAAAAAAGAAAAACCATGTATTTATATCTAACTCAGTGTTTTCTAAAGCTTTACACACCCTTTCATGAATTAGGAGTGGCATATTCTTAACTCACACATGCATAAAAGGTTCATGAGTTATAGAGTGTGAGGCTCTGCTAAAGCTGGTTTGTGTCACACCTCCTTGGCATTATTTAAATGCAAGGTTTGGTATAAAAATATGAATAACTTCAAAAATAACATGCAACATGTATTCAAAATAAGAATATTGTATTATTACTTTATTACATGCTGGTTTAAAATAGCCTCACAGATGAACATATCCATGGACCACAAATACCCTTTTATGCTATGAATATATATTTGGAGACAATTCATCCAAATACTAACATTGTTTTTTCTTGCACACAAAATTTTATGTGACATATACTGCATTTGTGCTCCTCTTATTTAACAAAGTTGTGTGTGTGTGTGTGTGTGTGTGTGTGTGCGTCTTCTTATTTCTTCCACCCAAATAAACAAGCAGATTGACATCACAAGGCTTCTTTTTTGCTTAGGCAGAATATTGAGCAAACAAATATTTATTCTGGGTTACTCAGCTGTGATACATAAGGGGATTCATGACATGCTATGTCTGGTGCCTGCTTAGCTTTTACGAGATAATTGCACCTTGGATCACCTAGAACATCACATTAAATGGAGAGACTTGATTTTAAAATTTAAAAAACATGGAATGGTCAGGATTTAATCAGTCATGCCTCCATAAATTAAGGGAGATATAAATAAATGGGCAATAGAAAGGTGCAATAAAACCAGGATTAATCAAACTGTGATTAATTCAGGATCAGATTAAAACCAATAGTGCCAGCTGTATCAGATCCATTCTGCAGCGTTATTCTCTCCTGCTCCTTTTTGTTACCTCTTTTTTCCTCCTTCTCATTCCCCTTTGCTCTCACCCCTGGGGCACCCTCCTCGGTGGATAAACCTGCAGGAGAGTTAATTGTCACATACATGGATTTAATCACATTGTCCATCACATTTGGGGGCCCTGCCTTTAGCGATCCGTGACTAATTGTTGTGGTAATTTTTCAATCATTAACAGCAGCGCATATGCTGCAGACAAATCCCAAGGTGTCCACTAAACCCCAGTGACAAGCGGCACACAGGCTCCAGAAGGGCCGGCACACGCCTGGCCCCAGCCCCCATCCCCAATCCTATTAGTCATGCACCATCATTAATATACATCTTTTCCAAGGCTATGCCAGGCTGTGATGAGGTCAGAGGGGCCTGAGCATGCTTTATAACAGGGCCTTGCTTTCAATCTATTCTTTGAAAAAGGAAAAGGTAGAGGAGAGAAAAGGAAATTAAAACTCCATGTGGGACAAGTAGCTGAGGGCCTGTTCTAAATTCTGCTTGCTTCTCATTCATTTTCAGGCAGGCTCCTGAGCTGCGGCAAGTGCCCTTTCTTTGAGTTTCAGCAGTATTAGTGATCTCCATGGCAACCACTGGTGCTCATCTGCTGCACCACACTGTAGCTTCCCTGGGCTCAATTCTCAAGTCGCCCTGGTGTCAGACAGGGCACGCCATGCGCGCTGGTGGGACGAGACCTTGCCTTGGGGAATCCTCCAGCTGATTGAAGTCCTGCTCTAATCACCACACAATATGAGCGAACAAGATCACACGGAATATGATCTGCCTGCACAGATTCCAGGAATGCTATTTATTTTTCATTTTCCATTTTTTGAGGGTCTTTGTTGGGTAAAAGCAAAGAGCCACTAGAATAACTATCTTACAAAAAGGATTAATATTGAAATCCCTGGTGGTACAGTGTTGTGGGTAACTGATTTATTTAATGCATGCATCTCATATATCTTGCATTAAAGGAAATACTCAAGAGAAAATTCAAACTCCTGGATTTTCCCTTTGGCTCTTCCTAAATGAAGGAACATTTGGGATACTGTCACAGTAGGGAAAAGCAAGAGAAAGATTCCTGGATTATTACTGAAATTCTGACTCTTCCTACGGAATCTTAGGAAATTCCCTCTTATACCCAGTTTTCCCAAGATTAAAATAAGATCTACTTATTTTAGGCACTTAGCACTGGATCACTGAACAAGGTCTCGGCAAGACTTAATTAATATGTGCAATTCATTTTTAGTTCCTCAGATGAAAGATGTTTGGTGCAAGCTCCATTATTATGAAACGAGGGGCCTAGCGCCCTCTACTGCTGCTTCGAGGTCAATCTCTTAGCATCTGAAGTCCTGTCTTTGGGGTTCATTTATTGTTAACAAGTATTCTTACACTTTGACTTAGAAGGCATTTACTGATAAGAAAGAGCAGGAAGAAAAGTGCAAGGGAGGAAGAAGAGAAAACAGATAGAGAAAACAATAGGCTGGCTGCTATAAATGGAACTGAGTTACACCAAGATGACTCAAAGGGATCTAAGCTTATTTACAGCAGAGTGACAAAGGTCTGGGAAAATTCACCATGCCCAACTTTGCTTCATTAGCAAACATTAAAAGGATAAACAAAGGAATACCTTATTTTCTGCTCACATTCTTCCAGGACAAGAAGGTGGGGGGTGGGGTGCGGAGAGCAGGCTATCAATAGGATCTTAATTAATTGTTCTGTTTTTAGATAAGTCATGTAAAAAAGAAAGCCTCATGTTTCTTGGAATTTTTAACATTCATGGCACTAGTTCCCAACTTCATTTCTGAGGTTAATTTGAACAAACTCAGACCCATACTCCATAACACTGCACAGAACAAGTCCATTCTTGAGCCTAGATTTACTTATTAGTTATCATAATAGCCTAAAATTTATACAGATGAGAAAGGAAAACAATTTTATCCTTTTCTCCATTATGTAAATAACCCTTAAACAACATTTAAACAACTACAAATATAAGTTCAGCTGACAGCTGAAATTGGACAACATTCGGAAGAAATTCTGCTTCTTTATTCAAAGTTAACTCCTTCTGGAAAGGTGTTGGTAATAAAAATTAATAATATGTTAAAGTCTAATATTCACTGAATTGTTTTTCTGCATCAGAAACAGTTCTAAGTGCTCTCCCTGCAACATTCTTTAATTTTTAGAACTTCTCAAAGTCAGCACCAATATTATTCCCATTTTTGAGTTGAGGAGAACGAGATACAGTGAATAAGTACCTTGTGTAAGGTCACACAAACAAGTCACAACACCAGAATTCAAATCCAAGCCATAGGAATGCTAACCACCCCCCAAATTAACCCTTAGGCCATAGTGAAGAACACTGGGTAGAATCAAATTCTGAGAAGACTGAACTCAAAAAAGCTGTTGATTATGGAATCTAGGTCCTTAAAGAAAAATTAAAATTATGAAAGCTCTTTTTATCTTAAATATTTCCACCTCCAAACCCAATCCTCATCTTTGTAGAAGCAAAGACCACATGTTTTTGTATCACCTTTAATTTTTTAATGGTACATCATCAGTTTACTCTGGAACTGAATCGGTGTCACTGACAGAAACCCAGCTCTGGTAAGGCACATCAGGGCCAGTGTCCAGAACACGCTACATGCCCAAATTTCAGAGCCAGCAGATGGTCTGGGAGCTGCCACGGCGGCAATTAACAGTGAGTTGCTGAGCAAGGACAAGGGGTTTTCTCAGCCCTGAGCAGCTGTCTAGGGAGAAAGACAAAGTATCCAGTGGCAGGATTAGCTACTCATCACCCCCACCCGAGTCTCTTCAGCTGATGCCAGGAGGGACACGGAGCAGAGGAAGAGTCTGAAGTGTGCATGAGGCTCAGAGAGATAGGGAGGAGTGGTAGGGCGGGGAAGTCGGTACCAACAGAGTGGACTCTGACAGAGCACAGATATGCACAGGAAGGAGCCTCAATGGGACAGTATGTGGTGATGACCCAGGTGGGAAAGCAAAACAGCTGCTGGGTGGGCAGCTGACCGCAGGGCCACCACTGAGTGTCCCCCCCACCCCCCCGGGAATAGAGTGGAAGGAGCAAGAAAGAGCTAAAGACAGGGTTCTGTCAAGTCATTTGTGTAAGGGGCTCACATGGCTCTCTGGCTCTTTTCAAGGACATGAATCCCATCAGACTTGAAATGACCAGAGTCCAGCAAAGTGAGACTGTGAGGAAGACATAATTTCAAAATTTTCCTGTCCTACAGTAGCTGCAAGAGGGAAGAGGGATGCCAAGCCAAAGGCACATCTATATTTGTATCTACAGAGACAAATTCCAGATACAGAAATCCTGAACTTTCATCATTCTGAACCAGGGATGGACCCCGCAAGCTCCCACAGAGTACCCTAGAAAGACAAATATAGCGTTATCTTTTCTTTCTTATCTCACTATTACTTTCCAAGCCATTTGTGTAAGAACATGAACAGCCTGCAGCGTCCCAGGCATACAGTGCTTCTCTGAAGTGCAAATAATTTGCTAATTGTTAGGAAGTGAAATGATTTACAGATTATGATCTATTCTGCAGACATGGGAAAAAGAGCAAAGATCATACTCTAGCCCTCAAAGTAACGTCATTCCACTTCATGAACGAAATGGCCCCCTTTGACACAAATTTAAAGCTTTCTGGTCAAAGTAGATTTTAGAAAATTAGTTTCTTTCTATAACATTATGTATTATCCTTAAATAGTTCTTTCTTTAAATACAAAATGCTTGATGGGGCGCCTGGGTGGCTCAGCCAGTTGGTTGAGCGTCCCGGTTTGGCTCACGTCATGGTTTGTGAGTTTGAGCCCCACATCAGGCTCTCTGCTGTCAGCACTGAGCCTGCCTCAGATCATCTGTCCCCTCCCCACTCTCTGCCTGCCCCCCCCCCCCGCACATGTGCATGCTCGCTCTCTCTCTCTCTCTCAAAAATAACTAAAATTTAAAAATAACAAATAAATAAATAAGCAAGCTTGGTCAGAATACAAAAGGAAGTCACTTATTACAACAAGATATAAGATTCCTTCGCCATCACACAAATTCTTTCATTATATAGCTAAAAAATTCTTTTTTCTATTACCAGCCAGGGGGAGGGGGAGATATCTAATTGGCATGCTTTGAAATATTAACCTAACTTTGAAAACAGATGTACAATCTTTCAGTGCTTAAGAATACTATTATTCAATGCATTGCAAGATGAGAAATACCACTTAGGAAATCACTGGCTTTGATGTTACTGACACTAAGGGTTACAGCTCTTTTTTTTTTTTTTTTATGCCTATTATAGTGGATCTTTATTTTTTTTTCTTTAGTTTTTTTTCAATATATGACGTTTATTGTCAAATTGGTTTCCATACAACACCCAGTGCTCATCCCAAAAGGTGCCCTCCTCAATACCCATCACCCACCCTCCCCTCCCTTCCTCCCACCCCATCAACCCTCAGTTTGTTCTCAGTTTTTAAGAGTCTCTTATGCTTTGGCTCTCTTCCACTCTAACCTCTTTTTTTTCTTCCCCTCCCCCATGGGTTTCTGTTAAGTTTCTCAGGATCCACATAAGAGTGAAACCATATGGTATCTGTCTTTCTCTGTATGGCTTATTACACTTAGCATAACACTCTCCAGTTCCATCCATGTTGCTACAAAGGGCCATATGTCATTCTTTCTCATTGCCACGTAGTACTCCATTGTGTATATAAACCACAATTTCTTTATCCATTCATCAGTTGATGGACATTTAGGCTCTTTCCATAATTTGGCTATTGTTGAGAGCACTGCTATAAACATTGGGGTACAAGTGCCCCTATGCATCAGTACTTCTGAGGGTTACAGCTCTTAAAAGACTTTAATTTGATGCATATAACACGTGACCAGAAATATTGGGATGAGGACATCACAGACTTCCTGCAGAGGATGGATGTGACACTCTCTCAGGGCCCTTTCAGCCTTGATATTTGGTGATTGTAGGTTTTTACTACTGGCCTCAGTCTCTCAATAAAGAAAATGGGCAAAAAACATTGTACCAGTATATATTCTATTTAATGGAAGCCTGAAGTAAATCATAATATTAAGAAAACAAATGTTTTGAAACATGGCTTATTATTCCCTTCTGATAACTTTCTTAAGGTAACGAACACTTACAACCATCAAAATGCAGATCTAAAATCACAGAACTATAAAAGATAAAGGCATAAGGAATCTTAGAAATAATCTTGTAGTGCAACCCCATTTATTTCACTGATCAGGAAACTGAGAAGTCTGGAGAAGTATACTAATAATAACAATACTACTACCACTACTATTATCATTTTCAAACTAACATGTACCAAAAGGGAATTATGTGCCCAAACTACTCTAAGTGTTTTCTACATATAATCTGCTTTTAATCTTGAATCCTAAAAGATTACATTAGTAATCTATTGGTAATACATGGTAATACATGGTAATACATTAGTATTACCATGCCGAGCTTTCCAAATACGGAAATTAGGGCACAAAGAGGCTATCTCAGGGGTCTAGGTTTATCCAGATGGCCAGGACAGAGCAAGAGGAGGACAGAGCAGTTTGCCTCTACAGCCTTACTCTTTACCCATGAAACCATGAAAAACCACAGCTTCTCAAGTAAACTGTACCTACAAGTACATTCATAGTATTAACCAAGGTAAAACAAAGTGCATACTTCAGGATTACCATGCCCATATTTTTAGGACCTTCCCTGTGCTAGGTGCTAGAGGTACCTAGAGAATGAAGACATGGCCTTCTGAATGAGGAGCTGAGATGAAACCCACCCAAGGACGGGAGTCCGGAGAAAAATGCTACAAGTACAGATGCTAACTCTGCACTGAGAAGTAGACTCTAAAAACCAGACACAATCTTGAAAACAGAACTGCCCATGACCATTTGGGCCTCAAAAGCTACCGTGCTTATCAAACGATTCACTGATGGCAATCTGATGACATGCGCCTACTGGCAGGCAGGAAGGCAGAAAGATTAAACTAAACATTTACTTAATGATAGCTACTATCTTAGATACAATGAAGTTACTTTTTTCCTTCTGGTATTCTATCACATTGGAAGAGTCCCGAACACCATGTGAAAATTCACAGCCCGCAAAAAAAAGTAGATGGCAAACCTCACTCTCATCATCCTAAAAAAATGAGAAAACTTGGCCATGAGGTGGTTATGAGGTAGTTAAGTGATTTGCTAGGAATCTGCAGGGGGGAGAGGAGAAACTACCAGAAAAAAATTAGGTTGTTCAACTACAGCATGTAGCATGTGGGGCAAAAAAATAAGACTATCAATACTAGAAACTTATGTTTTGATGAACTGGTGAAGGAAGTGGATCTAGCAAAGAAGATTGAGAAAATAGATCACTGAGGAACATTTTATTACCATCTCATATCTACTGTATCTTCAGCATCTAAAAAGCCCTCATGGATAAATGTGATTAGCTCACAAGCAGGTAGGGGTGATTTCAAGGACTCTCAGGTATTATAATGAGAAACTACTTCAGCAGTGATCACAAAGAACTTCTCAGAAATGGAATGGCCCCTAAGTTAGGGCTTCTGAAGCTTCAAAAGTAATTCTTCAACAGCAATAAAATTTACGTAAATCTCAAAGTATCCATTTAAGGACCGGTTAATAATAGGTAACCACTTGGGAAAAGAATCATTATTAAATTTATACAGTCAAAAAACTTGAGCCACATACAGAAACATCCCATTTAATTTAAACAAACTAATTATTAGAAACATATGCCTTAACAACTAATGAATTAGGGAGTGACTAACTTATAAAAGAATTCAGTACTAGTATCCTGTTTTCCTTTTACAAAATGTTAATTTGTATTCAACTTCTCAGAGACATATCTTTTGCAGGAACTGAGAAACATGTGCCTCTGACCATTCCTACCAAGAAGGTTTCAGGCCACGTCCATGAGGAGAGAAGCCACTGCAGCACATGGCTGAAGTGTCATGTCCTCATGGGCAGCGGGGAATCCAGACAAGAGCTGGGAGGAGCCATTTCTGACCCCAGTGCTTCTCAGAAGGTGGCTAACAATTCCCAGCACCAGAATTACCACGGACAGTACTTCAGAATGCAACCCTGGACACCCTACACATGGCCTGCGTCAAAATCTCAGGGGACCTGCATTTGTATCCAACTCCCAGATTTGAGAAGTGTTGTACTAACAGCTGAGCTGTTTTGCCAGCAGCCTGGGAAAGAGCTCTCACTGGATGGGTATGTGTTATCGGGACATTATGAAGGCTAACATCGTCTGGGTTGATCTGAAACTTGATTATGTTTTCAGAGTTAAGTCTGTAGGCACAAAGTTGACTAATAAGACAGTTTTTGCCTTTAAGGAGCTCAAAATCTAGGGGGATACAGAAAGAAACTCAGAAAGCACGGAAGTATGGCGATGGCATTAGAGAGATATATACAAGGCATTTGAGAAATACAAAGAAAGGCCCCATCTTGGCCAGGGTGGAGACAGAAATGGAAATGAAGGGACAGACACAGACTCTGTGAAGACTTTGCAAATGAGTTAAATGAGGGACTGATATTAGATCTTTAAAGATGAGCCAAAATTAAAGGGAGAAAGTGGGAAAGGGAAAGGGGACTAATGGCAGAAGGAATGGCATGTGTGAAGTTATAGAGGAAAACAGAGAAGAAGCATTTAGGGAGCAACATATTACCCATTATCTTTGAAAGGAATGAGCTACATAGGAGTTGTGCATAAGAAATGAGCCTTCTCTGGTGCACCTGGGTGGCTCAGTAAGTTAAGCACCTGACTCTTGATTTTGGCTCAGGACATGATCTCAAAGTTCTGAGTTCAAGCCCCATGTCAGGTTCCATGCTGTCATAGAGCCTGCTTGGGATTCTCTCTCTCCCTCTCTCTCTGCCCCTCCCCTGCTTGCTCTCTCTTGTTCTCTCTCACAAATAAATAAATAACCTTTAAAAAATACTATTTTTTAAAAAAAGAATATGGCTGTGAAGTTATAACTGAAAAACTTTATTTAAGTTAAAACTGAAAAACTAAAAATATCAATGATGCTTACACTATAAAACTTCCAATATAAGAGGAAAAAAGGGGGGAATGTTTCTTAGGACTTGTCAAGTACTTTCCAACAAATATGAAAGATTGAAGGACTGGTTTTCTTAGGAGTACTTACACTGAAATATCTACAAAAGGGACCAGCAGATTGAGAATCCGAGGTGTGTCCATCTGGGCAGAGTTAATGGGGATGAAATACATAAATGGAAAGACTTAGCAGGGGTCTTTAAAAAGTCACAAGTAAGAACAGAAAATCAATTGAGGATGTAGTCTGAAGCCAGTACAATAGCTCTGATACAGAGTCAAGGTGCTGAGCTGGTCTGGTTTGGGTTTGAAGTCAAGGAGCAAAATTGTAAAATAAACTATAGCCCACAGATAAGACTGGAAGGTTGCCCAAACTAAGTTAACTTTAAATGAATGACAGTTAACATAAAATGACAAAATAAACAAATCACACACACACACACACACACACACACACACACACACCCCCCACATACCAACCACCTTTCTAATTCCATTCTCTCAGAAATGCTTCTCATTGCTTCTACCTTTTCAAAAGACAGAGGCCTGAGATAGTCACTGAAGATGTAGAACGTATGTTCAATTTCCATCCTAACACAACTACAAAAAAAAACTAAGCAGTTAAATCCTGATCCCCCCCCACCTCTTTTTGCTTTTACATAAATAGATTTGGGGTTAGAATTGTCTCTTCAGAGGATGTTATAAAAATCTATTCCTTTCAGGAGGGCTATATTTAAAATGTCCCTGGGAAGAGGAGATCTACTGAAGTTAAAAAGCTATATATCCCCCTAGTAACTGAGTTCAGTCTTTACCAATCTCCATGGGCTAGAGCTCTGCTTAGACAATAGTCTCCCCTTATTTGCAAGAGATACACTCCAAGACCCCCAGTGGATCACTGAAAATGTGGATAGCATCCTACCCTATATATACTACTTCTTTATATGTCCTATACATACAGGCCTATGACAAACTTTAATTTATAAATGAGGTATAGTAAGAGAGTGACAACAATAACTAATAATAAAATAGAACAGTTATAACAATTTTCTGTGATAAAAGTTATGTGAATTTATGGTCTCTCTCAAAATATCTTCTTATACTGTACTCACCCTTCTTTTTGTAATGATATGAGATGATAAAATGCTTACGTGTACAAGATGAAGTGAGGTGAGTGACACAGGCACAAGGATGTAGTGTTAGGCTACTAGTGACAATGTGTCAGAAGGAGGACCATCTGCCTCCAGACCCCGGGTGACCACAGGTAGCTGAAACCGCAGAAAGCAAAACTGTGATAAGGGGGACCTCTGTGTGTAACCTAAAGCCTTCACACTTAAGTCTGTGGGGATTCCACTAGCTGTACCTTCAAGGACTCTAGAAAAGATCTGTCACCTTCCTTAAAGAAAAATGGCCATTTTACTATTTTTTGTTTTTCAGGCTAAATTATGTAAACACATGATTAGGTCACTAATCTCTCTGAAACAAAGTTGTATTTTTTTGTTGTTGTTTGTTTCCTTTTTATTTGTTTTGAATCTACAGGAGAGGTACTTTTCTGTGGCTTCGGGTTGCTGTGCATTTTGAAAAATTTCAAGCATTGTGAAAAGCTAGGAGATGCCATTTCATAGTTACTTGAAAGTACCACATATGATCCCAGTATTACTAGAGCTTGCGAATCAAAGGAGAAAAACAGATACTTAATAGGTTGAGAAAAAGCTGAGCGCTATGAAGGAATGTTCTCATCAATGACAATTAAATAAAGTAGAGCAGGGAGGTTTGAAATGGACAAGGGACAAAGTGACAAATCAAAACGGTTACGTTCAGCAATGCTGGACAAAGGAGGCTCTTTCCACCACAATATACCCCTAATGAGTGAGATTTAGGGATAAGCTGGAAGACAGTCCAGGATTCCCAATGACTCCACCCAGACTGCCCTGATGGACTTGAAGACCTCCGCCTGAGCCACGGTCAAGGTCATGACTACGCATCTGCAGAGTAAGGGGCTGGCACATATGGTGGAACCAGCTGCTGCTGACCCAGCCGCTCTGCTGAGTCACAGCCCATTTCTCAAGCCTGGTAGGGTGGCAGTGTAAGAAACTATTTCTACCTTGTCCCAAATGGAACCCTGACCTCGTGACACAGCTAGCTTTTCCTTGCATTAGGAAATAGCACGTAGCAGATGCTCAACAAGTGTTGCTAAATAAGTTAGTAAACTGGTTAATAAATTCATGAATGAACAAATGAACAATAGCTCACATCAGCCCCCAAGAGACACACACAGCTGCATTTACTATCACACTCTTTCACATTAGATGGGGGACAGCAACCAGATGCGTATACTTCAGGTCAGAGAAGTCATCTTCAGCCCCTCCACAGTGCCCAGCATGAATTCTCCACAGCAGAACACCTTATAAAACCTCCTTCTCCTTTACCTTAATATAGTAATGTGGCTGTGTGAATTTAAACCTTATTAAAGCCTTCTCTATCCCTTTCCTTCAAAAAGGCCTTTTCCAATTTGATATTATTACAGGGAGTAGAAGAAGGAAATTGGTAATGTAAACCAAAAGAAAAATGAAAGCAATCTAAGGTTGAGGCACATTGTCAGGGGACTCTACCACACAGAATCCGGAAAGCAGTTTTCATGTACAGAAGCAACAGAAAAATGGCATGTGTGATATGCTTTAATCCAGATTTTTTTTTTTTTAGAAAACAAATCTGCTCATAAATAGCACATACCTAAGCAACCATACTTTGCAAATGCTATTTGTGTATTTATGCCACAGGCACAAGAAATGAATCTACAGATAATCTGTATTATTGAAGTTTTATCACGTCTATTATTGTTATAAATTTTCCTATGATATTTTCAGCAGAGACATAATAATGTAACTGTGCTTTTATTTTTCCTTAAAAAGACAAGAAACAAAATAAACACTCTAAACTCAAGCAAGGAATTCCTGTTACTTTTTTTTACAGATGACAGGAAAGGCAGTTCAACACAATGGCTATAAGTGGACCCAGCCCAACATATATAATATGAAATTTCAGAACATGGGGACAAAAAGAGGTTCCTAAAAATCCCAGGAATCCACAAAACCTTTTAGAACAAATAAACAAGTTTAGCAATATTAAAGAATACAAGATAAATATGCAAAAATCAATCATATTTCTATTTACCAGCAATAAATAATCTGAGAAAGAAATTAAGAAAGCAAGACCATTCATAATACCTTTATGAAAAAAATATTTAGAAATAAATTTCATAAAATAAGTATAAGATTATCCACTGAAAACTATAAAACACTGCTGAGAGAAATTAAACATGATCAAGTCATAGGTCCACAACCTATTGGCCACAGTCCAGTCTCCTGTTTTTGTAAATAAAGTGTTATTGGAACATAGCTACAGCTCACTGTCCATGCTAATTTCCCACATTATAATGGCAAAGTTGAGTAGATGTGACAGAGTCTGAATGGCCCACAGGAAGAATCTACTTCCTATCTGCTCCTTTAAGAAAAAGTTTGGCAATCTCTGACCTAAATAAATGGAGAGATATTCCATGCTAACACAATACTGTTAACATGGCAATTTTCTTCAAAATGATCTACAGATTCAGTGCAATTCCTATCAAAATCCCACCAGGCTTTTTTTGTGTACAATTGACAAGCTGATTCTAAAATTTAGGAGTTAGAATGGCAAAAATAATGTTAAAAAAAAAAAAGGAACGAAGTTTGAGAACTTATACTATCCAATTTCAAACATGCTATATAGCCACAATAGTCAAGACTGTACGTTTCTGTATACAGATTTTCAACACGATTATGAAGGCAATTCAGTAAAGCAGGAATAGTCTTCTCCACAAACAGTTCTGGAACAAATGGATAATCACAATCAAATAGATAATGGATTCAAAGAGATGAATTTAGAATCTTTCCTTACATCATATATAAACTTTATATGAAATTAGATCATACACCTAGATGAAAAAATAAACAATGAACTTCTAGAAGAAAATACAAGAGAAAATCTTCATAGTTGGAGTAGTCAAAGAACTTTTAGGTTACACAACAAAAGCACGATCCACAAGAGAAAACAAATGATAAACTGGATTTTACTAAAATTAAAAACTATCCTGCTTCAAAAGATACTAAGAAAATAAAAAAAGTCACAGACTAGGAAAAAATATACGTAAATCATATATATGATAAAGATCCCTTTTTTAATGGGAGTTGTAATATTTTTTTAATTTTTTAATGTTTATTTATTTTTGAGATAGAGAGAGACAGAGCATGAGCACGGAAGGAGCAGAGAGAGAGGGAGACACAGAATCTGAAGCAGACTCCAGGCTCTGAGCTGTCAGCACAGAGCCCAATGCAGGGCTCGAACTCGTCAACTGCGAGATCATGACCCGAGCCGAAGTCAGACGCTCAACTGACTGAGCCACCCAGCGCCCCATGATAAAGATCTTATATCCAGACTATATAAAGAACTTTAACAACTAAATAATAAGGCAAACAACCCAATTAAAAATGGGCAAAATATTGCAATAAACATTTCACCACAGAAGATATATAAATGGCTCATACACACGGTTAAAGGATGCTAAATATCATTATTCATGAGAAAAATATAAATTAAAACTATAATGAGGTCCCTTTACATACTCATTGAAACAGCTATTATCAAGAAGACAGACAATACAAAATGTTGGTGAGGATGCAGGAAAACCACAATCTTCACACACTCCTGGTAAAGACATAAAATGGCACTGTCGCTCTGGAAGCCAGTTCGGCAGTTTCTTCAAAAGTAAATTGTAAGCTCACATACAACCCAGCAATTCTACTCCAGAGTATCTACTGAAAAGAAATGAAGTAATATATCCCCATAAAGACTTGTACATGAAAGGTCACAGAAGCTTTATTCATAACAACCCCAAATCAAAAATAATCTAAATGTCCACCAACTGGTGAGCAGAGAAACCAAACGCACACAATACTAAGCAAAAACACTAAGGAACAAACCACTGAAACGCCCCAACAAGATGAACTGTAAAACATGCTGAGCGAAAGAAGCCACATGCAAAGGGCTACATGATTCCATTTATATGAGATGTCTAGAAAAAACAAATCTATAGAAACAGAAAGTAGAACAGTGGTTGCCTGGGGCTAGGGGGGTAGGAGGCGTGAGGAAACTTTTTGGGATGATGGAAATGTGCTAAAAGCAAATTGTAGTGAGGGATGCAAAACTCTATAAACTTACTAAACAAATCCTTGAATTGTATACTTGCAGTGGGAAATTTTACATCATGTAAATTATTCCTCAATAAAACTTAAAAAAAGGACACCTGGGTGGCTCAGTTAGTTAAGTGTCCGACTTCGGCTCAGGTCATAATCTCACGGTTTGTGAGTTCGAGCCCTGCGTTGGGCTCTGTGCTGACAACTCAGAGCCTGGAGCCCGGTTCGGATTCTGTATCCCCCTCTCTCCCTGTCCTTCCCCCGCTCGTGTTCTCTCTCAAAAATCAATGCTAAAATAAATAAACAAAACTTAAAAAAAAAATTTAACTCCAGGGAGAAAAAAAATGGTCACAAATAAATGATCAGGAATTAAAATGTCTTCAGAATTGTAAACAGAACAAGGGAATCTGTAAGACATTCTTTATCATTCTAACAAAAATGTTATACCCTGACAAATGACTACAAATGAGCAAAAACAGAGTAAATGACTTTCAGACATGCAAGGACTCAGGGAAATTGCTTCCCATGTATCCTTTCTCAGAAAGGTACTGGAAGATAAGGTCCGTTAAAACAAGACAGCAAACATACACATGCCTGTGTGCACATATGTGTATACACACACACACACACACACACGGCCCCGGTGTGGTGTTTAGTATAGAATGGCATTCAGCAGTCTATCTACTTCCATGCACTTTTTTTTGTATGGCAGAGGCTGAAAGCTAAACACTACACTTCTTGGCCTTCCTTGCTGTTGGGTTGAGTCATTAGGTTCCTCCAATTAAATGCGGTCAATTAGATGGGCTGTGGAAATGGAGGTGATCCTTCTGCAGCTTTGGCTCTTTGTACTGGCCAGCATGGCAGTGGGACTGGTGGATTTTTCTACAAGTGTTCCAATATGTAGCTATCTTCAGCTTCACAGATATCAAGAGACAGTAGCTGTGACAGGTTCTGATCTTTAGACTGCAGCTGCAGCAGAAGATTCCTGAAGTGCACAGTCCCAGGGGTAGCCTCCTGACTCCCCCCTTCATCCTAAAATGGCAGAAGATGCAGTACCTTTGGCAGTGAGGGCACCTGTGTGGTTCTGGGGCATTCCTGGAAGCCCAGCCTGAAGCCCACTCCTCTAATACTTCCAGTGATTTGGAAGGCATTTATTTCCTTTTTTTGTTTAATTAGCTAGTGTGGTTCTGTCTCCTCCAGCTGAACCCCTGAGTAATATAATACTCAGGTAGACACAGGAGGCAGTATATCCCATACAAAAGAGAGGTAAAGGGCATTTCCAAGAATATGGCAAAGAGAGACAGCAAGGTGACTGCAGAATACCAATGTTAGAAATCAACCCATCCAGGGGCACCTGGGTGGCTAGTTGGTTAAGCAGCCGACTTCAGCTCAGGTCATGATCACACAGTTTGTGGGTTCCAGCCCCACATCGGGCTCTATGCTGACAGCTCAGAGCCTGCCTGGAGCTTGCTTCGGATTCTTTCCCTCTTTCTCTGCCCGTCCCCTGCTCGCACTCTGTCTCTCCTCTCAAAAATAAATAAACATTAAAATAATTAAAAAAAAAAAAAAGAAAAAGAAATCGACCTGTCCAGATATTGGAAACAACCTAAGTGCCCATCGATGGATAAGGAAATTATAGTATGTGTGTATACACACATATACACACACACACACAGTAATATTATTCATCTGTAAAAAAGAATGAAATCTTGTCATTTGTGACAAAATGAAGGGACCTTGAGGGCATTATGCTAAATGAATCAGACAGAGAAGGGCAAACACCATATAATCTCTTATTATATGTGAAATCAAAAACACAAAACCCCAAAAAATAAGCTCATAGATACAGAGAACAGAGGACAATTGGTAGTTGCCTGAGGCAAGGGATTGGGGTGAGGGGTGGGGGGAAGAAATGGGTGGCAAAGGTTTTTTTTTGTTTTTTTTTTTTTGTTTTTTTAAGATAATCACATTTCACTATTTCACCTGTGGACAGAATTTAGGTAATCAAAATAACCTAACACAGAGTACTGACCTATTCCAAATTATATTCTAACCACAGACGAGTTTAGGAGATGCAAAGAGCACCTATTTTAGTGTTAGGGTGGATAAGAAATGACTACATCCCCATATTTCATATTGAGTAGTTAAAAGAGAAGGTTTAAACTGAAAAGAATCAAGCAGCAGCAGTGTGAGCATGTTACGTACAGACAGAAACATCAATAAGAAGAGGCTCTGAGAGCTGAAACACTGCCTCTAGGGCAGAGGCAATTGGCATGCAGGGGTAGGTAGAGGAAATGCACGTGGGGGTGGGGGGCTGTGTACTAAAATGTGTACAACTATTATTTAAACATCTTTAAACTATGGGGTCAATACACTTTAAGGAAGTGTAAAAAGTAAAAAATAAAGGAAGTGTCAAGGGCCCCACCCCCATCATCCCAAGGCCGAAGCCCTCTGGGGACAGATGGGATGTCCCTCCAGCTCTGGGCCCTGTGAGCAGTGGCTCTGAGCATGCCAGCATAGGTGGCACTCAACTTGTGTGCTTCCCACTCTCATCTGGAAAGGTGCTGGGTCATGGTGAGCCAAGAGCACAAAAGAGGAAAGAAGCTCAAGTGAAACTGTGGCTAAAGCGATAGAAGATCAGATGCAAAAGCAATGTCTCGGGATACTGGGGGATAAAATAAAAGATCATAGATTGCTTTTCAGAGATAAAGTCTCTGAAATGAGTTTGAGCCAACCACTAGCAACTGTCTCTATCTTAAAGAGTTATTGAAATACCAACATTTTGAGTTAAAGGTTAATTAGAGTGCCTAAATTCAAATTTTCTTCTCAAGTATCCAAGAGTCATGATTTCCAGGAATATATAAAACTAATTCATTTTTTTTTTCTTGGAAGTAGTGTGGGTCTATGAAAACAGATCCACTGACTACTATTCTCAAAGGACTCCTGTTTCCTTCAGTGCTGTCCACCCGGACCAGGTTTCACCAGTTCTGCTAAACCGTATGGGTGGGTGGTGAGTCAATGCAAAAGTTTTACAAAACACATGCAGCTGAAAGACTGCATGTGGCCAAATTAATACATTTCATTCTTTAATTTTTAATCTAATGCATCTGAGAGAACAAAAGCATAAAAACCACTACCACCATCTCTGTTAAAATTTATCTTCAGAGTAGAATTGTACCATTTATATAGGCATGGCCCTTCTCCCCACAACAGATAAATTTGCACTTGCCTAAGCGAAATTTCATTCTTCCTGCAATCAAATTGCTACCAGCATGCTTGTGAACACTATAAATCTGCCCATGTTGATTCTTGAAATGAAAAATATCAAGGGAAATAAATAATCCTTTACTCCCTGCCATTCTTAGGAATAAGAAACAACAGACATTTTGACTAGGTAGAAGAAACAATAAAAATGTCCTCACTTAGCAGGCTTCTGGTTTGAATTGCCAGCCTCAGCATTATCCATGAATACTGGGCAGGTTATGCAACTGTCCAGGGGTAATGGGTCTAATCTGTACATGGAAAGCAAGATCATGATTTTATGCTATTAATTCACTGTTATTAGCCATTATTTGCAGGTGGGGAGGGTAGGAGGATGAAGGGACACCCAGGTCACCTCCAGGCCTTTCCAATGGTAGATTCATGTGACATTTTAGACTACGGAGGGCCTTGGTCTGGCTGGCCAAAGAGCTAGAGGTACTCCTCTTTACAGAGAATAGTGCTTCATGGCTCTGGGCAAGAAGGCCAACTTTGCCAGTCCAGACTTCTTACATCCCTAGCCACAACAGGGCCTCAGGTACTTTAAATGCCATTCAGCTAGTTCCTGCTCAAACCCCTTTCTTGCCAAGCTAGTACTGCATTTCCAGCCATGGGCAGCTCTCACTCTAAATGACAGCAAGGGACTAAATGTAGACAGACCTAAGGAGCAGAAGGCAGAGTGGGGCCAGTCAGAGCCAAGGGGAAGGCAGCCAGGGGCATTGGCAGCAGGAGCAGACGCACAAGCTGCACCCTGGAGCTGATCACAACCCACATGGCAGAGTGATGGGCAGAGGACCCATGACAGTCACAAGGAAGTCATGCCAGAGGAATCCATGTCTCATCTCCACCTTCGATCAGGGACTTCGCTGATGCCAGAGCCAATCCACTTGGTATCTGGAGGCTTTTCCAGCAAACAAAGCATATTTTGTATAACACATCTGAGTGTGAAAAGTAGGAAACACTTCTAAAGAGAGAGATTTGGAAGCTTTTAAAATTATAATGCTCTTTTACTGCTTAATTTCTGATCTCTCAGCTATACCCTCCCAATTTTTAGCCTTGGCTGAGACATCAACTCATGAGTTATTTATTTTTCCTTGACTCAGTTTCCCCCCAGAGAAACAGGAAATAGAACCATATGCTTATTTCTACCTCTCAAATTCAACTATCTAAGATATTCATTTCTGTTTATTTCAGGCCATTAAATATTCAGTGAGTCCAGGAACCAGGTACTTCAGGGGATTAAAAATAAATAAATAAAAGAATCACATGCCCTGCTGTCAAGAAGCTCAGATCTACCAGGTTTAAAAAATCCTTAAATAACCATACCAAAAGGTAAACTATGGTAAACATCGTAGGAGAAGCTGCCAACAGATGGCTCAACAAACAACTTCTGTGGCTCTGGTATGTGCTGGCCTTGCATCAGGCACAGAAGGAAAGAAGATCAATACAAGTCAGCCGGCCCTTCCCTTCAGGGTGCAGCAGAGGGTCTGGGAGGGAGAAGTAGCCTCTGGTCCTAGTGATCCAGCATCCAGTGACAGGAGTCAAGCAAGCTCTGACAGTGCAGCTACCAATGGCATGCTTTCTGACGGCAGAGGTGACGCTGGCCAGCAGAGACAGAGAGATGGTGCTGTGAGCCCGAGAGAACGGCATGGCAGCCTCGAGACTGGAGGGCACCCACCTCTGTGCTGCCAAGAGCACGTGTAGGGGAAGGTGAGGAGGGTGGCTGGAAGCCTCCTTGGAAAAGCAGGTATTTATGGTTTGTCTTGCAGACAGTAGAGGATCACTGAGCTTTGGAGTGTCACAACTGGAATTTAAGTCAAAATAGCACGTAAGCCTCTGCCCAAGGCCAGTGGGCTACTGTCAGCCTCCCTTTCCTGGCTGTTGTGGAGTAGTACTCTTGCCAGGAAATGGGGATAAGCAGGGACAGGGACTAGGAACATTCTGTCCTTCCTGTTGTTGCTTCCATCAAGCACTCTGAGAAATGCCTGGGGGAGCGGAGGGGTGGGTTTCCACCAGCCAAAGTAGGACGAAAAGGACCTTGCAAGTTCCGCCTTTGCCATCTCTTCCCTGACCAGATCCCCCAAACACACCTTCCGTCAGACAGAACCATAATAAACTGTTACTAGCTAAACACTGTTAAACCCTGCAAATGCTCCTAGAACACGAGCTCCAGCAGGGCAAGGTTTGTGCTCTGCTGTGTCTAAAGCATCTAGAAGAGTAGTGGGCAGTGTAGGCGTGCAATGAGTATTTGTTAAATGAACAAAGTTCAAGGCATGCAGGTAAGTATAAACAGAGACCATAAACAATCTTCAATGTCATCTTTAATCTTTTCTTTTTACAGATGAGGAAACAGAGGCTTGATGGTGTCAAAGGATCCCCTCCACTCACAGTCAGCCAGGGAGTTAATCATTTAGGTGCAAAACAACAACTATCATCCAGGTCTCCTGGTGCTGAGTCTAAGGCTCCTTCCAATGTCCCACATTACCCCCTGGTTTTTGCATTTTCAATGCCCTATAATTAAGAGTGATGAAATTAGAAAGCAGCAGTTTCTACATCTCCAAAGAGTTTTATTCTAAAACTGTTCAGAACCTCCATGACACAGAGTATTAAGGTAGTAAAAACCAATCGTGAGCAGGATGGGAGAAACATTCTGATTTCAGGTCAGTGAAATAAAAGCAACACTCTCTCCGTGCTTTTACAACTCTGCTGCTTAGCATTTCTGAGGTTACCTCCATTACTCTGCTTTGAAACTGCTTGGTAAACTACATCAGACATTACTCGACTAACACTCTCACAATCGGCCCTTCCCCGCTGGCTCCCCAGAGACCAACACATACCCAAGCTTCAAACATCATCCCCTGGCACTAAAAGTGTATCTATTTTGAAAGAAAACAAATAGCAGCTTGTGTCATCTTTGGAGTAGCTTTTTGGAACCTTCTGCAAAGATTTAAAATAAAAAAGCTGCTTGGTAACCAACCGCAGGGTCAGAAACAAATATAGGTGAGGGATACCCAAGCCAGTTTTGAATGAAGACCAGAGAAGGGAACCTCACAATGACATCATTGTTCAAAAATCAGGATTTGTGATCACTAGCTCTGCGCCGGGCACTGCAAGATGCTGGGAGTCAGCTGTGAACGTTCAACAGGGTCCTTGTCCTCAAAGTGGGACAAGGTGGGAGTGGTGAGAAGAGGGTGGGGGGGGGCGTTGGCAGCTAGAATCAGAGACATTTAACAAAGACACAATCACAAGCAGTTCATTGCAATGGCAATACTTACCATGAGGGGTGTGCAGGTGCTGGAGAGTGTCCCATGGGGTCCTCTGCCGGGCCAGGGCAGTCCCAGCATAAGGAAAGGCCTGTGCACAGCCTAAGCAGGAAGGAAGATCTGAAAAGGCCTGGGTGGCTGGAGTGCCTGGTGCCAGGTGGAGGGGACTTGGCGCGGCTAGAGAGGCAGTCAGGACCAGACCCACAGCAGGCACTGGGCCCAAGAGCACTGCAACTAAGGGTTTTGAACTTCACCCTTTGAGAATCCAAAGATTATATAAGGAGATTATAATGACAGAGACTTGATGGTTAAAAGATCATCCTTTGAAAAACAAGTGTTTATGTTTTCAGCACAGTACAAACCACGTTAACAAAATAATGTAAATTAGTACATAAGGACTGTGAGTTCCGCATTTAAGAGCGACAGCAGAAAAACATGTTCGTGGATCCACGAAATGCAGGGCATGGTTAGCAACCCCCAGTGGCACTGATAAAAAATAATAGGCACATTTCTGTGGAAAATAAAAAAGAAAACAAAAATTAGGGAACACGATGTTTCTAAAGACTGTACTAAAATTCAAAATTTGTTAAAAGAATAAACTAATGACTCCATTTTCAATTTAGTGTATAAACTAAATAATAAAAATACTGAGGCTTTCATTACAAAAGAAAAAAAAAAAGATCATTCCTCCTTCTCAAAGCTCCCTCGGCCCCTCCAGCCTACATCTACATTCACAGACATCATCTAACGTCTTAGCAAACAGATAGCAGTGGGTCAGGCACTGCTTTGCTGGCTGTCTTGGATGGTTACCTTACTAGTCAACTCTTACATTTAACACACTTTGCCTGTGTTGATGGCCAGAGTACCCATAGGGACTGTGAACTCCTTAAGAAATTCCCACACACTTTTGTACCAACCAGGACACTTGGCAACATGCCAGGCACATGGGAGCGGCAAGCACTGACTCATCAAGTGAGCAATTAGCAAAAGACAGAAAATGGGATTTGGAAATAATCTGCGGATTTGGGTTATAGAGATCTTCCACAATTAACTTCATTATACATTAAACAGAGCAAATCAAATCCTATCACACTAGTAAGAAAAGACTAAGGAACGTAAAAAAAAAAGAACATTATAAAATTCAATTGTTTTAAAGACACAGTGCCTCCCAGATGAGGGGGGGTTTTCCTCTCAGCTCTCTGTGTCAAGAACATTGTGCTTTCCCTGCAAAAATGGGCATGTTTTTATCTTGTAGACACTGCGGATAATATTAATTATGCTTCCCTCTTTCCTTTTTACCATTTGGCAGCTACAGCCAAATCTACATCTCCTTATGGCAACCGATATAAATGTGCACTTTGCTGTTACCACCTTAACTCAGCTTTGTATTTTCCTATGCTTATTTTACCTTTACCTTTTGCCCCTCAATTTTTGTCTTCTCCAGCCGTATCTGTTATCTATAGATGTCACTATCTCATAGTCTTTGTAGAAATGTGTTTTGAATAAATCTGAATAAATTACTAAGCAAAGGATGCTTTAGTGCTCCACGATTCACTCTATTGTGCATCCTTTAGGAAAATAATTTTTAAACAAGGCAATTAATCCTCTGTTAAGCTGATTTCCCAATCAGACCTACCCAGAATGACTCCCTTGTCCCCCAACAAAATATCCAGGGAGTGACATGATCAGGTGTATTATTTCAGGTGCCTAGCTTTACTTTTCTGTTCCCTGGCTCTTCACAGTTCCTATTGTCTCTGTTGATCACTGGGGCCTGTCAGGTCTACTTCCTCGGGTCTCCAGAATCTATTTCCTCGCTTGAATTTCTACTGCCACAGATATAATTCAAGCTCTCAACATTTCTTTCCCAGGCTGTATGATGCTCCAAGCCACTCTCACGGCCTCCCGTCTCTGCTCCATCCAATCTATCTTTCAGTCCAGAAGTGGAGGGTTTGTGCCAAAATCCATTCACCCATTCACGCATTTGATAAATATCTACTGAGTACCTACTAAAGGTTAGGCGTGTGTGAGGCATTGGTGGCAAAGAAATAAAGAAACCTGATCTCTCTTCAATAGCTCATGAAAAGAGCAGAGGCAGGGCCATAAACAAACGACACTACAGTATGATAAGTGTACAGCCTGCCTAGTGTCCTGTCGGGAAATAACCATGACGAGTACACACGGCACATCCAAGAGCTGTGCAGAGCATGGAGTATCTACAGGTGAAAGAGGAAGAGAAAGCTGCAGGGGCAGGCCAAGGCCAGGTCAAAAAGGACTGACTTGCTATGCTGATCTTAATACACAATTTCTATTTAGAAACTTCCAGTGGTCCCCCATTCCCAGCTCCAAGTAAGTCCCCAATCTCCCTTTGTGATCTATTCTCAACTCCTAGTCCTGTGCCAGACCCAACTATACCTCACTTCTCCAAGACTCAGAGCAATGAGGCCCTTGGCCTGCTTCCAGTCGTTGTTCTGGGGCCACAGAATGTTCCAGCCCACCTCACCCATCTCTGCCTGCTGAGAACCTTATTTACCATCTCCTCAATATTTTATAATCTGGCAACCACTAACAAGTATGAATTAAGTATGATTCCTACCTTCAGGGAGGTTACAGTCTTGTGGAAGAAGATGGTAAGCTGAGTAACTACCATAGAGATTACAAAGAGATTCTATCCAAAAGAGACTCCAAGATAAAATATTAGCCATGCACAGCATTATTGTTAGCTTTACTTCTCTTAATTCTAAGAAAAATCTAGCAGGAATAGTAGCTTATATTAGCCCCATACCACTGGGACAGATGCTGCCCATAGCCCCAGATATAGGGTCAGGGCTACAGGAATAAAGTCTCCACTAGCCATTTCCCCATGAATTATCAAAGTGAGCAGTGAGCACAAAATCCCAAATTCTTATGACAGTTCAAGAGCCAAAATACGGACTTACTTGAGAATTAAATACTAAGCAGAACATGTTTCCTGGAGACAGGAATAATTGGATTTTCATGAAACGTAATGCAATGTTTGTTCATTCTATGTAAACATATACAGATTGCAAGTAAGGCTAGATTAATTCCCTCAAAGCACACTAGATTTCCACCAACATAATGAAGCTGTCTGTAGTAATAAAGTCTTAGAAGTCAACATTTGAAGACTTTTTCATTTATTTCCCTATACCTGAAGTGGCAGGATAAAAATGAGATGAAAATATAGGACTTTAATATGTAAATTAATCCAAAAGTAACTTTTCCAGAAAATATGCAAAAAGCTCAGAATGAAAGTAAGCTCTATATGCATCTACAGGAATGAGCAGTGACCTAGAAAGCCTCGGGGTGTTTATAGCACTTCCAATCATACCTAAAATACTACATTATACAGTCAGTGGAGCAAAACCTTCCCCAAATTCTTCCTGAAGGGACATTCATGCAAACAAAGCAGACAATGAGGGGGAGGACCTTAATTACCTTCGTGGGAAATCACTGCAAGTTTTTCAGAAAAGCAGAGAAATTATGAAAGAGGTGTCTACGATATATCTAGCAATAGCATGTGGCGCAGATTAGAGGAAAAAGACCCAAGAGGCCAGCAGAAAAAAAGGCTACTACAAAAGCCCTAGTGTTCATGCTTGCTTGCTTGCTTGCTTGCTTCCTTTCTAGGCTCCACACCCAACATGGGACTTGAACTCAGGACCCTGATATCAAGAGTTATTGGATGCTCTACCAACTGAGCCGGCCGGATGCCTGCCACCCCCCACCTTTTTTTTTTTTTTTTTTTTTTTTTTTTTTAATAAAACCCAGTGTGCATTCTCTTGCCTCTCAACCTCTGGATATGCAGCTGCTCTAGCCTAGAACAGAAGTCAGCATACTACAACCTGCAGGCCAAAGCTGGTCCCCACTCCCTTTGTTTTTGTGTGGCCTGCAAGATAAGAATGACTTTTATGTTTTTAAATGGTTGAGAAGTATTCAAAGGAAGAATTCTGTTTCATGACATATGGAAACTACATGAGATTTTCAGTGCCCATAAGTAAAATTCTACTGGAACACAGCCACACTTGTTTACCAATGTCTGTGGCTGTTCTCATGCTATAATGGCACAGTCGAATCACTGCAACAGAGATGGGACAGCCAGCCAAGCCTAAAATGTTTGGCATCTGGTGCATCACAAAACAAGTTTGCTGACTTCTGACCTCACATGCTTCCCCTTCTCTACCGCCTTTCACCCCTAACTCCCTGGTTCTTCACAGCCCACACTGGAAGGCCTTTTCGAAGCCGTCCCCTAAGTCACACTGGACGCTGCCTCCTTTTGTTCTCGTAGCACAATGCACAGGCATCATGCCCCACTGCAACTGTATGTTTACCTGTCCATGTCCCCCACCTGACTGCAAGTTCCATAAGAGCAAGGACCATCTCTAGCTGTATATCTATCCCTAGTTGATATGCAGTAAATATTGAATGAATGAATGAATGAATGAATGCATGATGAACAAATTAATGGAGACCTGAACCAAATGAGAACTTGCTACTGAATTCAAAAGATAAAGAAACCCCAGATAATGTTTATTTTTTTGCAGTGTTATCTCCCTTGGCTTTTTTCGCCTTTCTCTATGATAATTTTCTTACATTATCTTAATTTCATGACTTTTAACAACACTGATGACTCCAAAATCTCTTATGAAGCTCACTTACACTTTCATATCTTTTATGTCCAAGTATCTCTGAGATATTTCTACCTAGATGTCTTACAGGCACTTTAGACTTAGAAGGTCCAAAGCTTGGGTGCAATCTCCATATCCTTCTTTGTCTTCAGCTTGTGAAGTGGCATTATGAGTCACTAAGACTTAACTTGGCATCACCTTCAACATCTCCCTCTTGCTCACCCCCTTCCAATCCATATACCAGATATGGCTGCTTTACCCCAGAAATACCTTGAAATCCACCTTCTCTTCTTCTCTCAATTGTCACTGCTGAAATGCAGGCCAACATTTTCTCACATGGATTAACAGGTTCTATTTACTCTTCCTATCACCAATTTTCACTGTTCTGAAATTCTCCCACCAAAAAAAAAAAAAAAAACACCAAAAAACCCCAACCTAAACCTGGTCACATTATTTCACCACTTAAAAAAATCTCTAATGGGAAAAAAATGAGCAAGAGATTTAAGGGCTGTTCATAGAAAATAAAATAAAAATGTCTCTTTTTATATATGAAAAGATGCTTAGCCCTCACTGAAATACAAATTAAAATGACCTTGATCCACAGTTTTCATTTGTCAGATTAGCAAAATCCCAATGCTTGATCACACACATGTTGTTAGGGGTGTAAGGAAGTAAGAACTCTCACACATCACAGGTGGGAATAGAAACAGGCAGCTTGATGTGGTTATCTATCAAGTGTACTTGACAGGCATGAGGGCTATAAAAATTATAAATGCTGGGCGGGGGAGAGGGACAGGTGGTAAAATAGGTGAAGGGGATTAAGAGTACACTTGTCACAATGAGCACCAACTGACATATGGAATTGTTGAAATCACTATATTGTACACCTGAAACTAACAGAACACTGTATGTTAATTATACTGGAATTAAAATTAAATATACATATATACACAAAATTATAAATTTTTTTATACTGAATATACTGTTTGACCTAGCAATTCCATTTCAGGGAACAAATCTCATAGAGATACTTGCTATGAAATGTGACATGTGTACAGAGTAATTCACTGAAAGACTGTTTTTAATAGAAAAAGATTGGAAACCATACAAAACGCCTACCAACTCAGCACTAGTTAAATACATTATGGCTCATACACGCAATGGAAAACCAGGCAGCTGTGAATATAAATGAGTATGCTTTCTAACATACAAAGATCTCTAAAGCACACTGTAAGTGAAAAAAGATGTAAAATAATACAGTACACTATTTGTTTTCAAGAAGGAAAAAAAAGAATACATATGTGAGTTGCATTTAAAAGCTACATGACTACAAAATGAAGAAAAATCAGAAGCAAAAGCAGTGGAAGGAAGAGTGTGTGTACACACACACACACACACACACACACACACACACCTCCCCCCCAACACACACACCACATAAACCCCAAATGAATATAGAAAATAAAACCTAGAAAATAAAACCTACATAGTAAATGGACAGGTCTCCTTCTTCTACTCTGCTATCCCTTTCCCCTTCCTCCAAATAAATCCCTACTGGCTGTAATACTATAGTATTAAGCCCAAACTACGTAATTTTGCCAAAAAACCCATCACACTACAGGCCCCCTAGATCCATCTCCCAACACATACTGCTCCAATCATATACAAATTCTCTGCCCTCAAACATCCCAAATCTTTTAGTAGTCTGTATCTTTGAACATGCTGCCCCCTCTACCTAGAAGGCCCTACATTTTCTCTTGCTCTTGGGGCAAGGTCCTATCCATTCTTTAAGACCAAAGTGAAAGAACACCTCTTCAACAGTAACTCTTCTGGGACAACTTCCCTGAATCCTCTCTGAACCCACTTGCTACCTGGCATGACAACTTTGTTTCTGAGGCTCTGTGTGGGACTGTTTCCTTTATTAGACCATTAGCTCTTTGAGGTCAGGAACTCTGCCTTATTCATCTCTCACCAGGCATCTACCTTTCCGTCAAATGCTACCTGCCTTCCTTACCCTTTCCTCATCTGATGAATGTTTTGCCCTTCTGGGTAATAAACACCTTCAAGTAACAAATTGTACTTGTCTGAATAAGGTCCTTAAGGCAGAAAACATTATTAGTCACAAACTGTTCAGTGACCCTCAAATCATACCTGCATTTGATTCTCTACCATACATACCTAAAATCTTCCCATTAAATAATTCTAACTCCTCATATGTAAAAGAAGGGTAATCAGTGTTTCTTAACTCTTTAAAGCCACAGAACCTTTTGAGAATCTAATGAAAACTACAATTACTCTCCCCACCATACACCTTGCCCTAAAACATCCTTTTACAAACAGATGCAAAAGTTGGCCTGTACTTTCAGGGGATTCAGAGTTAATGAAAGCTGAAGGTTCCAACTTTTACTCCCCAAAGGATGGAAGGGTTAAAGTAAGAAGAGAAAGGATCTAACACTTTTTGATGCACCAAATACTCCACAAAGCACATTATATGCATTATTTCATTTATTTTTCAAGCCAAACCAAAAAAAGTGCCTATTATCAGTCTCATTTTATAGATGAGGTACTTGAATTCAGGGATGTTAAGTAATAAATGTGTTTGTGAATGAAAGTATACCTTTCTGGCCTAAATCCCCCAATATTTTCTACAGACACAAGTATACCTATCCTATGATGGTTGAGGAAACCAGTCAGCAGTAACTAGTAAGTACTAGAATAAGCAAGTCCTATAAGATACTGTCCTTTCTTGTCCACATCTTCTCCCCATGTCTACTATTCCATGCACCACCAAGATACTGACAAAGAATGCCCCAACAGGCAGCCCCATAAATGGCTAACAGAGAAATAACCAGCCATGGACAAGGGAAAGAAAACTGATTTATTAAGCAAGTCAATTTCAAAGTCCCATACCAAAGAAAGGGAGCTATTCAAAGACTCTTTCAGGCCTCCTCAGGTAGAGACATATTCCCTGTACCAATCAACCAGTGTAGACTACTGGTTGATACAGTTACTCTCCAGGAAGCAAATACACTTGGACTTAGACTAGATACAGAGAGAGCCTGTCAAGGAGAGTCATAATAATCTTCTAGATGAGATAATAAAAGCCAACTCACTACATGCATTTCATCCAGGAGTGAATCCACGTTTGGTAGGGCTCAAAGCCTATCCAATTCAGAAGAGCTCTCTATAACTTACTTCTTTCATTTCAGAGGAGATCTGGCCCTGATTGCCTCCTCTCTCTTAAAAACCGCCTCAGTGATAAGAAAGAAGTAATGCTAGTTACTTATGGCTCAGGAAACTGATAGTATACGGGGTAGAGGGTAGGGGCCATGGAATTCACTTATAATTCTCTGGAGGGCATATAGTGGCAAAGCATGCCCAACGTTCTGAGTATCACTTATGCCTAGAAGCGCTGCAACCAGGACTACCTGATCCCTTCAGCATGCCCAGAATGCGGCCCCCAGGCACAAAAAGCCTGGCAAAAACTCTTCAGATTCACTCCAGTCTGGTGTGCTTCTCTCTCTCCTGCCACCGCTTCAGCTAGTGCTCTCATCATTTAGAGTCTAGACTGTTCACCTGGTCTCCTTTCCTTTGGACCTGCATTTCTTCAACTCACTCTCCTCAGTAATGCCACTTTCTAAAACACAAACCTGATCAAATCTTTCTCCTACTTCAAAATCTCCCAATCTCTTGCTACTACCAGAAGGATGAGATGTAAGCTCTTTTATATCCCCTCCAAGCCCTTCCAAACTGACTACGACCAAGGAGGTCTTCTGCCTCCTCTACTTGATTCCTATGCCTTTGGTCTGACCAGTACCCCATACTAACCAGTCTTTCCAGAACACATGGTGCTGCCTCCTACCCTACACATCTCTGCAAAAGCTACTCTCTTTGCCTAGAAAGATCTCTTCATTCTACTACTATCATGTAACCTGGTCAACTTTATTGCTCACTTCAAGCAACACAACCTTGGTGAAGCCTTGCCTAGTCTCTTGAGGAAGGGTGTCTTCCTTCAACTATTACCACAGCGTCATGGAAACAGTAGATGCCTCCATCCCTACCACTGGATTTTAAGTCCCTCAAAGGCAGAAATGACATCTGTATGCAGCACCCATCATGGTGGCTGCCACACAGATACTTAATAAATGCTTGTTAAAGGAATGGACAGAGGGAAGGAAGGCTGATTCTAATAAATGGAAGCATGAAATAATGGATTTCAAGAGCTTTTCCTTCCTAATGCCTTCAAAGCCCCAAACTCCTCAATTTCCAGGGCTCCACAGAGAGTCTAAAATGCCAAATGAACGTTCGAAATCATGTATGTTAACATCAGCTGCTTTCCTTCATATTCAAGGCATTCCTTAAGATAAAATTTTAAAAGACTATCTTACTATACTTTGTCATTACTTCCCTAAAACACGTTTTTACTAGTCTCCTAGTTCGCAGTCAAGCCCAGGCAAACAAGGGAAAAGCATTTTCCTATGTGTTCTTCCTGGAATAGGCTCCACAAAAGAGATCTTTTCTTATGTTTGAAAATACTGCCCTCTCGATCCCTTGCACAGTGATAGGTCTTCCTAACTCAGAGATGCTCTCTGCTAAAGAGAGTTTTAGGACTTTGTCAACTCATTAATTTCCACACTTAGTTGAATATCAAATCTTCTCGTGTGAAACATCCAATAGTACCCAGGTGCTCCAAGCCATACACTTTGAGAAATGTTATACTTGACCAAATCCTGAATTATGTCAACGAAAAAAAATTTTGAGAATCTGGTATAAAATTTACCTAGTGACATTACTTCATTTTATCTATGGACATAAGAGGACCATTTCATGAAGACACTGTTTCCAACCTAAAATACAGAAACAAACCTTAAAAAAAAAAAAAGAAGATAAAAGAAAAATAACTTACCAGATTGTGTTTATCCCCACAGTACCATAAATAATTCCTAAACTTCTAAATTGCCTTTTTGCGAGGGAGAAAATAAAATTGAGCCATTGAGGAGCACATTGTTACCTGCCTGCAAAGCTGCAGTAATCCCATGAAGCAAGAGTTTCATAAATAGTTTAAATAAAATTCAATTATATGAGCACTCTTTTTTTTTTTTTAATTCTGAGAGTTTCTTTAAGGAGGTGTGGGGAAGCAACCTGATTAACCAACCATATACACCAAAGTCCTGCTGTTATGCAATTTTCCATGTGGTGCTATAAAACAAAACACAATCCCCTGTGGGTTTTATTAATATTAAAAATCTCTAGCTTGTTTAAGAGGCCAAATCATAAGATCTGAGAGCTAAAAAGAAATCTGGAGTTTATATCATCTATGCCCTGTATTTTACAGATAAAGAAAATGAGACACTCATGACCTACCCAAAATGTCTGCAGCAAGGAGTGGCCAGGACTGACTATAGGCAGATCTTCCCTCTGAAGCCCTGCACTTCCCACCACATCTTTCTGTGTTAGCAGCTGAGAATAAATAGACCAGGGGTCAGGCTGGGAAACTAGGTGGTTTCCCTCCACACTTTATTGTTCCAATAAGCCTGGATGGAGAAAGAACAGTTAACATCAGGATGAGGAAGAAGGGGTCCACCCACTCAATACCCATTGTTAATGTTATAATATGTATACTGAATGCCTACTATGTGCAAGCCATTGCTCTAGGAACTGGGAATACAATGGTGGTCAAAACCAAAATATTCCCTACTATCACAAAGCTTACATTCTTTTTTTTTTTTTTTAACTTGTATTAACTTTATTAGCATTTCCCTTTTGCCCAAAAATGAAATTACAAATGAACTTCACTTCTTCCTGAGACTGACTGAAGTCAGAAACCTAGAACTAAAACATTGAAAAGGTTATACTGAGGGGCACCTGGGTGGCTCAGTCGGTTAAATGTCTGACTCTTGATTTCAGCTCAGGTCATGATCTCATGATTCGTGAGATCGAGCCCCACGTTAGAGGATTCTCTCTCTGCCCCCCCCAGCCCTCCCCCACCCATGCTCTCTCTCAAAAATAAATAAACATTAAAAAAGGTTATAATGAGAATGCGTACATGTACATGGGTGCACACACACACACACACACACACACACACACACGATCCTCCATGTCAGTAGCATTTCATAAAACTCCCATGGGGAGAACTTTCCAGATAAATCCCATCCTGAATCACTGCCTGGTTTAGGGAACAACCACAACACACACTAAAATACTAGGAAGCAATTTCAATGGCTTCTCAGGGGCAGTGGGGTGGGTAGAAAAAGTCAAGCTTTTCAACCATCCTTCTTACTAAGATAGTAAGGGAAGTGATAAGGAAAACTTGAAAGAAGTAAGTCAATCTTATGAAATGATATTGGAAGAGAGAATCTTAAGTACCTATGAGCCCTGCATAAACTGAGAAAAAATACACAGGGCAAACTGAGAAAAAATACACAGGGCAACCAGCCGGTTTATAACCAGCTACTGCAGATGGACAAAGCAGTACACGATCTCAGTGGTGTAAAACCACAAGCACATGCCTATGGGGCTGGGGCTTGAATGGGGCTCAGGGAGTCCAGACTGGGCTGGGCTTCAGCTCCAGGTTGGTTTTGGATCCATTCCGCGTGCTTCCTACTGTTCTAGAACATGCAGGCTATACCTATCCATCTCATTAAAAGGAAGAAGCAAAAAAGGGCAAAACTAACTGTCAAGTACATTTCAAGCTTCTCCTCATATCACATCTGCTAATATCCTGTTAGCCAAAACAGTCACATGGCCAAGCCAAAAAATCAGCAGGGCAGAAAAATCCACTCCTCACACTGTGGCAAGTGCTTCAAGGTCATGGGACAAAGTGCATGGATACGGGGAGGGCATACAAACTGGGAACAACAGTGGGGTCTAATGAAAGAAACAGCATTTTGCAACAATCCAAACTTGCCAAATTTCATTTCTTTCTAATCCAAACCCCTTATCTGGAAACTCATAAGCTACTCCATCAACTTTAAAAGATAATGGTTGGATTGTGTTACTGCGGTTACTGTTTCAGGAATGGGGGAGACAACAGAAAAAAATACAAATAGTTGAAAAGGGAAAATTAAGTCCATATTGATGGAAGAAGGACTGGGGAAATTAGATGACAATTGCTTTATATTTGCCAAATATAGAAGTCCTAACACACTGAAAATACAATACTGGGCAGATTCTCTGTTATCCAGAAGTTTCCTACATAGAGAAAGTATGCCACAGACAGTATGAAATACATACTACCACAGCTGCAAAAACATCAGAAAATAGGGCACTTGGGTGCCTCAGTTGGTTAAGTATCTGATTCTTGATCTTGGTTCAGGTCATGATGTCATGGTTTGTAAGATCAAGACCTGCTTCAGGTGCTGTGCTAACAATGCGGAACCTGCTTGGAATTCTCTTTCTCCCTCTCTCTCTACCCCTCCCCTACTTACTCTCTCCATCTCAAAGTGAATAAATAAACATTAAAAAATAAAATCAGAAAGGTACTCATACCACAACTTGAAATCAATCTACGAAAATGTTATTTTCATTGGAATAATGGAAATATGAAGGAGTGACATGGAGCCTAAGTAGAGCTAGACAGAACTAAAAAATATACCAGGAAACAAATCAAATTCTGTACAAATACTGTAACTGGAATCCCCAAGCAAGCTCCAAGCTACATTTCCTAGTCAAACAAGTGCATCCTACAGCATACCTTCCCAGCTAGAGAAACTGTCATAGGGGGTGGGACCAAATCTGACAGAAGATTAGGAAAGAGAAGGTAGATGTTTGAAAATCATTAAATATTTAGAATCCCCATGCTGAAAATATGAATGATATGGCAATAACATCAGAGACTTAAACCACCAGAATCAAGCATGACAAGCAGAAGGGTTATCTTTATGGAACCTGTCAACTTACACCCACTCACATTCCCTGATAAAGTGACTTTTTTTGGAGAATGGCATTATATAAAGAAATCTAAAGTTACTCAAGTAAGAAATACATATATCCCATTTATGAAAAAGCAACTGGGGGAAAAAAGCCACCTAGACAATACTATTATAATACATAAAAATGACAAATGACTAGCATTCAAAATAAAGAATTCCTACCAATCACTAAAAACAAACAAACAAACAAACAAAGACAGATAAATGAGCCCCATCTGGAAAGGAACAAAAGAAAAACTATAGATTTCAAATAAACATATAAAAAATGTGTTTGACCTTAATATAATCAGGTGAGTAGAAATGAAATGATAGTAAGATACTATTTTAAACCCACCAGATCAGCAAAATAATTTGAACAAGGTCAAGTGTAGAAGAGGATACAGAGCAACAAGAACTTTCATACAAATGCACAAGGCAGTGTAAATTGGACCAACCACTCTGGGAAACAAACTTGTGATGGCCAATAAAGCTAAAGAAGTCCACAAAAACTAACTTTGTGAAATCCACTGCTAAATAAAATATACCTTAGAGAAACGCTTACACCTATACACATAGGATGTACAAGAATGTTCAGCAATAGCATTTGTAATAGGAAAAGAGAAAAGAAAAAACTAGAAATAGTCAAATATCCAATAGATGAATAAACTATGGCATATTCTTCCAATAGAATTTAAGTAGTGAAAAATGACTGAACTAAAACTCTACATATGACAGCACAGATGAACTTCACAATGCTACATGGAAAAGTAAAGTCATAAAAGGATGGCATAATTCCATTTGCAAAAATATAAAAGCCCATGAATGTTAACTGTTTTATAATATACATAGTAACTCTACAATGACAATCAAGATAACAACACAAAATTCAAAACAGTGATTCTCATAGGATGGAGGCAAAGTGGGAAGATACCAACAAAAAGGATATATACAGTGGGGGCAGGGAGGTTCGGCTGTATAATGTCCTTTGTCTCTTAAGCTAGGTGGTGGATAGTGGACTGATAGATAAAATAAAGCATTGGAATACAGAGAGATACAGACAGATGAGCAGACAAAGTATAAGAATAAAGTATCTCAAGGAAAACAATTTTAAGAAAAAATAACCCTTAAAAAGTTACAGAGACTTCAGTAGGTTTACAGTAAAAAGTAAAGAATGAATGGAAGAATAACTAAATTGGAAGACTCACACTTACCAATTCTAAAACTTACTGCAAAGCTACACTACTCAAAACATGCGGTACTTGTGTGAGGACAGAAACATAGAACACTGGAATAGAACTAAGAGTTCAGAAATAAACCCATACATCTATGGTCAACTGATTTTTGACAGAGGTGCCAAGAGCTTTCAATGGGGAAGGAATAGTTTCTTCAACAAATGGTACTGGAACAACTGGATGCCTGCATGCAAAAGAATAAATTTGGACCTCTACCTCATATCATGTACAAAAATTAACACAAAATGGATCAATGACCTAAATAGAAGAGCCCAAACCACAAAACTCTTAGATAAAAACACAGGGGTAAATCTAGTTGACCTTAAGTTTAACCATAGATTCTTAGATATGACAGCAAAAGCAGGTGCAAGAGAAGAAGAAGAACAGACAAATTAGACTTCATTAAAATCTAAAAATTTTGTGCTTCAAAGGACATACATTATCAAGATATAAAAAGAAAACCTACAGATTTGGAGAAAATATTTACAAATCATACATCTGATAAAGGTCTAATATCCAGAATATATAAAGACCTCTTACAACTCAGCAACAAAAAGACAATCCAATTTTTAAAATGAGCAAAGGAACACGTGGGTGGCTCAGTCAGTTAAGCGTCCAACTTCAGCTCAGGTCATGATCTCACGGTTCTTGAGTTAGAGCTCCACATAGGGCTTCTGTGTTGACAGCTCAGAGCCTGGAGCCTGTTTGGGATTCTGTGTCTCCCTCTCTGTCTGCCCCTCCCCTGCTCGTTCTGTCTCTCTCTGTCTCTCAAAAATAAATAAGCATTAAAAAAAACTCTTTAAAATGAGCAAAGAAATTGAATAGACATGTTTTTAAAGAAGATATACAAACAGTATATGAAAATATGTTTAACATTATAAGCCATTAGAGAAATAAAAATCAAAACCACAGAGAGGGACTACTTCATACCTACTATGATGGCTGTAAAGCAAAACAAAACAATACCAGGCAAACAGAAAATAATAAGCAATGGCAAGGAAGTGGAGAAATAGAAGTCTCATATATTGCTGGTGGGAAGGTAAAATGGTTTAGCCATTGTGGGAGATAATTTGGTACTTCCTCAAAAGTAAACACAGAGTTATTATATGATGCAGCAATTCCACTCCTAAGTTATGCACCCAAATAAACTGAAAACAATGACTCAAATACATGTACATGCATGCTCACAGCAGCATTATACACAATAGCCAAAATATGGAAATAGCCCAAATGTCTGTATAAAGACTGTTTACTGTCAACAATACATAAATGGCCAAAAAGACTCCCCCACGATGTCTATACAACCATTAACAATGATGATGTAGGTAAATATTTGGTAACATGAAAAGACACTCATGTCAAATTTGTTGTGAAAAAGCATAATACAAAAAAATAATCAAAGGATGATTATATTTTTCTAAAATATATACAAGTTTTTCATACGGATATGGCTAATTATATATATGCATGTTTTAAAAGTTTTACCTAGGTAACAACGGAATTGCTTTTATTTTCTTTTTTATACTTTATTTTTAAAATTTTTCCAATGATTACAGATTTTTTTATGTCAGAAAAAAAAAATCTCACCATCTTACCCATTTTGAAAAGAGAAAAAGGACAAAGGCTAAGTAAATATTTGAAAAGACATCTCTACTCTGACAGCTTGAAAATGTGTCACTAGGAGGAACTACAAGGCCACACGTACACATGGGGCTGACACATATTTGTTTGCTTTTCTGAAAGGGCACTAACAGGGCCAAGACTGACTTAAGGGAAGGGAGGAAAGTTAGACGGCTAAAGGAAAGGAAGGAAGAAGAGAAAGATTGGGGAGTGACACGGGAAGGAAAGGAAGAAATCAGAGTATGCAGATCTTAGTCTCAACTCAGTGTTTTACCTAAAAATGCACTATATTTAATTTTAATTAATAAAGTCAATAGATTAGGGGTGTCTGGGTAGCTCAGTCAGTTGAGCGTCCGACTTCAGCTCAGATCATGATTTCATGGCTCGTGGGTTCGAGCCCCATATCGGGCTCTGTGCTGACAGCTCGAGCCTGGAACCTGCTTCGGATTTTGTGTCTCCCTCTCTCTCTGCCCCTCCCCTGTTCACACTCTCTCTCTCTCAAAAATAAATAAACATTAAAAATTAAAAAAAAAATAATGAAATCGATAGATTAAATACACAGGTAGACCCAGTATATCCACAGTTTTCTGGCACCACATAGATATGTCCATGCAATTATCCTTTTACCTGGGGTGCCCTCACAACCCAACCTAGAGTTTGGTCTCACTATGGGGGTATGAGCCCTCTATCACTCACTCTGATTGCAATTTAAATCCCTGGACAAGGATACATACACAAAATCACTAAAAGAGCACTATGAAAAGTAAATAGACAAATTTTGATTGAAAGTCAAAACCTGGAGAAACAACCTCCATAGGAGGAATTTCATGTTTGTTTGCTTCTACCATGTTTTTGCCCTGAAGGTGGGCCCCAGCTGCAGAGCTGCACAGCATCAATGGCAGCTAAGACTCCAAGAGAAATCTCTCCTTCTATATTCAGGGAAATGGCTCTGTGAGTTGGAGTGGAGAAGAGCCCAGAGGAGATGCCCTAATTCTACCTGCATAAGCATCAGCCTAACCCATGACTACACATGCACACCACAGACTCAAGCTAGCATAGCAAAAGCTGAGAAAACTGAACTGAGATGTGAACCATTCACACGAGTTTCTGACTAACCCCTCAAGTACATATGTGCGGGAAGGACAGAGATCAGTATCACTAAGACTTATACTGAGATCTGAATGACTGCCCATGGGAAACAAGTCAGAACCAAGGTCTAAACTTCACCAAGTGACCATCTACTAAAATATCAACAGTTAACACAAATTTAAAATAGGACAGCGTGCACACAACTTACCATTCACAACTTCCAACACACAAAGTCATTTGACAAAGAACCAAGAAAATATGATGAATTCTAAACAGAATTCATTCTTGATGCGACCCAGATGTTGGAACTATCAGACAGATATTTTAAAGCAATTACTGTAACTATGTTCCATGAGGTAAAGAAAAACACAATTGATAGGAATGAAAATATAGGAATTCTCAGAAGAGAAATAGGAACCAGTAAATAAATTCAAAAAACACATACAAAATTTAAAACTAAAAAAAAATCTGAAATAAAAAAATATATTTGATGATCAAGGCAGTTCTGTGAAGGTGATACAGGAACATGAACATGGAACAGAAATTAGTATGAAAAACAGCAAAAGATAGACAAAAGTGAGCAGAGTATTGGGATCTTCTGAGATAAAATCGAAAGATCTAACATGGGTACAATTTGAGCTCTAGAAGGGGAGGAGGAAGAGACTGAGATAGAAAAAATTATCTGAAGAAATAATGACCAGAAAATTCTCAAAATATGTGAAAAACATAAATTCATGGACTCAAGCTCAGTGAATCTCAAAACAGAGTCCAAGAAAACCACACCTCAATGCATCAAAATCACACTGATGAAAACCAAAGGTAAAGAAAACAATCTTGAAAGTAGCTAAAGAAAGACAACATATTACTTTTGGGTGAATAATGACTGAAATGATTCTGTGGTTCTCTACAGAAACTATAGAGGCAGAAGACAATGGAACAACATCTTTAAATTGTTAAGAAAAAAGATGAATTCAGAATTCTATTCTCAGTAAAAATATTCTTCATGATAAGGGGTAAATAAAAACATTCTCAGATAAAGGAGTACTAAGAAATTCATCACCAACAGACATGGTAAGGGAAGTTTTCCATACCAAAGGGAAAAAATACCAGAGGGAAACAAGCATTTTCGGGAATAAAGGAAGAGCAAGAGAATTGTAAGAGCTAGGTAAATAGAAAACTATGGTCTCTTAAGTTCTTTAAAATGCATATGACTTCTTAAAGCAAAAAAGTTTAACACTGAGTGGTGAGGTTTTCAATGTATGTAGACACAACACATGTAACTATAACAACATAAAACTAACTGAGAACAGGGGTAAGGCTAGAATGCTTATTTTAATATAAATAAAACAGACTTCAAGAAAAAGAGAAGTACCAGAGATAAAGATGATATTTCATAATGATAAAAGGGGCAACTCATGAAGAAGACATAAGAGTTATAAAAGCATATATATCTAATAATATAGCTTTAAAAAAACATGAAGAAAAATTAATAGGATAAAAGAGCAGATAGACAAGCCCATAATCATAGTAGAAAATTTTAATAATCTTTGCTGGGAAACTGATAGGATACTAAGACCAAAAAAAAAAAAATCAGTAAACATAAAAGAGCTGAACACTATTCAATTACATTGATCTATTTAACATTTATAGAACATTCCGCGCCTAGGTTTTTTCTCAAGGGAAATGGAAACATACAGGCACACAAAGGATTTTATACAAATATCTACAGCAGCTTTATTTCTAATAGCCAAAACTGGGAACAAACTAAATATCCATCAAAAATGCATGGATAATCTAATTGGGTATGTCTATACAATGAAACAATACTTAAAACAATAAGGAATGAATGACATATACAACACTGATCAATATACACAACACGGATTAATTTCAAAATCATTATGCTGAGGGAGAGAAGCAAAACATAAAGAATATACTGTATGATTCCACTTATATAAACCTCTAGAAAATCCAAACTCATCCATAATGACAGAGGTAGATCGGTGGTTGCCTAGTGACAGGGTGGCAGGAGGGATAGATTACCAAAAGGGCACAAGGCAACTTTGGCTGGTGATGAAAATGTTTATTATCTTGACAGTGGTGATAGTTTCATGGGTATACACATATGTCAAAAATAGATCAAACTATACAGTTTCAATATTCATAGTTCATCATCTTTCAATTATACACCAATAAAACTGGGGAAAATATTCAACCTAAAAGTAGGATTTTCAAAGCATGGTCTGAATGTGGGTCATTCATAAGAATTATCTAGGCTATTTATTTAAAATGCACATCTCAGGGGTGACTGGGTGGCTCAGTCGGTTGAGAGTCCGACTTCAGCTCAGGTCATGATCTCACGGTTAATGAGTTTGAGCCCTGCGTCAGGCTCTGTGCTGATAGCTCAGAGCCTGGATCCTGCTTCAGATTCTGTGTCTCCTCTCTCCCTGCCCTCCCTTGCTTGTGTTGTCTCTCTCTCTCTCAAAAATAAACATTAAAAAAAATTTTTAAATGCACATCTCAGTCCTCATCCCAGACCTACATACCCTGATATGAACATTTTACATAGGCTCTCCAGGTGATCACCAGGCTCTCCAGGCAGTTACCAGGCACACACTTAACCACTGGTTAAACCCAGGACCAATTCAAATACCACCTCCTCTCTGATGCTTCCACAAATCTAACTGATGAACATAGTCCCCTCTTCACACCTCCCAAAGCTCCATGTCATGAGTGGCACTTATGTTACCATGCTCTAATTATATAATCTCATCTTCCCTACTACATGGTAAACTTTAGAGGGAGAGGTCACATCTTATGGTGTCTGTGTCCTCCTCTTTGGCTAGCACAGTCCCTTACACACAAAAGATGCTAAGTAGATTAATGGTAGGTCTGCCTGTATATAATACTACGCCCAGTACAGGCACATATCTTGGTTGTTGCCTCTAGAAGTTCCCCAGCTGAGATTAATAACACTGAATGTCACAAGTGTGTGTAGAGGCTGCAGAGACTGGCTACTAAAGACAGTAATAGACTGGAAATAGATATTTATTCACATAGGAAAAGAAGCACTGGGTATCCTACCTGGCCATCCAAGCAAAGTTCATAAAGTACACAACTCCTTGCAAACAGAAACCTGACTTATTCTGGGACATACATTTCAAATACCCATACTTCTAGCATTCTATCCTGAATGTAATCAGGACAAGGTCTTGGCACAATCTTCTTCAATCTCTTCTTTCTCCCCATTCTGCCCACAATACCTCTGTTACAAATACTTATCCCATGGTCTTGTAATCATTTGTATGTCTGTGTATGCTATGCTATTCCCAAAGGCAAGAACAATGCTTATTTCACTTTTCTACAGCCTTAAAAGGAATTCAAGAGAAATTTGACAAATGAACAAGAACAAAGAATGATTGTTAACAATGGAAACTGGGTGCCTGGGTGGCTCAGTTGGTTAAGCATCTAACTCTTGTTATCAGTTCAGATGATCTCACTGTTCATGAGTTCCAGCCCTACATTGGGCTCTGAGATGACAGTGCAGAGCCTGCTTGGGATTCTCTCTCTCCCTCTCTCTCACCCTCTCCTGTTCATGCGCACCCTCTCTCTCTCACTGTCAAAAATAAACTTAAAAAAAAAAAAAAAAAAAAAAACTGGAAACTGTTCATGTATATATTTACAAGGTTTTCCCAAAAGATCACACTTTTAAATTTTAACAAAGAGGTAAAGAAAGAGATTTCATCTTTTAAATGTTATATTCCACCATAGAGCTTTTTCCATTACAATCTTCTAAATTTCAAGGGGCTCAAATAAATGGTAAATTCCTTTCTGGTACAATCACAGCCTACAGTCACCCTGGTGATGATTTTAGATGTTTGTGCTCCATATATTACTTGAAAAGACATTAGCAACCTGAGTCAGCCCAATGGGAAGTGAGGGTGTGGTATTCAGGGACATGACTCAGTACTGTCCTCAAAACATCTCCTGAAGGAAAAACCAATAAAATCATCATAACTGTCATCACCCACATCATGATTAGTAAATCTAAGAAATCTGAAAGCAATGGCAAAAACATTATAAATTAAAGAAGAAATAAAGTAAAATTCTATAAGCTATGTGGAAGACCCTTATCTTACTCCAGGGGAAAAAAATCCACATATATGCCATAGTCAACTTAAATGTGTAATAGCGTTTTCACAGACTGTTCATATTAGCAATCTAATTCCCCGCTTTTAATTAAATGCACTCTATCATAGGAGACAACATACATGATGGCCTAGCCCTTCTTTAGGGGTAACAAATAACTACCAGCCAAAGAGAGCTCTGTTTGCTGTTGTTTGTTTCATTTGGTTTCTGTTTTTCATTCTAGGTGAGACAGAATAATTTATTTGCAATGGATTTCTAGCCACTTCATAATCATGCAATTTACTATCTCGATAGTGCAGCATGGTACCTTCCTCAGGCTCTGTCAATGGGGATCATATCAGCATCTACATGAGAGCCTTGTTATCAAGGCTAAATGAAAGAAAGGCTCAGCAGCATTGGTGAGATGAGGTGAGATCCTGGCCCACAGGAAGGGCTTAAGTGTGGCTGCTAATTTCACCATCTAGTTCTGGCTTCTTTGGTGTCCAGTTACTTTAGCACTTACCTGTGCCGCTATGAGACCCTTAAAGAAGAAGATCTACAGCCACATGTTAGTGTTTCTTGAAAGCTCTATTTAAAAGGCAGGGGAGTGGAAGGGAGGGAAGGAAATGTAGGAGAGAAGATGGAAGGAACGGCAAAATGGAACTAGAGGGCTGGAGCATGCACAGTCAGCCTTTCTCTAGACCACGGAGCTCAGCAGACAGAAAATTAGCTGTTCTTACAAATAAAGCCTGCGGTTGATGATTGCCAGGCACACAGTTTAAAGATTTTAACTACAGATGTCAAAACACATCCCAGTCTGAGAACACAGAGCAGAACTTTGTCACAATAACTTAAAGTTCAAATAGCACAGCCTACACAGAATTTCTTTTACAAAATCATCTCTTCTTTCTTTTCAGTAGTCTCCCTCGCAAGATATTTCATTTAAAATTTATCTGCACAATTTCCCACCAACTAAAACCACATCTTACCACAACTGTGAACCTCTCAAATATATTTGCATCTCATACGTTCTGTTTTGTTTTTTTTTTTTTTTTCCTTTTCTTTCACTTTGCCACTTCCCTCAAGAACACTTGACATGGCTGATCTAATTGTGGAACAGCAGTCCCATTAACGTGCAATAATGACTTGGAAACCTGTTTCAGATAACTGTATTTGGCCAATTACTGTGTGAATAAACCTCATAAAAACCCATCAAGGACACTGGAAAAGGTACAAGGAAGCACTATTCCCAGCAACAACTGACATGTTAAGCTGACCATCCCCTGACCGGCTTTCTCAGTCCTGGCCCTTGATAACACATGTTTCTGGGATGAAGCCTGGGATTCCTTCAAATCTTCTAAGAAAAAAAACAAAAACATCCCAGAAGTATTTGAAGTTAGCTCCTACTCAAGAAGAGATTAAATCTTACATATTTGCTTCCAATTTTTTGTGTTTTCTACTAAGATGGATATATACGTATCAGGCTGATTTTCCAGTGTCTCTTTCTATTGGTTAATTGTCTTTTTCCCTCTAAAATCCCTCAGACTACAATCATGGATACTGAAGTGACTAAGATCAAAGAGGTAATCTAATTCCAATTAATGAGAAATCATTTCTGTGATGTACAGGACAGCCTCTGTTCAAATATTTCCTTTTTAAGGGGGCTCTGTTGATAAATGGCTCTAACCATTTGAAAAACAATTTAAAAACAAAATCAGCAATTAATTTTAGTCAGCGTGCCAGACCCAGTGCTAATAAGCACGTTACATACATCACCTTGATGAATGCTCATAATGAAACTTTGAGCAAGGTATCATTGTGCCCATTTTAATTATGAGAAAACTAAGACTCACAGGGGTTTAAGCAACTTGCCTGAAGACACACAGCTGTCAACTGACAGAAAACCTAAGACAGACAGACACCCAGGCCCAAGCCTCACAACTTTTATACACAGCCCTTAACATCCGACCTCTCTGTCCTTCTCTAGGTCAGCTCTTCAAATTATTGAAAACTATCCAAGAAGCATTTGGCACTGTTCTGGGCTTTCCCCCAAGCCTTCCTTGGCAGAAAGGAGAGGAATCTGTGAGCTGAGTCCAGGCCCCTGCAGACAAAGGTTACCTGGGAGTAAGAAGGGAAGGCTAGGCCTCCAGTCTCCCAAGCTGGATTACCACAAATCTTGCACTTGACTGCCACCTCATCTCTTCTGTCTCACACCATCCTTATTCTCTAACCCCATGACCTTACCTGTGGTCTCTCTACATTTCTTAGCCACCAAGAGGGCCTGCTCTTCTCCATTCTGCTGCCCGAGGCCCTGTGACCAAACCTGAACCAGAGCCACTGCCCTCCAAGGCCACAGAGTAAATGCCCTACTATGGGAAGGGGAGAGGGGCAGAATGCAATCTTCATCAGTTCCCCTCCACTTAACTGCTTACACAGAGTTCCTGCTCAAATGCCCAATCCCACCGACTTCTCATGGAGGATTTATACTCTGAAAAAATATTTTTTAATTACGTTCATATAGTGATTTAAAAAAAAAAAACAGCTCTGAAATTAAGTTTAAAAATAATCATTTTTATTAAGCAATGGTCCTGCAGAGAAGAGCTGTATCCACAGATATAACTTACTTATAAATGAAATAAGAACAAAAAAGTATTATATATTGGCCTTGTTCTTAAACAGTTTGGAAGACAAACTGGACTCATGTGGTATGCATCAAATGCTTAGAGGCAACTGCAAAGCAACATATCAACAAATACGAAATTATGAAGTACAAATCCAATACTTAAGTGCTAACAAGGAAGATCTCCAGAAACAAAAAGTCTGTGCAAAATATGAGAAATGAAGTTCTTCCAGAGTTAAGTATGGAGAGTTAAGGGACAAGTACGTGGGCAACAGGAGGAGACAGAGATTGTGAGGCTACCCCTACAGGGGCATATAAATGCATATGAAAATAAGTATGCAAATGAAGTGAAAGGAGAGAGAGTCTTTTTCAAGAGAGCCTACAAATAAAATGTTGGATTCTTTTCTACCTGAATTTACTAGTTGCTGTTCCATCACCCCACAGCCAAGAACTTCTAGCCATTCTCCGTGGAAGTTGATCTCCATCTCGAAGGAAGGATGAGTAAAAGGGAAGTAGCAGTCTACCCACCTAATGTCCAGTCCTGCAAAGATGCCAAATAAAAACAGATAGTGTTAAAAGGCAGTCTATCCTTCCTTATGATCAAGACTGCCCTTCAGCTAATGACAACAATTACTACATTCTGAGTAAAATAAATAGGAAACAAACTCATTTGCAGCATGTTAGGGGGAGACAATAAATCTTAAAACTTGTGAAAAACTGGGCATGTCTTTTCCAATATTAAAAACACTTTGTGCAGTTCCAGGACCCTCTAAAACCAAATCAATCACTTGTCAAATCCCTGCAAACACCTGGCAGAGGGAAAAAAATTAGGTCAAGATCAGGGGAAAGCAGGTAATTCGTCTAGTTCTATAAGTGAAAATGATATCTTTTCAGAGGTAAAGAAAAAAAAACGTTTTACTATATATATCCTGAAAACTTACTTATCAACAGTATGACCAATTTTGGATAAACTAATCAACTTTCACTTCCATAAGTATATATATTAATTTTTTAAATTAAGTTTATAAGAACTAATAAAAAGTTAAATAAGATCTCTCAGCTAAATTTAAGCAAAACATCTAGAAAGTCAAAACATTTATTTCTACAGAGGAGTACAAATATTCATACATCTAAACAAACAAGTACAGGCTAAATGCCAGAATAAATTTTTCAATAAGCAATCATGAACATGGCACTCATAAACAATGACATTATTAATTAACAAAAGAAAAGACTAATGAATTAAAAACAAACCCTGCAAAGAGCAGAAGCCACTACACCAGAAAAACCAGATGAGAAGGTCATCTGGTAGCTAAATGGCCGCCATGAGGAAAACAGAAAAGTGGGCATCAGGCAAATCATCTATGGTCTCCTGCCTAGGCTCCCTTCCCTTCGTGTAATGATCTTTCTCTTCTCTAAGCAACGTTTCTGATTCCATTTCTCCACAGTAACATGACCTCCTGTGAACTGAAAATAGTCTTTTCTCACTCAAGACTATCTGTATTTTAAACCTTGTGGAAATCAGAATGTGAAATGAATAAAAGTAATAACAAAAACTGCTTCCATTTATTGAGGACTTACTATGCCTCTGTCATCCCACCTCACATGTAGGGAAAACAAACTATCAGAAAGGTCAAGTGTCTGCCCAAAGGCACACAGCTAGCAGATAGATGACTAGGCCAAATCTAGGCCTTCCCAACTCCAAAACTCCCGCTCTTGACAATTAAAATATAATTCCCTGCCCATCAATAAAAGATATTTCAAGAATCAAAAAGCAGATGGGAACAGAATTATGAAACATGGGGACCTTCCCTATACCCCAGACAACAAAGGGCAAAGTAGGCTTTTCTTTTATGTTTTGTTTTAGTTGCCTTTATTTTCCTATCTACCTGATGTCTACGGCAAGTGACAAATGATTTCTGTTACACCAGTAACACAATAATCCTTGCTCTTGCTATACACATAGTATAATAGATAAATGTTACACTGCACATATATATAGTGCACAATTTGACATATGTTGACAATGTCTACATCTATGAAACTGTCACCACGATCAATATAATGAACATGTGCATCACCCCCAAAAGTTTCCTAGTGCCCTTTTGTAATCCTACCCCTCTGCCTGTTGCCCCTTACCTCTTGTCTTCACCCCACATGTCCCCAGGCAACTGAAGATCTCCTTTCTGTCCCTACAAAATAGTTTGCCTTTCCTAGAATTTTATAACAATGGAATCATATATCATGTACTTTTTGTTTTTCATATGGCTTCTTGCACTCAGAAGAATGATTTTAAGATTCACCCATGTTGTACCTATCAACAGTTCCTTCCTTCTTATCACTGAGTAGATTTCACCAACAGTTTTTCTAACCAGGAAAAAAAGCTGGTCCTGTTGCAGGCCACTGGAGAAGTGTCCTCAGGTCCCCTGAGTAGTTCAGACTTCTCTGGATGGAAGCTCCTACATGCAGAGCAGGTGTTTATTCGCCACTATGTTCTCAGAAGAAGGTATCGGTATACCTGTGTGTTTGTCCAGCTTTGGGACCAACAATCCCCTACCACACTTTTACTGAAAAGCTGCAGACGCAGTCCCACTGGCAAACAGAGACGTGTGAAGCACTGGGATATATAACCGAGAGCAGACAGACGAGCAGAGAAACAATTTTTATCATTCTTTTTTTGTAACTCCTGACAGATAAGCACAAATCACCTAGTGAAAACAACTTAGAAAAACAAATTTTGTTTACATGGCTTGAATCAAATTTTACCAAAAGCAAGATAAGTACTCAGGGTTAACATGATTCTACCATTACACAGTTAAACATCACCTGGAGCAAAGTTAGGTGAGGTCTACACAAATTAATTTTTCTTGTGTGTCCTTACTTTATTCCTTTGGACAAGCTAAATGTATAGAATTTAGTTTATACATCTTTATAGCTCACACCTATAAAACCTTACATTCCCCACCCCCAGTCAGAGAGAAAGAATATATAAGACATTACTGAGCCCTGAAAACAATCACAAATGTTGATTCAAGTAATTCTACTATCAATTTTTACGAAGCCCAGACTAAATCCCTACTGCATAATGTCTATGGGAAGCTCAGCCTGCATAGACAGGACTCTACACACACCCTCTGAGCTGTTGGTATGAGTGGTGTCAACAGAGCACAAAGACTGAACTGAAAAGTGATGTAAGGATCTCACCCCTTGTCTAGGAACCTGCTGTTACTGAAGGGCTTTGGCCACTTCTAGAAGTAAAAAAAAATTACAACTGTGGATTGAAATTTTTTTAGTGTTGAATAAATTCTTAAGATAAAATGTCCACATGTTGGTTGTATCAACCCTTGCTCTTTTTTTGTTGATGACTTCAGTCACCCTGGCTCTGGGTTTCTTCTTGCTCAGTCATCCTACAGGTGTCCGTCAGGAGCAACCACGGTAATCGCTCCACTCTGAAAACCACACTTGGCAAAGCAGAAAAGGCAGGGAAGCTGGCCAAAGTTCTTCAGAATACATGAAGATGATTAATATTAATAATTTGTGGAGCAGAATCCATTGATAACAGTATCACAGAAACTAAGAAAACATAGATTGGCAAAAGTTATGTCCAATGGACCTAGAGCATTTTTAATCCTTTTCAACTCCTCAGATCCTGTTAAAAGTTTCCTTTCTGAATCTATATGATCATGCAAAGAATGCCAAATCCATAAACCATTCACCCCCTTTGTTCCATTACTTTAAAGACTTCAGTTTAAATTCTACTTCTTTCACATCAACAGGCAAAAGCCAAAATCTATGAAACCCCAGTTTTGAGAAACCTGCATCTCTGCTTCAAACAAAAATGGTCCTTATTTGAAAGTAAATTCTATTATTTAATGTGTAATTTTTGCCAAAATACCATATTCTTTTATCTATATATCTATATCTATATATATATAGATATATATATACATATATTTTTTTTAAACGTTTATTTCTAAAGGGGGAGCAGAGAGAGAGGGAGACAGAAGATCCAAAGCAGGCTCTGCACTGGCAGCACAAAGCCCAATGTGGGGCTCAAATTTCACAAACTGTGAGATCATAACCCGAGCCAAAGTCGGAAGCTTAACTGACTGAGTCACCCAGGTGCTCCCTTTTATATATTCTAACAATTTAAATCCCAATTATATTGACACATTAACAGTACTTTTTTGTTTTTCAACCACTCATAGTGGAATCATTTAAAAATACACCTTCTTCTGGTTTTCTCCCCATAACCTCAAAATTATAGCAAGGTTGGGGTGCCTACATGGCTCAGTCAAGCATCCAACTTGTAGTTTTGGCTCAGGTCATGATCTCGCAATTCATGATTTTGAGCCCCACATCAGACTCTGCACTAGGGATTCTCTCCCTTTCCCTCTCTTTCTCTCTGCCTGTCCCACACACTATCCTTCTCAAAATAAATAAACATTTTAAAAAAAAGAAAAAATTATAGTCAGGATTATAATATCGGGTTGAAAAAGCATCTCGAAATACAGCTTATATTAAAAGATGTGGCAGTGAATAACGGGCTAAAAACTTACAGAGTATGGCTTATTTCACATGCCCAAGTATCAGGAGTCAGAAAAAAAATCCACGAAAACCTATATATTTTGTGTTACATATTAATGGAGAAAAACGTTTTGTAAACATGTCCAAATCATATGGATTAATTATGCATTAGACCAATCTCTTCTTGGGATGACAGAAGAAATTATGCACACATGTATTATATATCTAATGGAAAATAATTGCAAATATTTTTCTTACCTTTGTTTTTTTTTTTTTTTTTTTTTTGTTAGTTTGTTTTTTGTTTTGCTTAGTTGGTTGGTTGCTTGGTTTGGACCACAATTCACTAAACCATATTTAGAAATGAAGCTCAGAGCTTTTTAAAAATTGCCTTAGAACTCTGTGAGACTAGAGCAACTGTCAAAAATTACATACCATACTTTTGAGCTGAGAGTCAAATAAAAGAAAGAATACCTTAGAATAAACAAAATATGATTTGAGTCTCAGATTTCTACCTATTTCTGTGAAACAGTGGGCAGGTTAATTAATCTCTCTGAGCCCCAGATGCCTCTTCTCCCCACTGTGTGTAACGACATCTATTTCAAGAGTGGTCATGAGTAAAGAACTTATATGTAGGAGCCCAGGTTTTCTCAAAGACAGAGAGATCCCTTTTGGAGTTCTGGGCACTCACTCTGCTTTTTCTCCTAAATGAGGATGCCGGCTTTGTTCAAGAATGAAGACAGCCCAAAGTCTAAAAGCATCCCCTCAAATGGGACCGCAGAAATGATTAGTGAAAATTCCTTCGGCATAGTGACGTGAGCCCAAATGCATGTAGCTAGAAATCTAATTCTCCCAACTCTGGTGAGATATGACCTGCCCCTACCTGCCACGGGGAACCAGGGACATGGAAAGGCAGCACTGCATGTCATCTGCTCTGTGTACCAGCTTCACGACTGCTGGACCCTTGGAAAACCGATCGGGGATACAATGAAGGGGGCCAGTGTGAGGGTCTCCTCCCACCAAGCCCTGTCTCCTATGCAGTGTTGCAATGCCTAACCACGGTGACATGTTGTAAATATTAAATAGGTGTCATTCCACCTCACCCCCCAACCCACCTTCACCACAGATCTCCTACAAAATGTTTAATTGCCCTGACTTATTGGCTCACTGAGGGATTCTTCCTCTGTTTCTCATCCATACCCTGTATATTTAAAGATGAGACTTTGCTATCAGAACCACCTCCCAGAGGTGTGAGAATCTAGATTTTAAAAAGTTGATGGCCCAAACTAGAGCATGTACCAGTGATTTTATATATCCTACCATGGCTACCCTCCACTGAAGCAGATAATTGTTTAAATTGACTATACAAATATGCAATTAATAACTGCTACTGGGCATTAATTTTTCAACAGGTTTTCCCTCGGCTGGTAGCAGGGAAACAGAATGCAGTGCTCTGATACCAGGGTGGCTATTCACACTTTCTGCACAGGATATAGCAGGCATCAGGAAGGAAAGTGAGGTAGGCAGAAAAAGGGTGAAAGGCTAAAAATAAATTCTTAGAAAAACTATGATCATCTTAGATGATTACCATCTAACTAGGGAAATTATCTGGATGCCATGTCAAAGGTACCTGACAATTCCATCTTTTTCTGTTTCCATTTAATTGAATTAAAGACCCACAGCTCTTTAAACTGAATATACAGCAAGTGGCATACAGGCATTTTTCCAGGTTTCTCAATATTGCTCTACTCTAATAGCTTTCTTTAAAAAGTCATTTTAATAGGTAATATGTTCACAGGGTTCAAAATCAATATACTGTAAGAGGATATATTTTACTATGTAACAAAGCATCAGTGACATCACAAGGAACAAAAGTTTTGTAATTATCTGAGGTGACTGATGTTAGCTAATTTATTGTGGTAATCACTTCACAATATGTACACACATCAAGTCATTATGTTGTATACCTTATACTAATACAACACTGTATATCAATTATATGTCAATAAACCTGGGGAAAAATATGTCATCAGTTAAAGTCTCACTGCATCCTTGTCCCTGTCCTATCCCCTCCTCCTGAATCCTTATGGGTGAACTACTAGGGTTTCCTTTTCATCACCAGATGTAAGCAAATATGGACATGTACCTCTATTTTCCTTCCTTTTTTATATAAAAGACAGCATTCTTGCACATTATTCTACACCATGCTTTTATCACTTAATGATATGTTCTGGAGGCACCAACCTCCTCATTCCTTTCCCTGCTCCTTCACAGTGTTCCAGCAAGTAGCTACGCTACATTTATGTAAGAAGACCCCTATACTTGAACTATATCCATTATTCTGCTATGAACAATAGTGCTATACCAACCTACTCTGTTGGACAAAGAGTAAATGGTTTTATAGTTTTAATATTTCCCTCTACAAGAGTTGTAACAATTTTGCACTCCCATCAGCTCAATACTTTTCAAGGGCACCAAGGCCACACAACTAATTAGTACAAGAGTCAAACTGGAACTCCTATCCAGGCTGAACATTCAGGGTATCTGCTGGGTGTACTGAGACAAGACCACCCAGGTTGACCCCCCTGAGCACCTCTAATGTAGCCAGTGCAGAAGCTGGACACCATGGACAAGATTCCCAGGTTCCTACTGAGTTCCTTGCCCTTGTTGTCTATTTGCATATCCTGTCTCACCCTAGCAAAGGAAAAGAGTATGCTCTGGACCAAATAACCACATGGCTGGCAGTAATGAGGAAGAGGAAGCACAGGTAAGGCTTGAAGCATCCATGTGGGAATATGAAATTGATTCCATTTCCAAAACCCATCCCACAAGCAGAACAAAGTCATTCACAACTTACCATTAATTCCCCACCTAGGACCTTACAAACCTGGCAATGCCATCAATGTGACTCTTTAGCACGCCATATATATCCTATTATGTCCACACAGCCACATACTCTTGAATCCAGCACTGCAGACAGCTAAGAGGAATAAAATCATTCCAACTACAAAGTTAACATTAAAGACTACCTTTTCCCTCTTGGAGAGGGAAAGAGGATAATAAAATACTCTCGTGTGGAACCTCCATAGCACATAGCAGAAGCTATCAGCACTATTTCAGCCACAATGATGCCCTCTACTAAGATGTATACAAAGTAATAGGGGGAAAAGAAAAGGTTAGCATTTTCTACCACCAACGGTGATAGTGTAACTGATCACATATCTATTATCACAGTCTTCTGTTTATCACACAGTCTTCTACCTGGTGGAAAGACTGGGGTGGTAAGTGTTGTTTCAGGCTCTTGCCATAAACTGCTATACACAGGAATCCTTTGATTAGGGCTTGGATCTTAAAATGATACTATCATCTCTCTACCTCACAATGGGGTGAGAAATGGAGTACAGCACAAATTAATGGCACCTCATTCCAAACCTGGCCATGAGGTCAGAGTCACTAGGATAACTGACTGCTCTTGGGCTATGTAGGGAGCAAAGGAGACAGTGTAACAACAACCTCGCCTGGGGTGGGCCACAGCAACAGGCTGGTCCTCAATCTTCCTTGCCCACCATTCCCACAGGATGGCACACAAACCTTATAGACAGAAGCCTAACACTCCACCCCAACAAATCTGATCAAAGAAGACGTAGGTAGGCCAGTCATAATGTATGGAAAGAGCAATCATAGATCTAGGATCAAATCCCAGCTCCACCATTTAGCAAGTTCCTTACCCTCTCACTGCCTCAATTTTGTTTAAAATAAGAATACTTACCTCATAGAGTTGTGGTAACAATTCAGTAAGAAAAAGTATGTAAAGAACCTAAATACCAAATGAGTGATTTTTGAATTGAATGTCATTGAAATTCAGACCATAATATAAAATATCTTTCATCTTCTTATAAAAACATGAAAAAAAATTTTCCAAGTTGCATTCTTAAGGTAATCAACATTTGCTACTCATTTAATGTGGCGCTGTGCTGAACACTTTGCATGCCCTCTTTAATCTTTGCACTGATATAAACACTGCTCAATGACTCCTACTGTCCACATCTTATAGATGAAGGAACTGTGGTTACGACAGCTTACATATCTTATCTCAGTTTACACAGTAAATGTCAAGATCAGAATTCAAAACCAGGTATCAGACAATAAAGCCCTATGCTGCCCTCCACTGGAACAGATCATGAAAAACTACACTAACTTGGCTTTCCACGCAAAGTGGCTTTATAAGACCAAGATGACATCAGACACATTTGACACATGTTTTTCTAACACATTATGACAGGTATGACAACAAAGAGAAAACCAAAAAGGTATAGTCTACATTCAAAGATAAGAGAAATACCTCCACAGGCTAAAAACAGAACAGAAATGGAACACAGTGAGAGAGGAGAAAGCACAGTGCTTCTGGGCTCAGGGTCCATACTCAGGAAGAGGTACTAAGAGCTTGCCGTCAGCAGGATGATGTACTACTGGTTCAGGATCTGAGGGAAGCTAAAAGCTTAAAGTCAGTTGCAAGAATGGAATACGCTCCAAGCTCATAAAAGAAGGGTGACAAAAACTCACCAAATCCAGCCTGGGGCAAGAGCTCTAAAGAGCTGTTGCCTGAGAGATCCTAGCCATAGGCCTTGGAGCTTCCATATCCCTTAAATCAGAGCTGGACAGTAAATCGAACAGATCCCTATGAGTCTGTTCTGGATTTCAAGCCTAGACAGCTAGGTGGAACCAACTGCAAAGACACATAGGGGAGAAACAAGCAAAGCAGGAAAGAAGAGGAGGGAGGAAAAGAGAGAAAAGGAAAAAAATGAACACAAAAATGCTCCACTGAATATGAACCTGTAAACCAAAATTCCAAAGTACATGAATAAATCTAATGCTAAGTAACCCAGCTAACAAAACCAACCATCAAACAAGAATTCACTCCAGATGAAATTAATTTTCTAAAGCAACCTAAAATCTTATTTTTATTTTTATTGTATTTTTTAATTTTTAAAATTTACATCCAAATTAGTTAGCATATAGTGCAACAATGATTTCAGGAGTAGATTCCTTAGTGCCCCTTACCCATTAGCCCATCCCCCCTCCCACAACCCCTCCAGTAACCCTCAGTTTGTTCTCCATATTTATGAGTCTCTTCTGTTTTGTCCCCCTCCCTGTTTTTATATTATTTTTGTTTCCCTTCCCTTATGTTCATCTGTTTTGTCTCTTAAAGGCCTCATAGGAGTGAAGTCATATGATTTTTGTCTTTCTCTGACTAATTTCACTTAGCATAATACCCTCCAGGTCTATCCACATAGTTGCAAATGGCAAGATTTCATTCTTTGTGATTGCTGAGTAATACTCCATGGTATATATATACCACATTTTCTTTATCCATTCATCCATTGATGGACATTTGGGCTCTTTCCATACTTTGGCTATTATTGATAGTGCTGCTATAAACATGGGGATGCATGTGTCCCTTCGAAACAGCACACCTGTATCCCGTGGATAAATGCCTAGTAGTGCAATTGCTGGGTCGTAGGGTAATTCTATTTTTAGTTCAATTCCTGTGTTGGCCTCTGTGCTGACAGCTCAGAACCTGGAGACTGCTTCGGGTTCTGTGTTTCCTTCTCTCTCTGCCCCTCTCCTGCTCAAGCTCTGTCTCTCTGTCTCTCTCTCAAAAATAAATAAACACTAAAAAAAATTAAAACAAGTGTGTTTCAGATATCCCAAGGAATACAATAAAGCACAATTTACAGATTTGTTCTAAAAAAAATCATAAGGCAATCTTTTTGTAAACCAGATCTAAACAATGCAACTGTAAGATTTTATCTATCTCCCTATCAAATTTTGCTTTGAGAAGCAAAACACCAGTCCTGATTTCAAAGAATTCCTGTCACAAACAGTAAGCAGCAACAGAAAAAAGCCTTAGAAAAACAGATTAAGTGATGAGTGAGGAATAAGAAAAATTTAAAAAAAGAAAGATGAAGACAGTGAGGTGTGAAAGAAAAAATGGAGAAGAAAGTACAGACAGTCCTTGACTAATGATTTTTTGACTTTACGACAGACTGAAAATGACATGCGTTCACTAGACACTGTACTTTGAATTTTGAAGTTCAATCTTTTCCCAGGCTCTGGTGCTACTGGGCAGTGGCAGCAACAAGCCGCAGCTCCCAGTCAGCCATGTGATCACAAGGGTAACAGCCCATACACTTCCAACCATTCTGTACATGTATACCGTTCAGTGTTTCGCCTTCAGTACAGTATTCAACAAATTACATGAGATACTCAAGACTTTTTTTAATCAGATAGGCTTTGTGCTAGCTGATTTTGCCCAACTGTAGGCTAATGTAAGTGTTCTGAACACATTTAAAGTAGGTGAGGCTACGCTATGATGTTTGGCAGGGTAGGTGAATTAAATGCATATTCTACTTAGGATATTTTCAACTAACAATGAGCTTATCAGGATGTAAACCCATCATAAGTCAAAGAATATATATATCTAAAAGGAGAAGTCAAAGTGTCAAATGAAAAAGAATGATCTCCATGTCTGGACAAGGTGGAATAATGATAAATCAGTTTTACCTTTCCACATGAAAAACTAAAAACAAATAAAAAACAATGCCACATAAGACATTGGACATCAGGTAACCAAGGACACTGATCAGTGAGAGGGGAGCCCTAATACTGTCCTTGGAGAGAAGAACACAGAAAGAGCCCAGAAGACTTCCCAAGCTAAGGAGACAGAGTGGGAATCTGTACAAGTCAGGGTTAAGTAGAATTCATTGAACAGAGTGGACAGAAGAGGGCTGCATAGAGAACTCTAAAGATCTGAAAAAAACCCCACAATTTTAGTATTAAATTGAATACTATCAGTACTTAAATCTACACAAGGCCAGGGAACAAATAACACAAAAACATTAGAGGGAATAATGCTGGGAACTCACAAGTACCAAGAATACTGCCAATTCCCAACAGCCAAGTGGAAAACAATAATCAATGGGTTATCAGTTACAGTACTAAGAAGGGTCTTATGTTGGTTGTGGGAAAAAAACTAACCCAGACCCTGTGTAACAAGATTTAACAGGAAGAACAAAAAGGATTAAGGTATTTGTAAGTAATCTCAGAACAAACTTCAGGAATACTATGAGGAATACAAAAATACTGAAAGCATTACAAGGTAAAATTAACAATGCCTGGCATTTTCTAGAAAATTATTATGCAAAAAAGAAGAAAACAGCAGGAAAAAATAAATAGCAATTCATCAACAAATGACACAGACGATAGAAGTAGCAGAAAAAAAATACTAAAGTATGTATGATAGTATTCAATATATTCAATAAGTTCCAGGAAAGCCTGAAAATGTTAAGTAGAGACAAAGAAAATACAAAAGAAGGCACTCACTGAAACAAATGAATGGGGTGAATAAGAAAGGAACACTGGCTGGAATTCACAGCAGATTAGATATTGCAGAAAAAAATAATTGGTGAACTTGAAGATAAAGCAATGGAAAGTATCCAAAAGGAAACACAGAAGGAGAAAAAAAGGAACAAAATAGAAAGAAAAGTGAAAAGAACACCAATGAATTCTGAAAAAGTTTAAAGTGGCCAAATATAGATGTTATTGGAGTCCACAAAGGAAGAAAGTGATAGAGAAAATATGTGAAGAATAAAATTTACCAACATTTCTCAGAGTGGACGAAAAATATAAACCCATCAATCCCAGCTCAACCAACTCAGGCACAAAAAAATTTAAAGAAAACTACAGCTATGCAAATCATAACCACATTGCTTAAATCTAATGACAAAGAAAAAATTTCAAAAACAAAGAGAAGACACATTATATATAGAAGAACAAAGGCAAAAGCAAAAATCACAGCAGATCTCTTACAAGAAACACACATGAGAAGAGAGAGAAACAATATTTTTAAAAAACCAAAACAACAAAACTGTCAATCTAGAATCCTTTACTCAATGACAATATCTCAAAAACAAAGACAAGGTAGACACTTTTCAGACAGACAAAAGCTGAAGGAATTCACTGCTAGCAGATCCAGACTATGAAATATATTAATGACAGTCCTTCAAGCTGAAGGAAAATGATACCAGGTAGAAACTAGAGAAGGAGCAATGCACACTGTAACTAGTTGGGTTAATATAAGACTTTTTTTTTCTTTTTTTCTTTAAATATCCTTAAAAGCTAATCAACTGTTTAAACAAAAATAACCACAATGTATTTAGCAGTTGATAACACAGATATAAGTAAAATACATTAACAACAATAGCACAAAGTCCAGAAAGGGAGAAATGAAAGTCTACTGTTGCAAGGGTTTTATACTATACATGAGTAGTATAATATCACTTGAAGATAGACTATGCAAACTTAAAGGTATATATTATCAACCATAAAGTAATTGCTAGAATAACACAAAAAGTTATAGCTACTAAGTCAAACAAAACAGATAAAATGAAATAGTAAAAACTCCACAATTAATCCAAAGAAAGCAAAGCTGAAAAAATAAAGAACCAAGAACAAATGTGACAAATAGAAAACAAATAGCAAAATGATCATTTAAACTCAACCACACAGATAATCACATTGATGCAAATAATCTCATTAAAACAACTTGGAGGGGTGCCTGAGTGATTCATTCAGTTAAGTGTCCAACTTCAGCTCAGGGCATGATCTTGCAGTTCATGAGTTCGAACCCCACAACAGGCTCTGTGCTGACAGGTCAAAGCCTGGGGACTGCTTCAGATTCTCCATCTCCCTCTCTCTCTGCCCCTCCTCTGCTTGCACTCTGTCTCTCAAAAATAAATAAATAACATTAAAAATTAAAGAAAAAACAACTTTGAACAAGAAGAACAAAGTTGGAAGGTTAAATTCAAGGCTTGTGATGTAGCTACTATAATGAAAAAAGTGTAACATTGAATCAAGATAGACAATAATAGATGAATGGAACAGAATATAGAATCCAGAAATAGATCCAAACATATACATTCAATTGATTTTAGACAAAGGTAGGAAGGCATGGTTACTTCAACAAATAGTGCTGGATATCCACATGCAAAAAATATATAATCCATAGATCATACCATATGTAAAATTTTTCAAAATAATGACAAGCCTAAAAATAAAACCAAAAAGTATAAAACTTCTAGAAGAAAACAGAGTAGAAAAATCTTTATGACCTTGGGTTAGTTAAGATTTCTCAGAAACTACATGAAAAACATATTCCATAAAAGAAAAAAAATAATTAAATTTCATCAAAATTAAGAACCTCTGCTCTTTGAGGGTCACTGTTAAAAGAATGAAAAGACAAGCACAGAATGGGAGGGGGGGGCGGGTATCTTCAAATCACATATCTGATAAAAGACTTGTCTGCAGAATACATAAAGAAGCTTTGAAAATCAATTTAAAAATTTTTATTGGGAAAAAGGTTTGGAAACTTCACCCAAGAATACATAAATGGATAGCAAATAAACACATGATGCTCAGCACCAGTAGTCATTAAGAAAATGCAAATTAAAATCCCAATCAGGTATGACTATATACCTATTAGAATGGCTAAAATTAAAATGACTGACCATACCTAGTATTGCCAAAGATGGGAAGCAACTTCTATCATATACTACTAACAGAAATAAAAAATGGTTCAACCACTTTGAAAAACAGTTTGGCAGTTTCTTCTAAACTTAAATGTATACCTCCTATTCATCCATTCCATTCCTACATATTTACACAGGAGAAATAAAAATATATGCCCATACAAAGACCTAAACCTGGGTGGCTCAGTCAGTTAAACAGCCAACTATTAATTTCAGTGTGGGTCATGATCTCACATCATGAGATCGAGCCCCGCACTGGGCTCTTTGCTAACAGCGAGGAGTCTGCTTGGGATTCTCTCTCTCCCTCTCTTTCTCTGCCCCTCTCCCACTCAAAATAAATAAACAAACATTTTAAAAAAGAAGAAGAACAAAGAGCTAAACACAAATATTTATAGCAGTTTTATTTGTAACAGTCAAAACCTAGAAACAACACAAATGTCCATCCACCTAGATGGATAAACATATTGTGAGCTGTCTGTACAATATAACACAATTCAGCAGTAAAAAAGGATGAAGCATTAATACATGCTGCAACATGGAAGTATCTCAAAATAATTATGCTCAGTGAAAAAGGTCATGATCTCACAGCCTGTGATTTCGAGCAAATAGGGCTCTACCCTGAGCTAGCAATAAGAGCCAGCCCCACATTGGGCTCTGTGCTGACAGCTCAGAGCCTAGAGCCTGCTTTGGATTCTGTGTCTCCCTCTCCCTCTGCTCCTCCCCTACTCGTGCTCTGTCTCTGTCTCTGTCTCTCTCTCTCTCAAGAATAAATAAACATTAATTTTTTTTTAATTTATTAATTTGATTCAATTTTAGGAACAAAGTAGAAGTAACCACTATAAACCTAATTACTATTCTCAATCGCTTTCACTTCAGTTATATTAACAGAGATTCATGGATAGAGAAAAATGTGAAAAGATATGGAAGATATGGGATCCTCATTACCATTACAAGTGACTTCACTCTTGACTAAGTCAACATACACGATACAGAGCCCTAGGATGTTTTGGTTGGATGGGACAACATGTACGTTGGGTTGACAAGCAGGTTATTTTGAGGGTATCAATACCTATGGAAGAAGAAGGTGGCAACAGGTTGGAACAGAAGAAGTCAATGAGCTGCAGTCAGGCCCAACAAAGCCTTACATAGCTCTGGTGCTTAGCCCATCAAGACTGCCCTATAGTGGGATAGTGGGGTCGTGGGTCAAAATGCTGGGCCTTTTTATTTCTGCCACAACCAGTCTTTGGATGTGGGCAGCCCTGGGAAAGGCATCTCCTGGGGCAACGAGTCTGCCTATAAGCTGAGGCAGTCCCCAAAGGAGCTGACAGCTGGAGGCCATCTGCACTCTCATCAGGAGCATCCTTGGAGGGGATCCTAAGACACGTATCTCAATGACCATCACAGGTCTTTTTTATCTTAAACAAAAGATAAGAGAAGTTACTTGCCCACGGCAACATATCTAGTCAACAGCAAAGGACACAATCTGTTTCTTCTTCAGACTAGTTAATCTAACTTGTGCTACAGTCCAATGGTTTCTAAAGGGAAAATCCAATGTTTAGCAAGACTGTACCAAAGAAGGCCTGTAAATCCTATGAAACAGAGGGTGAAACCAAAACGTTAGTTATCCTAAACCCCCACCTCAGCTGCTCTGAAAGAAATGATTGGCCAAATAGGCTACAAAATATTGGAGAAACAATTTAGAAATGTTTAAAATGACAGCAAATGCCACAAGCATGAAAATAATCTAAAGGGTTATTTTATTCCTTTCTAGTTCTAAACTGGAAACCTCTCTTAGCCTTAGGATGCTGGCACAATTGAAATGTTAACAGAAAATAATAAACTGCTCTGGAGAGGCGGGGGGGAAAAAACCTGAACTAAAGCAGCTGTAATAACAACAAATTGCCACAAGGAAATAGTATGTTCTAATTTTTAATTTTGCTTTTCAAGAACAAAGGAATATGATATTAATAACAACATCAAAAAAGGGGGAACGCAAGCTTAGACCATAAGCACAAACATAAAAAGTCACTAAATAATTCTGAGGGGCGCCAAGGTAGTAACTACTCATTAACTAATTAAAGAAAGATGGAATTTGAAGTTTTTAAATGATCTTTGGTGTCTATAATGGAACTGAGTCTGATGTGGCAAATAGGGCTCTACCCTGAGCTAGCAATAAGAGCCAGAGTAAGGCTCAGAAATATTCAGTCTCAGAAATATTATCTTTTCAAAAGAGCCTACCTCTAACATGGGCTTGGAAGTCAGGCTGATTAGTCTAAAACCCAGGCTCAAAACATTTCCAACTATGTGAACTTCATGGTAATGCATTTCTCTGTGTCTAGGTTCCCTTGTCTAAAAAGAACAGAGATTATAATCATAGATGTGGGTCAAAACAAAAAGATCCTTGTGCAGCATTTGACACTGTTAATTATTATCTCGATCACTGTCACTTATCATAATTAAAACTATTAGTAATCTAAATGACACCCAGGTTGTTTGTACCTGTATGGTTTACCAAGGTATTTTTCAGAAACTAGCAGACCTCCCCCCCAAAAATTAAATGACCCTCTGAAATGCCCAGTGTAATAACATGGCACTTCTGTTCAGAGTGCAGAAGAAACAGCCAAGAGTCTTGAGGGAGTAGTTAAGATTCAGTGTGAACACCAGGAGAGCACACAGCACCTGTTTTCTCTTATACATACCCCTCGCCCTTGTAGTTCATAAAATGGGTCTGGATTTGGCTCACCTTCCCACCCTGCTTAACATCTACCCTGAGAAGAATCTTAGCAGATGTTATAATCATACAAACACACCTGGGGACAAACTCACTCCCGGAGACGGCTCCCTTGGCAATACGCATGGCAAAGATACACCGGGGCTAGGTAAGATGCATCTTTAAGGATTTTCAGGGTATTTGGCTACTGGGTGAATGGGGTTAAAAATGATCTCATAGCTGGAAGGAAAGAAAAAATAAAAGGCTTTTATCAGATAGACTTTAGTGCACTGAACAACATATATTCTCCAAGCAGGTGGATTTTTTACTTCAATGCCATTCCACAATTCTGTCAACTCAGTCTTATAAACAAAAAGTAAATTTGAAGATTTATAAAACAGTACCTCTGATCTGTAATGAAATCTAAAACCTAAAAGTCAAGGCCAATAGGTTTTTAAAAATAAAGAAAATGTTTGCCTGAAATAGAGAAGTAACAACTTAACTGCTGTTTCAAAAGTTAATATTCTTATTCTAATATTCAGAAAAGTCATACACTTCAGAAGTGGTTTTTTATGAGGAAAATTGCTACCTGGAAACTTTTGCCTCAAAGCACAATTTTGAGTGGCATTCAAATACAAATATTAAAAATAAAAACATAAAGGAAATCCGGCACTGGATGCAAAGTTCCAAGGTCCCTGGGAAGGTTTTATAATCTACAGAGGGTCTAGAACATTTTTTTCTTTTTAAAATATTTGCTGGTGTTCAGAGAGGACATTAAGGCTTCCATCAACCCCAATACGACTGTTATGTCAGTCTGGTATAAAATCACATCTCATTTCATTAGACAAAATAAAGACAAATCAACCATAACTACTGTTCTTTGATTGTATAATATTTCCTCATAAAAATCCCTGTTTTTACTGCCTTGTTTTAATTTTTCTCCCTTTCCTTAGTCCTTCATTATTTTTCATATTTACACATTTATTTAACATTTTCTTCTTACAAGGCACCTTTCACATATGTTATTTTATTTTATTCTCATGGGAAACAAGTATTATTATGTTGGCTTTTAAGAATTAGAACACTGGGGCCTAAAGCACTAAATGACCTGTTTAAGATTTTAAAGTGGATGAAAGAGAACTTAAGTTTAATTTTTCTGCACACTACCATTTCTCAGTGGACATGAGATTTCTCGGTTAACCATTTTTCTTCCTTTCTTGTGCATTTTTCATGCCTTAGTGCCATAACCGCTATCTGCTTACTCTCAATGACTAGAGTCAGCCCTGATGTCCTCCAACCAGGAAGCTCTCCTGGAGCACATGCTCAATCTCAGGGGAGGTCCTTCTCCTATGTGCTCTCATGACACTTTGCGTTTCCCTGTGAGAGGGGTCAAGATTCATGGCTCCATGAAAGCAGAGATTATGTCTAACTCATTTAGAACTGTGATGCCTGAAATGTGCTGGAAATCCAAGAGTCCTCCCTGCTCAGAAAAATAAAAACCCAGCCCCAAAGAGAGTTTAGATGAGCACACAGAAGAGTGTCTGCTTCGGGACTCAGCCTGTGCACCAGAAAGCTTCCTGATCGGAGGCCACATGAGTAAACACTAGAGGATAAATAAGAATTATCCAGTTGAAGGGTGAAGGGGCTGGGAGGCCTAAACAAGGTGAGGGGGGAAGACAAGAATAAAAAATAACAAAGTAGGAGAAACACAAATACTGGCATTTAAGAAAGGAGGCTACCTGCCTGTTTAGAACCACTCAGTTATCTAACCAGGAGGCAGTTTCTGAACCTCACCAACAGCAAATCCTTTGATGAGATAAATGTGTCACAAGGCACAAATAAAGAGGGTTCTAAAAATGATTCTTTCCATAGTTTGACAATGGGAAAAGTCAGATGACCATGAACCTTTCTGTAAAGCGACTAGAGAAGGATTATGATCTCCCTCAAATACTACAATCCCTTCTACCCTAACTTGCCTTGAAAATGGCCTAAACAACACAGCCCATCTCTCCTGCGTTCCAGTGTTAAATAGATAATATTACTGCTAAAAATGTCACAAGTCCTTTATTTTATCATGGAAGTAAAGAGAAGCTGGCTATAATAGGATTTTCCTATCAACAATCTCACTCTGAAACTTGTTTCACTACTACATTATTTCATTTAAATACAAAATATTGCATAGCAAGCAACAGAAATAGAAAATAGCAAATATCCATGTACCCACCATTCAGTTTTATGAAATCAAAACATTTTGTAATATTTAACTTCGTATCTTTTTAATTTTAATGAAACATTATGAACACACTTGGAAGCCTGGTTTGTACCTCCTCCCTATATGATTTTTCACCTCCTAGAAAAAGACATTAGCATGAAGTTGATGTTCTCTTTTTAAAAATACATATATATATGAAGAATATATAGGATTATTTAGTGGTTTCTTAAATATTACATGAACTATGCATCCAGCAATTGAGATATTCTAACAAACCTTGCTAAAATAGGGCAGCAGAGGCTTAATGAATTATAAGAAGAATCTCTATAAATATAATTTGAACTCGCACATAGGTAGGGAAATCTGGAGGTGCAAAAACATAGAGGTCAATTAAAAGTCGTAAGGGAGCAGTCAAGTTCCAGCTGGGGGAATGGTAACTAAGACTCCCACATAAGGCGTGCACTTTGTATTACAATCTGTTTTTCTATGTCATCGCAAACACTTACAAATGTTAGACTTTTAGGTTTTACACATGAAAAATGACAATGAACAACTGGTGGCTTTCATTTGCTTTTCTTTGGTACTAATAAGGGTGAACGTCTTTTCATATGTTCATTTGTCATTCTAGCTGCACCGTTTGTCACCTTCACGAAATGTTCACCCATTTCTCCCTTAGGTTGACTTTGGCTTATTTATTTGGAGGACCTCCTTATATATGCTGAATGCTTACTTGACATGCCACTGTACTCTTATTATAATGTCTAAAATAAAAATGATTGACCACATCAACTATCATTGAAGACACAGAGCAACTGGAAGTTTCATACACTATTGAAAGGAATATAAAATGGTACAACCACATCAGAGAATAGTTTAGTGGCTTCCTAGAAAGTTAGAAGACAACTACCACATGGTGTAGCCATTCCACTGCTTTTACCAAAGCAAAATAAAAGCATACATCCTTACAAAGACTTGTACATGAATATACAAAGCTTTTGCATAGAGCTTTACCTATAATAGCAAAACACTGGAAATGATCCAAATCTCAATCAACGGGTAGATGAATAAATAAACTATTGAATGGAATACTGCTACATAAAAAAAAAAATGAACTATTAATATACACTCCACCATGGATGCTCTTAAAATAATTATGGTAACTGAAACAAGCCAGGCCAAAAAGAGGGGAAAAAAAAAACAGGGTACACATCATAGCATTCCATTTATAAAAATCTAGAAGGTATAAATTAATCAATAGTGACAGAAAGTAGAAAAATGATTACCTAGGGTGAGGAAATGTGAGGAAGGGCAAGAAGGAGAGATTACCAAGGTACAGAAGGAAAATTTGGGAGTGATGAACATGTTCATTACCTCAACTGTGATGGTGGTTTCATGAGTATATACATACATCAAAATTGATGAGAGTGTGTAAATATGTTTACTTTACTGTATGTCAACTTAGCCTGTATACTTTAAACATGTATAGTTTATTTTATATCAATTATAACTCAATAAAGCTGTTCCTTAAAATTTTGTAGTAATAGTAGGAGAATAATGCTAATATCATCCTCAGTGGGAAAAAACTGAGCCCCCTAAGGTCAGGAACAAGACAGGGATGTCCACTCTCACCACTGTTATTCAACATAGTATTGGAAGTCTTAGCCTCTGGAATCAGACAACACAAAGAAATAAAAGGCATCCAAACTGGCCAGGAGGAGGTCAAACTTTCACTCTTCACAGATGACATGATACTCTATATGGAAAAACCAAAAGATTCCACCAAAAAATTCCTAGAACTGATTCATGAATTCAGCAAAGTTGCAGGATATAAAATCAATGCACAGAAATCTGTTGCATTCTTATTCACCAAGAATGAAGCAACAGAAAGAGAAATCAAGGAATCAATCCCCTTTACAGTTGCACAAAAAACCATAAAACACCTAGGAATAAACCTAACCAAAGAGGTGAAAAATCTATACACTGAAAACTATAGAAAGCTTATGAAAGAAATTGAAGAAGACACAAAAAAATGGAAAAAGATTCCATGCTCCTGGATAGAAAGAACAAATATTGTTAAAATGTCAATAACTACCCAAAGCAATCTACATATTCAGTGCAATCCCTATCAAAGTAATACCAGCATTCTTCACAGAACTAGAACAAATAATCCTAAAATTTGTATGGAACCAGAAAAGACCCCAAATAGCCAAAGCAATCTTGAAAAAGAAAACGAAAGCAGGAGGCATCACAATCCCAGACTTCAAGCTATACTACAAAGCTATAATCATCAAGACAGTATGGAACTGGCACAAGAACAGACACTCAGATCAACGGAACAGAATAGAGAACCCAGAAATGGACCCACAAACATATGGCCAACTAATCTTTGACAAAGCAGGAAAGAATATCCAATGAAATAAAGACAGTCTCTTCAGCAAGTGGTGGTGGGAAAACTGGACAGCGACATGCAGAAGAATGAACCTGGACCACTTTCTTACACCATACACAAAAATAAACTCAATATGGATGAAAGACCTCAATGTAAGACAGGAAGCCATCAAAATCCTCGAGGAGAAATCAGGCAAAAACCTCTTTGATCTTGCCCGCAGCAACTTCTTACTCAACACGTCTCCGGAGGCAAGAGAAACAAAAGCAAAAATGAACTACTGGGACCTCATCAAAATAAAAAGCTTCCGCACAGCAAAGGAAACAATCAGCAAAACTAAAAGGCAACTGACAGAATGGGAGAAGATATTTGCAAATGACATATCAGATAAATGGTGAGTAGCCAAAATCTGTAAAGAACTTATCAAACTAAACACCCAAAAATCAAATAATCCAGTGAAGAAATGGGCAAAAGACATGAATAGACACTTCTCCAAGGAAGACATCCGGATAGCCAACCGACACATGAAAAAATACTCAACATCACTCATCATGAGGGAAATACAAATCAAAACCATAATGAGATACCACCTCACACCTGTCAGAATGGCTAACATTAACAACTCAGGCAACAATAGATGTTAGCGAGGATGTGGAGAAAGAGGATCACTTTTGCATTGTTGGTGGCAATACAAGCTGGTGCAGCCACTCTGGAAAAAAGTATGGAGGTTCCTCAAAAAACTAAAAATAGAACAACCCTACGACCCAGCAATTGCACTACTAGGCATTTATTCACAGGATACAGGTGTGCTGTTTCAAAGTGATACATGCACCCCCATGGTTATAGCAGCACTATCAACAATAGCCAAAGTATGGAAAGAGTCCAAATGTCCATCAATGGATGAATGGATGGATAAAGAAAATGTGGTATATATACAATGGAGTATTACTCGGCAATCAAAAAGAATGAAATCTTGCCATTTGCAACTACGTGGATAAACCTGAAGGGTATTATGCTAAGTGAAATTAGTCAGCCAGAGAAAGACAAAAATCATATGACTTCACCCCTATGAGGCCTTTAAGAGACAAAACAGATGAACATAAGGGAAGGGAAACAAAAATAATATAAAAACAGGGAGCGGGACAAAACAGAAGAGACTCAAATATGGAGAACAAACTGAGGGTTGCTGGAAGGGTTATGGGAGGGGGGATGGGCTAATGGGTAAGGGGCATTAAGGAATGTACTCCTGAAATCATTGTTTCAGTATATGCTAACTAATTTGGATGTAAATTTTAAAAAATAAAAAATAAAAATAAATTTAAAAAAAGAATAGTAGGAGAATAAAACAGAATCCTAACCATGCTAGGCTTCTGTCTTCTAAACATCTTTTCCAATACAGGTCAAAAATTTTTAAATTCCCCTAACCTTCTTTTTACATCTTTCTAAAAATAAGCAAAATAATATCTCAAGTAAATTAGAAATAGTGAGAGGGATTGGGGGCATCATAGACAAAAGGTTATCCTGGAGATATAATGGAGAGCAAGGACTGCAGTGAGAATCCAGGTCTTAAAAAGACTGTTCTTCCTCCAGGAAATCCAGGAAATTCACTGTTAACCTGTTTGCTATTGATAGTAGTAATCTGTATGTCAACATACAAAATTTTCCACTGGGCCCACTCACATGGTTGAGAATCTTGCCCCATCAATCCAAGTCTGACCTAATGATAGTATGGTAAAAGAATAACACTAATCAACCTATACACTTTCTCTGCACTGATCTTAATCCATTCTCATTCTTATCAAAGGTTGTAATCATTTTTCCTTCTCAAGCTAATTCCATTTTCATGTCCGCTGGCTCCACAAGTGAAATGAACCAGCAAATCTGTAAGTTCTACTTCACTGAGGAACAGAACCACTAAACCACAACTTAGACCAAAAAATCTAAACACAACTAGCTTTTTTTTTTTTTTTAAAGTAGACTCCATGTCCAACGTGGGTCTTAAACTTATGACCCTGAAATTAAGACTCACATGCTCTACAGACGAAGCTGGCCAGGCACGCCAACACAACTAGCCTTAATGATTTCAGAAAGATGGTAACTGTTAAATATTTAAGCTCCCAGAAGACAAAGGCAGATGAGTACCTACCATCTCCAAAAAGATGTGTCACAAGCCTGGTAAGCGTTTGCTTAAGGTCAAATTCAACGAGCTTTGTGGCCTCCATGGTATGTGTCTCCTGTTTATAGGCAGAACGAGAACTCTGTTCAAAGAGCTGCAGGCTTTCTCCATCCTTTATGCCAGTAAATAACTGCAAATCAAGAGGAATAAGATAAATAAAGTAAAATAAATAAATAAATAAAAAACAGTATCCTGGTCAGTCTACATGAAAAAAACATAATATGAGAATAAAATCCATTAAGTCTTTTAGCCAGTCAACATACTGGAATTAACATTCATTTGGTACCAACTTTGAACAAAGCACTATGCCACATGTTATGGAGAGTCTTCAGGGAATTAAAAAACACTGTTATGATCTTTTCTCATCTCTTCATTTCAGTTTGGCTTAATTTATAGTCATTTCCTCAAAACAGACATTATCCTCAGTGCTAATACAAATACCACTGAATCAGGTTTTCAGACTCTAAAATTATATCCCTACATCCTACAGTGTCCTTACAGTGTGACCTGAGACTAGGTAAGAAAGTATAATCCAAAAATTAAATTCTGTAATGTTCATGAAGTCAGGAAGTATGCCGGGCTTTGCTTAACCTTGTTATCACCAAAACCCAGGACATAATTTTGCCATTTACTATCCAGGTAAACACAGGCAAGTGTTATGGTAAAGAAATCTTGGGTAATGATTTGTGAAGTAGAAATAATAATACTAAATTAAGATACTTTGTGATAATTAAAATAATACATGAAAAGCATAGAGTACCTGGCACATTGCAATGCCTAAAAAAAAATGTGATTATCATCACAATCATCATTTTTTTATTATAATTTATTGACAAATTGGTTTGCATACAACACCCATTGCTCATCCCAACAAAAGCCCTCCTCAATGCCCATCACCCACTTTCCCCTCTCCCCCACTCCCTATCAACCCTCAGTTTGTTCTCAGTACCCAAGGAAAAAAATAAAGTTACAGAGAAGAAGGGAGGCAAACCATACGAGACAATCATCATTATTAATCACAGCTATTATTAGTCATAAGCTGCTTTACCACAAAATAAAGTGTCCCCATCTTTAACAAAATAGATCTTCACCTGCTAGGAGAGGACTAAAGATGGAGAACTGAGCAAATGAATCTATTATTCTTTCCACCTAATGTCCCATGAAATAATTTTTTTTAATGTTTTAATTTAAAAAACTGAGTCAACTGCTGTTTCTAGTAACATTGGGGTGAATAATTAGAACCAAACCTCCTCATATTTCTACTAAAACATACAAAAATTCTTAAAAGTATAGAAGTAACACAATAGAGAGGAATTACTTAAAATTCTACAAGAAAGCACAAAACCAGAAAACAAAACCCAGCATAAGCCAGAGAGAAACACTAAGAATATCTGCATCTCCAAGTATCAACTGAAAAGGTGAACATTGGTCATGACAGCTTACCATGGCAAGTAAGGTTAAAGTGAAAAGCCACAGTATCTGACCAAGTTGGGTTATCAAATAAACAGCCCTAAAGCACTTCCCTCATGATAAGGATGAATACAATAGTAAACCAGTTCTTGTCAAACTTATAGTCAAGGCTCACATTTACCTGGGCAAGACAGAGAACCTCAGGCTGTGAAAATGGACTAAGGCAATTACAGACTGGTAGCTCCTCTAAGTGCCAGCAAAATCAAATGAAAATCTCAGAAAAAGATTCTACTATCCTATAACTCAAATTAGTCCTATGAGAGCTGAAGACAGTGCAGCTGCCAAAGTCTGTCTTTCAACACTTACTTTAACAGTAACTTAGAACAACAAAAAGAACAAATAAAACTATTAAACACCATGCTTTCATCACAAAACAGACAATGCCCAACTTTCAAAATGATTGTAAGTTAAAAAGGTAAGGGGGAGAAAAATTGAGGGAAAGAGAGAACAGGGGAAGTAGTGAGGTACTAAGTTTGATCTAAAATAGCCACCAGAAAGAGGAAGTGACCTTAAGTGTGAAACTGCTATGACTATTCTAGGGGATGTGACTAGGGACCACAAGAAAAGGACTGAAAAGCAAGCCCAGGTCAAAGTGACACTCTTCCAAAGGCATGGTTACAATGGAAGAGAAAAAGGTGAAAACAATGAAAGACATCCTTTGACAACTGAGGGGGGAAGAGTAAAAGAGGCAAAAGAGAAAACTTAGGACTCCATAAAATAAAGCAAATCTAAAAACTTAAGAGGATTTATAAAACTATTCCCAACCCACTTTACCAAAAAACAAACAAAAAACCCAAAACAAAAAATTCCACTAAAGACTACACTTCGCCACACTAACAGAAGAGGGCACCAGACAACTATAAATTCTTCTAAACAACCCAAACCCACAAAAAGTAACAAAAGAAAATGAAATAAAGCTACAGAGAATTATTACTACCCCCTACCCCAGAAAATCAGAAAACCATTCAAAACAGATCAATAGATGAAAATCTAATCCTTTCCCCCCTCCCAAAAAAAAAGTCAAGAAGCAGAAGCAGAAGAAAAAGAAGAAGGTAACATACTACTTGAAAAGCAAATTTAATACACTAAACCAAGCATTTGGAGTACAAATAATTGCTTGAGTCAGAAACTCAAAAATTAAGAACAAAACTGTATGAAAAGCAGGAAGAAATGAAAAGAGAGTTGACTGAATTCAGGAAGGAAATAGAAGAAAACGATCTCAGAATGGAAGTCTAAATTGCAAAGTATGCAGGAGGTAACAGCCTCAATGAGGATTTAATAAGGGGCATTAAATAAAAGCAGGAAGACAACCAAGATAAGAACAATGAGGTGAAGAAAGAAAAGTCTGAGAGAAAGTGGTGGAAATAGAAGCCATGCAAAGAAGGAATAACATATATATAATTGGAAGTCCCTAAAAGAGGAGAAACAAAACACTGGAACAGGACTAATGGGCACCAGATAAAATAAGCATCTGAGAAAATGCACCTAGGAGGACAAAACACAAGACATATCATGGGAAAAACTCTACCAGACTTCAAAGATAAAGAGGAAAAATCTCTTAGGCCTCCAGGCAAAATGACCAAATAAGTTAGAAGGGCAAAGCAATTAGATTCAAATCAGACTCTTGAAAACAACATACAAAACAGGGCAACAATGCAACCACATTTTCAGACAACTCAATAATAAAAAAAATTTTTTTTAAGTATGGACCAAGAATTTTATATCCAGCAACACTGGTCTTTGAGCATCAGGTCTACATAAAAAGTTGTAAACATACAAGAACACAGGGGATTTCACATTAATGAGTATTTTGAAGAATTCAGCAAAGAATAAACTTTATTCAAGCACAGCATAATTGGGAAATATTCAACTAAAAAAGAAAAACTACCACATTAATGATGAATAACACATTAATATATAAAATTGTAGATTTGACACTAAACAAAAGTAGAAATAACAGAACAAGAAATGGAAGGAGAGGGAGTAGAAGTGGCAAGTGGAACATATACACATTGGTTACTGCATACATGATAAGTAATGGTTAAAGAACACTTTAAAACAAACTAGCAAGTTAAATAAGAAAACAGTGAAATAAGAACATTTAAAAAGATGTAAAAATAAAAGTTACTATTAAAACAAAAATATGAATCTTTCTAAAAGGCAAAAAATTAATTCAAAAGGAAAAACAATAAAACAAAATATATCTGGTGGACAAAGAAATAAGCTGAATATAAAATAACCATAACTACAAAATACAATTGTGGAGTTGAGACCAAACATATCAGGCATTATCAATACACGTGAATGGATTTGATTCACCTCTTAAAAGAAAAAAAGAACAAAAACATTAAATATGATCACAAAGTAGGACCCAACTAACTACGTGCTGTTTACAAGAAACACACCGTAAATAATGTTAAAAATAAAGGAACAAAGTAGAGTATAACAGGCAGAAACAAAAAATTAAGCACAGTAATTACGAAATTAGAAAAGGTAAAATTCAACCAAAAAAAAAAAAAACCCCACTAAACATGGAAAAGACATATTAATTATCAAGTTTGCAAGTCATTATGAATACACAGTACTAACCAATGTTTACAAATCAAATAAGACAGAAATCACACTTATTCAGAAAAAATCCATAGAAGAAGTCCATTTTCCAGTTCATGGCTACTGTGTTGGGAGTCCCTAGAATCTTTGGAATCTCCCCGGGCCTCCAGCAGCATGATCATCTTTGACATGGCTCTGGAAGCTATTATGAGCAAGCAGCCTAGTGGTCAGCCTGGCAAAGGCACACCAGACTCCGATCCTGAGTGGTCACCACCAGTCTTCAGGAGGTGCTAGGCTCATCAGAGTCCACCATTACCCTCCCTGTAGACCAGGCAGGATGCAGCAAGCAGAAGCAATTGGGTTCTTTCATATCAAAACAGCAAAACATTTAAAAGGAAGTTGAGAGAACCCCACTCTTCGCTATCCAAGACACACACAAGCCTTCCTGACACACTATAATCATGTGCGCTGCACCACATGGAAAATAAACTCTAAATATCCGGCAGGGGCGGGGGGGGGGGGGGAAGGAGAGGAAGAAAGGGAAAAAAACTAAAATCCATAGGAGATGAAAAGGACACTTAGAAACACAAATAATATAAGAATTTAATATACCATTCTTACAATAAAATCAAGTAAACAAAATCAACTTAAGAAGATAGAAGAGCTAAACAACATAACTAATAAAGGAAAGTTGATAGCCATATACACATATCTCCCCTGACAATATAAAATACATTTTCTTCTTAAAAACTCGGCAAAACATAAGTACTCTCCATAAAGAAGAAATACGAAGTATGTCCCATTATAAGAAATAATAAGCTCCATTCTGACTACAATACTATAAGCTAAGAGTCATTACCAAAAAACGAAGAGAACACACAGGCCCTTCTACATGGAAACTGAAAGAAAAGAAAAGGAAAAAAAATCTTTCAGGCAACAATGGGACAAAGGGACAATATCCAAATACATAAGAAACTTTTTAGAAGTTGACAAAGGGGTAAAACATCACTAGAAAAATGGGAAAAAATACAGGAATATACAATTCACTAAAAAAAAAGAAAAGAAAAGAAAAGAAAGAAATGAAAATGACCCTTAACATATGAAACCTATTCAAAAGAGAAATGCCAATTAAAACACTGACATATTATTTCTAATCTATGACACCGGTGGAAATGAAAAAGCAAAACATATTCTTTTCGTGAGGCTTGGGAAAACTTGTATTCACACAGACTGTTGATAGAAACAGAAACTGGAAGAACCCATTTGAAGGCAAATTTGGCAATATCTAACAAAAATTACATTCGTGTTCACCTCCTGACCCAATCATTCTACTTCTATTTACCCTGAAGATAAACCTCCGGAACCAATACTTATGTTCATTGTTTTTGTTGTAACATTATTTGTAACTACAGAGCACTGGAAACAAAGAAATGTCCATACATAAGAAAAAAGTTAAATAAACTATGGTCTATCCATACAATGGAGTACTTTGCAGATACAACAAAGAATGAAAATCTCTGAACTAATACACAATGATTACCAAGATACACTGTTAAGTGAAAAAGCAAAGGACCAAAAAGGCATTTATCATATGCTACTTTAAAAAAAATCGATTTTGTGGCTTTTCATGTAAAAAAAAAAAAGGAAAATAATAAAAAATATACACAAATCTGTTCATTTGTATAAAATAAAACTGAGCAAACAGCATCAAAAGGATGAATTGAAAACTAAAGAGATGAATTTCATAAAGGAAAGGAGGTGGTAACACTGCAGACTGGGAAGAATCAGTGAATGGAAATGGAGTCAAGAGAAGGAGGTAGTAGGAGTCGGGGGATGAGACAGAAGTAAGACTTTCTTAAGTAAACTTTTTTGTATAGTTCTGACATTTAGAATCACGGTAATATTTTGTCTACTCAAAAAATTTAAAGTAATAATTAAAACCCACCCAGATGTGGTGAGAACTCAAACTGAAATAATAACAGCACTAATTCTATTCTTACTAAATGACACTGCCACACTGAAGAGGGTAGAAAAGAACCAACCAAAGTAAATGTGAAAAATTAAATTTTAACTATTTTGTTAGACACAAAATTATTACAGCAAATATTGTATGTGCCAACGTTTCTGAAACTATCTGATGTTCATTCTAGAACTGATCAAGTAAGCAAATACATTGTGGGTAAGGAGAACCAGGCAATTAACTATCAAAAAAAAAAAAAAATGAGCAGGAAGACTAGAAAGACTTATGTGATAATGACTGGAATTGGAGGTATCAATATGAATTCATATTTTTTACACATATACAGATAAAAAAAGAAAAATAAAAGTGCATGTAGGGGCAGCTGGGTGGCTCAGTTAAGTGTCCAACTCTTGATTTCAGTTCAGGTCATAATCCCATAGCCATGAGATCAAGCCCCGTGCCCCTCACCAAGCACCTCACTAGGCACGGAGCCTGCTGGGGATTCTCCCTCTCTCTCCCTTTCCCTCTACCCCTCCCCTGCTCAAGGTCTCTCTCAGGGAAAAAACAAAACAAAAAGTACATGTACATACACTTACATGTATGTATTGTCCATTGAGGGGACCTAGAAACAATGACCTTCCACTAGCAATAATGGCACTCAAGCCTGGGTTTCTAAACACCATTTTTTAATGAAAAAGCAGGGCTCCTTAAAGAAATGAATGATTCCAGGGCTGACGCAGAGAGAACACACCATGAACCTGAGATATAATGTGGAGCCAAGGAAGGATGAAAATGTGTCAAAAGAAATAGGAGACTGTTTGAAGGTGCTCCCAGTGGTCAAATTGGGGTCAACTGAAAAGCCAAATAAATCATTCTAGTAAGGAACTATAACCCACAAAATAAATAAATATCCACAAAATCATACTGATATAAATAGGTGAATAAATACATATAAAAGAAGGTAAAGGCTGGCCTTTCTAATAACAAAATTGTAAACAATAACTTTAGAAGAAATGATGGATTAAAAAAAAATGACCATTTGGCAAACACCAAAGTAGTAATCATTTCAGGCAATAATTCTCGATGAATTCTAAAGTTAGTGGGGATAAATATATTGAAAAAGAGGATATTTATATATAGCTTCAAAGTATTCTCCCACAAGAAACTTATTAATTGCAAAGGGAAGGATAATTACTTTATTGTGCAGAAATCTAACAGATGCCATATTTACCAAGTGATCAAAATTAAAAATTATACATAATGACACCATGTGCCTTTTAATTTAATACACAAATAAGGGCACAAATAACTTATAATATATATAATATATATAATATTACATATATAGTATTATAAGAGCACAAATAACTTATAATACATATAATGCATATAATATTACATAATATGTATATAATAGTACATATATATAATATTATGTAAATACAGTTACTGTCCCCAAAATAATTACACAAAAAATCAGCAAGGAGTGTCAAGTATTCCTACGGATAAAAATAAAGCATTTTTCCCTAGGAATAAGAACTACTCCAAGGATACATTAATCAGAAAAAAGGAGGAGAGCTGAACTAGTAAGATGAAATGGAAGAAAATATTTCATTAGTAATGGTACAGAGAAAAAAAGAATGAGGTGCTCTTAGTCAAAATGCATATCCAGGTATAAGGTGTTATTACCCCCCCCAAATGGGGTAAAAGCCCCAGGTTCCAAAAGATACCTTTTATAATCCATTAAAAGTAAAAATCCTATTACAGGATCTAGCTGGATAATAAAAAAGAAACATTTACTCATAATCATACATTAAAAAAATACACTGTGCTAACAATGCCAAGTTATTCAACTGGAGAAGGAAACTGGAGCTGGGTCTTGCAGAGTAACTCCGGCGTAACTAACAAAATACATGAAACAAGGCCCACAGGGTGACAGCCCTGCTCTGTGTCCACTCCAAAAGATGAAGATTAGCCTTTTTATTTTTATTTACTTAATGAGATAAAAATGACACAGAACATTATATGATTTGTAGACAACATTATGACTTCAGGTATGTATACACTGTGAAATGATAACCAAAATAACTTTTAACACTTATCATCACACACAGTTACAAATTCTTGTTTTAATGATGAGAAATTTTAAGATCTACTCTCTTAGCAAGTTTCAAATATACAATACAGTATTATAGTCTACTGCCACCAGGCTGTATATTACATCACCAGGACTTACTTATCTCATAACTGGAAGTTGTAACTTTTGACCACCTTCACCCATTTTGCCTACCTCCTAACCTGCTGCCTCTGGCAACCAAGAACTTTTTCTCTATGAGTTCAGGGGATTTTAGATTTCACATATAAGTGAGATCATACATATTTGCCTTTTTCTGACATTCCACTAAGCATCGAAAACCCTCAAGGTCCATACATGTTGTAAGAAATAGCACAATTTCCTTCATTTTTGTGGCTGAAAAATATTTGTGTGTGTGTGTGTGTGTGTGTGTGTGTGTGTGTGTGAGTACCACATTTTCTTTATGCATTCATCATCAATAGACACTTAGGTTGATTCCATATCTTGGCTATTATAAATAATGCTGCAATGAACATGGGGGTGCAGATATATTTCAAGACAGTGATTTCCTTTCCTTTGGTACAATACCCGGAAGTGGGATTACTGGATCACGTGGAAGTTCTATTTCTAATTTTTTTGAGGAACCTCCATGCTGTTTTCCATACTGGCTGCACAAATTTGTATTCCCACCAAGAGTGCACAAGGAATCACTTTTTTCCACATCCTCACCAACACTTGTTACTTCTTGTCTTTTTGATAAAAACCATTCTAACAGGTATGAGGGGATATCTCATTGTGGCTTTGGTTTGTAATTCCCTGATGAGAAGTGATGTTGATTAACATATCATGATTAATCATGTTGATTAATGTGTCTGTTGGCATATCTTCTTTGGGAATTTTTCTATTCAGTTCCTCTTCCCATTTTTAATTGAAATTGTTTATTGACTCTTATTGGTTCTTCATATATTTTGGTTACAAAACCCAAATTAATATTTCTCTTTCTGATAGTGCGTTATTAGTGTTTAGAAACAAAACAGACTTTTGTATATTGATCTTTCAACTGGCAACTTCACTGAATTAGTTCTAGCAGTTTTTTGGTTGGTTCTTTATGGTTTACTACATATAATATTATGTCATCTGCAAATAAAGATAGTTTTACTGCTTGCTTTCCAATGTGGATTCTTTTTTTGGGCCTTATTGCTTTGGATAGTACTTCCAGTACTATGTTGAATAAAAGTGACAAGAAGTGGCATACTTGTCTAGTTCCTGATCTTGGGGGAAAAAAAAAACCTTTCAGTGTTTCTCACTGAGTATGATGTTAGGTGTGGGCTTGTCATATATGGCCTTTATTATGTTGAGGTGGATTCCCTCTGTAACACATTTTGTTGAGTTTTTACCATAAATGGATACTGATCTCTGTCAAATGCTTTTTCTGCATCCATTGGGATATGATTTTTATCCTTCATTACAGTGATATGGTATCTCACATTGATTTGCAGACACTGAAGCATCCCTGAATTCCTGCAATAAATTTCACTTGGACATGGTATGAACTTTTGAATGTACTGTTGAATTCAGTTTGCTAATACCTGTGTTAATACTAGTTGGGAATTTTTGCGTCTATGATCATCGGGGTATTGGCCTCTACTATAGTCATACCTCATGTTATTGTGTTCACTTTCTTGCACATCACAGAAATTGCATTGTTTACAAATTAAGGATTCAAAACTTCATTGGAGGAAGTAACGTGTGGTGAAAATAGCAAGAGAACTAGAATTAGAATTGGTGGGGCACCTGGGTGGCTCAGTCAGTTGAACATCCAACTTTGGCTCAGGTCATGATCTTCCAATTGTAGGTTCAAGCCCAACATCAGGCTCACTGCTGTCAGCACAGAGCCCACTTTGAATCCTCGGTCCCCCTCTCCTCTTTCTCTGCCCCTCCCCCACTTGCACGTGCATGCACGCACTCTCTCTCTCTCTCTCAAAAATAAACATTAATAAAAAAAGAAGTGGAGCCTGAGGATGTGACTGAACTGCTGCCATCTTATGATAAAACTTTAACAGATGTGGAGTTGCTTCTTATGGATGAGCAAAGAAAGCAGTTTCTGGAGATGGCATCTACTCTGGTGACGATTCTGTGATGACTACTGAAGTGATAACAGGATTTATATTACATAAATTTAGTTGGTAAAGCAAGCAGGTTTGAGAAGATGTACTCCAATTCTGAAAGTTGTTCTACTGTGGATAAAATGCTATCAAACAGCATAGCATGTCACAGAGAAATCAACTGTGAAAGGAAGAGTCAACTGATGCTGCAAACTTCATCGCTGTCTTAAGAAAATGCCACAGCCACTCCAACCTTCTGCAACCACCAGCCTGATCAATCAGCAGCCATCAACGTTAAGACAAGACCCTCCATCAGCAAAAAGATTACAACTCATTGAAAGCTCAGAAAATGGTTAGCATTTTTTAGCAATAAAGAATTTTTAATTAGGGTATGTACATTGTTTTTTAGACATAATGTTATTGCATACTTAATAGACTACAGTATAGTGTAAACATAAAGTTTATATGCACTGGGAATCCAAAAAATTCATTAGATTCATTTTACCAAGATATTCACTTTATTGTGGTGGCCTGGAACTGAACTTGAAATATCTCCAAAGAATGCCTGTAATTTCCTTCATTATATTGTCTTTGTCTGCAAACAGGGCAACAGGGTAAAATAAGTTTAAAAGTGCTCCCTCCTCTTCTGTTTTTTGGAAAAGTTTGAGAAGGATTGGTATCAATTCTTCTTTAAACGTTTGGAGGAATTCAGTAGTGAAGCAATCTGGTCCTGTGCTTTTGTTTATAAGGAAGTTCTTGATTACTGTTTCTATCTCCTTATTCATTATTGGTCTGTTCAGATTTTCTATTTCTTCATAATTCAATGTTGGTAGATTATGTTTCCAGGAATTTATCCACTTCCAAGCTGTCCAATTCACATGCAATTGTTTATAGTAGTCTTATCATTTATATTGCTGTAGTATCAGTTGTAATGTCTCATCTTTTATTTCTGATTTTATTTATATTGAGGCTTCTTGCTTTTTTTTCTTGCTAACTCTAGCTAAGGTTTTATCTATTTTGTTAACCTTTCCAAAAATACAACTCTTAATTTCATTGTTTTTTTTTTTTCTATTTGTCTTTTCAGCCTCTATCTTGGTTATTTCCACTCTATCTTTGTTACTTCCTTTCTTCTACTAACTTTGGGCTTCATTTATTTTTCTTTTTCTGGTTCCTTGAGTTGTAAACTTAGGCTGTTGATAGGAAATATTTTTTCATCCTTAATTTTAGATGTTTATCACTATGAACTTCCCTGTTAGAACTGCTTTTGCTGCATCCCATAAGTTTTACTACATTGTATTTCCATTTAATTTGTCTCGTGACATTTTTTTATTTCTCTTTTGATTTCTTCTTTGACTTACTGGCTGTTAAGTAGCATGTTGTTTAATCTCCAATATTTATGAATTTTCTAGCTTTCATCTTTTATTTATTTCTAGTTTTATACCATTGTGACCAGAAAAGATGTTTGATATTACTTTATTAAGATTTCTTCTGGGGCCTAACATAGACATGGCCTATCCTGGGGAAAGTTCATCAGTGTTCAAGAAGAATGGGTACTGTGCTTCTATTTGGATGGAATGTTCTATAAATGTCTGGTAAGTACATCTGGTCTAATATAGAGTTTTAAGTCCTATGTTTCCTTATTTTTTTTCTGTCTGCATGATCTATCTATTAATGAGAGTAGGATACTGAAGTCCCCTACTATTACTGTATAGTTGTCTATTTCTCCCTTTAGGTGGGTTAATCTTTGTCTGATATATTTAGGTGCTTTTATGTAGGGTGTATAAACATTTATGAATTTTAAATATCCTCTTGTTGGATCGACCCCCTTTACCATTACATAATGATCTTCTTTGTCTCTTATTAGTCTTTTCTTAAAGTCTATTTTGTCTTATATAAGTATGATATCCCAGCTTTTACTGGATTTCTATGTGCATGCAATATCTTTTTCCATTCCTTCACTTTTGGTCTATTTGTGTCCTTAACTCTGCAATGAGTTTATTTATGAGTCGCTTACAAGTAACATATAGTTGAGTGTTGTTTTTTAAATCCATTTAGCCACTTTATGTCTTTTGATTGGAAGACTTCCATTTACATTTAAAATAATTATTGATAGGTATGTACTAATTAACATTTTGTTAGCTGTTTTCTAGTGGTTTTGTAATTTCTTCATTCCTTTTTTGTCTTGCTCTCTTCCTTTGTGATTTGATGATTTTCTGAAGTGGTATACTTAGGTTCCTTTCTCTTTCTCTTTTGTGTATCTACTATAGGTTTTTGTTGTGTGGTTACCATGAGATTTATATAAAATACAGTAAGGTTGTAACAATTTATTTTAAGTTGATAACATCTTAAGTTTGAACACACCCTAAAGTTCTACATTTTATACCCCCCATTTACATTTCTAATGTCACGATTTACATCTTTTTATCTCATGCATCCATTAACAAATTATTATAGTTATAGTTATTTTCTAATACTTTTGTCTTTTAACCTGCATAATAGAGTTATAAGTGATTAACCCACCAGCACTAAAACATTAGGTTATTCTGATTTTAACTACATAACTAACTCTATCCTTGAGATTTATACTTTATGTTTTCCTGTTACTAATTAGCACCCTTTTATTTCGGCTTAAGGAAATCCCTTTAACAATTAAGACCACTCTAGATTAACTCCTTCAGATGTTTCTTGCCTGTTAAACTCTACCTTTTCTTTAATTCTGAAGGACAGCTTTGCTAAGTACAGTATTCTTGGTTGAGCAGCTTTTTCTTTTGGCACTATGGATATAGCATGCCACTCTTGCAAATTTTGCTAATAGTCTTAAGGGGTGGGAGGGTGTGTGGGAGTTCTCTTGCACATAACAAGGTTTTTTTTTGTTGCTGTTGTTGCTTTTAAGATACACTCGTGTCTGGAACTTAAGAAACAAAACAGGGGTGCCTGGGTGGCTCAGCCGGTTAAGCGGCCGACTTCGGCTCAGGTCATGATCTCACGGTCCGTGAGTTCGAGCCCCACGTCGGCTCTGTGCTGACAGCTCAGAGCCTGGAGCCTGTTTCAGATTCTGTGTCTCCCTCTCTCTGACCCTCCCCCGTTCATGCTCTGTCTCTCTCTGTCTCAAAAATAAATAAACGTTTAAAAAAAAAAAAGAAACAAAACAAACAGGGGTGCCTCAGTGGCTCAGTCAGGTAAGTGTCAGACTTCAGCTTAAGTCATAACCTCACAGTTCATGAGTTTGAGCTCCACGTCGGTTTCTGTGCTGACAGCTCAGAGCCTGGAGCCTGCTTCAGATCTGTCTCCCTCTCTCTCTCTGCCCCGCCCCCACTCACACTCTGTCTCTCTCTCCTTCAAAAATAAAAATAAACATTAAAAAAAAGAGAAAGAAAACAAAGACAAACAAAAACATAGACTCCTAAATACAGAGAACAACTGATGGATGCCAGAAGGCAGGTGGGTAGGGGGGACAGGTGAAATAGGTGAATAGGAGTATACTTATCATTTATGAGCACTGAGTAATGTATAGAATTGTTAAATCATTATATTGTATACTTAAAACTAATATAACACAATATAATTATACTTAAATTAAAATTAAAAAAAATTTTTTTACAAATGTGTAATAACTATGACCAGTGATGCTCCCAGTCAATTGTATAGCAAACAATTCCATTAAAGTTTGAAACCTGTCAGCTTAGTGATTCACAGTTATGGAATAGACCTGCTTTAGCAGGACAGCCGGCCTGGAGGTTGGAGGATAAGGGCTCTCCATGACCACTATATGATCTTTTGGAAGCCCCTTCCCCTCTGAGCCTGGTCTCTCAGTTAAAGACATTTCATTTTTAAACAGTCTTAGAACAGCATGTACACTAGATCCCCATTATTGGAAACAAACCCAATACTTAAATTACTCCTTGTAACAAACAGATCTATAATATGCATTCTGATAACTGAATATTAATATTAAAATAGAATACAGCAAATGGCAATAAGCAGGAACGTCAGCATTTTTGTTCATTCCTCTTCTACCTCTGGAAATTGAGTTATCTGAAAGATGGATTATTTGATAATGCCCACGTTTGCATACAGACTTTGATTTTTTTTCCTGTATTTGCTCTAGTGTGGTGGTCCTCAAACTGTAGTTTGTACAAGGTTTGCTATAGATTGTTAATGATTTAAAATAAACAGTTTCTACTTCCTGGGTGAAAAAAAAAATATTTTTATAAAGATTCTCTCCTTGGATGTGGAGAAACAGGAACCCTCTTGCACTGTTGGTGGGAATGCAAATTGGTGCAGCCACTCTGGAAAACAGTGTGGAGGTTCCTCAAAAAATTATAAATAGACCTACCCTATGACCAGCAATAGCACTGCTAGGAATTTACCCAAGGGATACAGGAGTACTGATGCATAGGGGCACTAGTACCCCAATGTTTATAGCAGCACTCTCAACAATAGCCAAATTATGGAAAGAGCCTAAATGTCCATCAACTGATAAATGGATAAAGAAATTGTGGTTTATATACACAATGGAGTACTACATGGCAATGAAAAAGAATGAAATATGGCCCTTTGTAGCAACGTGGATGGAACTGGAGAGTGTGATGCTAAGTGAAATAAGCCATACAGAGAAAGACAGATACCATATGGTTTCACTCTTATGTGGATCCTGAGAAACTTAACAGAAACCCATGGGGGAGGGGAAGGAAAAAAAAAAAAAAGAGGTTAGAGTGGAAAAGAGCCAAAGCATAAGAGACTGTTAAAAACTGAGAACAAACTGAGGGTTGATGGGGGGGTGGGAGGGAGGGGAGGGTGGGTGATGGGTATTGAGGAGGGCACCTTTTGGGATGAGCACTGGGTGTTGTATGGAAACCAATTTGACAATAAACTTCATATACTGAAAAAATAAAAAAAATTTAAAAAATAAAGATTCTCTCCTTACTTTTAACTTTTGGCAATTTAATTATAAAGTGTCTTAGTATTCATCTTATTTTGAACTCCTTGCGCTTCTGAGATCTAGATGGCTATTTCTTTTCCCAGGTTAGGGAAGTCTTCAGTCATTATTTCTTCAAATAAACCCTTTTCTCTCTGTCTTCTTCTGGGACCCCTATAATACAAATATTCGTCTTGATGGTGTCTCATAAGTATCTCAAGTTATCTTTACTCTCACTCTTTTTTCCTTTTTGCTCCTCCTACTGGTTGAATTCCATTGCCCTGTGTTCATGTTCCCTAATCCTTTCTTCTGCTTCATCTAGTCTGCTGTTGAACCCTTTACTGAACTTTTGTGTGCAGTTATATTCTTCAACTCTGGTATTTCTTTTTGGTACTTTCTTATATTTTCTACCTCTTTGTTAAAATTTTCACTTTATTTATGCATTGTTCTCCTAACTTTGTGAGCATCTTTATGGTCATTATTTTAAACTCTTTATCAAGTAAATCATTTACCTCTGTTTCATTAAGGTCTTTTTCTAAGGTTTCATCTTGTTTTTTCATTTAGAACATATTCCTCTGTTTTTTCATTTTCCTTAACTCTCCATGTTGGCTTCTGTGCATTTGATAAAATATGCCCCTTTCCCACTGCTCATGGAATAGCTTGTGAAGGAAGTGAATCTTACCATTCAACCCTGCCCCAGCTCTTGCTTGTTTCTAAAATGTCAGTGATTGTCCTTTGTTCTTAGTGACTCCCAGTAGTTGAGGGTGTTGCAAGACCTGTCACTGTCTCAAAGGAGAGGATCCCAGTCAGCACCTAGATATATGCTGATTAGAAGCCAGACTGTAAGGCAGCAGCTTTCAAAGTATGCAAATATACTTTCAAGGGACAACTGGGAGACAGGAAGACAGCCAATTAAGAATTATTTCTTTCATGAACACAAGTCCTCCTGGCCACAAGAGCCAGGTACCAAATGATGTGTTCTCTGGATGGCAGCCATAAAAACCAGGGCACCAGATGAAGATGACCCTTTTCAGAAGATATAATCTTGTTCCTGTACCACTCCAAATGTCCAACTGAGTGTCATGTAAAAAGTTACTGAACACTAAAAGAAAGAATATGTTTATACTGCTGTTACTTAAGGACCCTGAGTGCATAATTTTTTTTTAAACTGATTTTTGTAGAATCAATATGGGTATTGCAAAGTAACACTTGGAGGTAAAAACAAATGGCCCTTGCTCCATATCACTTACAAAAGGTACAGAAAAACAGCATATTTCTCATCAAATGCCATCCAATTAGATATTCCCTAATTGGATACTAAGGTTCTAAAACCGTGTGTGAACAATAATATCCATATGATTTTGTTGTAACATTATGTAAATAGGTATACATGGATTAAATTGGCTTTATGTTCCACTCATTCTGGGGCTTAAATAGTCTTTTTGACACCAATGTCATTGTTACCAGGAAAAAAATGGAATCCTCTCTCAAATTTCCACTCAAACAAATGAGAGATACTTGAACATTTAGGAATTCAGAGCCTAAAATCAGACATTTAGTCCAATGTGGTGATTCTCCTGATTTTCATGGGTCAAAACTGAGAGAAATGAAAACTAAACAAATACCAGAGCACAAAGGTTAAGGATGTCTCATCAATCATGCTCCTTCCATAACCCACACTAAACACACAACAGGTGAAAGACAAGCACCATGATGGTTCTCTAGTCTTACACAAGATGATAGCCCTAGCATGTGTGCTCACAAAGGAAGAGAATGCCCTTCTCCAACTGTTATGTTCTTGCTGAAAATACTAATCATATCTCATATTTGTAAGGTGTATTATTATTTTTCAAAGAGTACTTTCTTGATACATTATTTCTTTCCGTCTGTCATAGAACCTCCCCACCATTACCCTCAAACCCTCCCACTCCTACTATGAGTACTTTACACAGGTGGAATATAAGTCTCTCAGAGTGTGTGTCTTGCCCAACCTTTCTCAGCATAACTCAGGGAGTCCATTTGTGCACTACATGCTTCAATTATTCATTGTGGCCAATCTAGTTTTAATAGATCAATCAGAAGCACTGCCACGTCTGTGCAGATGCAGAAAACATAACAAAACTTCTGGAGGAGTATGATAGGGATGGATGATGTAATAAACCCAAAACCACCAATGTTTCCCCAAAAGCAGCACACATTCTATTAAGATTTAGGAAGGTACACAAGCAAATACATTATTTTAATAGTTATGTATTAATTTAATTGTATACTAAATAAATATGTCACACCCATATGAAACCCATAATTTCAGAGATTGTAGAGCTTAGGACAGAGCTAAGTAAGAGAATTCAGTCAGTTTAAGACTATTTTTCAAAAATTATAAGCATCTAATAGTATATGCAATATAGAGGAATAACCAAAAATTACTTGTAATATACACTAAAGACTCAAGATTGAAAAACTCTCATAGGAAGAAAAGCAGTAATTTGTAAGGCCATGTGCACACTACAACACAAAGAATAAGACCATGTGAACAAATCAGCTATTATTCCAAGAGCAAATATAATACTGGAACTGGAAGGGACTTTACAGATCAACAATATCAACTCCAAATAAGGAAATGAAATCCAGAGAGGGGAAGATCCACAAAGGCTAAGACTACTGAGCCAATTAGCCATCACACTGGGACTAAAATACTCAGCTCACTCCTGATTCCAGGGACCTTTAAAGTGGCTGCCTCTGAGCTTTATGTCTGAGAGACATCCACCATTGATGAAATTAAACTTGATTTCCATTAACTGCACACAATAGGCTATGCCATTTGTTTTTCTAACCAAGATTTCTTCTATTTCTCTGACATTTTCTTAAGTGTCCTTGCACAAACCCCAATGACCAATAACACAAATTCCACCCCTACTGAAATTGCTTACAAAAGCCAGGGCAAGTGGTTCACAAATGAGAAAAGAATGAATGTGAGAAATTAATTCTAATCGGGTGTAAAACTAAAAGTGGATTGCAAAAGCCAATTAAATTTAAAATTTAGAAAGTCAAAGGGATTTTTCAAAATGCCCCAGATTTTTAAACACACATTTAAAAAGCAAATAAAAAAGCAAATGATCAGAAGAATAATACATATCTATGCAAAATCATGAGTGGCCAAGTGTAAAAGTGGCTTAGATGATACCAGGACAGAGTTATTTAGGACTGGTCTGTGGTTGCTAAAACAGTTTTTCTCTTCAATACTTAAAGATCATAAAGGCCATTTATGAAAAGCCCACAGCTAACATCATCCTCAACGGGGAAAAACTGAGAACTTTTTCCCCGAGATCAGGAACACGACAGGGATGCCCACTGTCACTGCTGTTGTTTAATATAGTGCTGGAAGTTCTAGCATCAGCAATCAGACAACAAAAGGAAATCAAAGGCATCCAAATTGGCAAAGATGAAGTCAAGCTTTCGCTTTTTGCAGATGACATGATATTATACATGGAAAATCCGATAGACTCCACCAAAAGTCTGCTAGAACTGATACATGAATTCAGCAAAGTTGCAGGATACAAAATCAATGTGCAGAAATCAGTTGCATTCTTATACACTAACAATGAAGCAACAGAAAGACAAATGAAGAAACTGATCCCATTCACAATTGCACCAAGAAGCATAAAATACCTAGGAATAAATCTAACCAAAGATGTAAAAGATCTGTATGCTGAAAACTATAGAAAGCTTATGCAGGTAATTGAAGAAGATATAAAGAAATGGAAAGACATTCCCTGCTCATGGATTGGAAGAATAAATATTGTCAAAATGTCAATACTACCCAAAGCTATCTACACATTCAATGCAATCCCAATCAAAATTGCACCAGCATTCTTCTCGAAACTAGAACAAGCAATCCTAAAATTCATATGGAACCACAAAAGGCCCCGAATAGCCAAAGTAATTTTGAAGAAGAAGACCAAAGCAGGAGGCATCACAATCCCAGACTTTAGCCTCTACTACAAAGCTGTCATCATCAAGACAGCATGGTATTGGCATAAAAACAGACACATAGACCAATGGAATAGAATAGAAACCCCAGAACTAGACCCACAAACGTATGGCCAACTCATCTTTGACAAAGCAGGAAAGAACATCCAATGGAAAAAAGACAGTCTCTTTAACAAATGGTGCTGGGAGAACTGGACAGCAACATGCAGAAGGTTGAAACTAGATCACCTTCTCACACCATTCACAAAAATAAACTCAAAATGGATAAAGGACCTGAATGTGAGACAGGAAACCATCAAAACCTTAGAGGAGAAAGCAGGAAAAGACCTCTCTGACCTCAGCCGTAGCAATCTCTTACTCGGCACATCCCCAAAGGCAAGGGAATTAAAAGCAAAAGTGAATTACTGGGACCTTATGAAGATAAAAAGCTTCTGCACAGCAAAGGAAACAACCAACAAAACTAAAAGGCAACCAACGGAATGGGAAAAGATATTTGCAAATGACACATCGGACAAAGGGCTAGTATCCAAAATCTATAAAGAGCTCATCAAACTCCACACCCGAAAAACAAATAACCCAGTGAAGAAATGGGCAGAAAACATGAATAGACACTTCTCTAAAGAAGACATCCGGATGGCCAACAGGCACATGAAAAGATGTTCAACGTCGCTCCTCATCAGGGAAATACAAATCAAAACCACACTCAGATACCACCTCACGCCAGTCAGAGTGGCCAAAATGAAGAAATCAGGAGACTATAGATGCTGGAGAGGATGTGGAGAAACAGGAACCCTCTTGCACTGTTGGTGGGAATGCAAATTGGTGCAGCCGCTCTGGAAAGCAGTGTGGAGGTTCCTCAGAAAATTAAAAATAGACCTACCCTATGACCCAGCAATAGCACTGCTAGGAATTTATCCAAGGGATACAGGAGTACTGATGCATAGGGGCACCTGTACCCCAATGTTTATAGCGGCACTCTCAACAATAGCCAAATTATGGAAAGAGCCTAAATGTCCATCAACTGATGAATGGATAAAGAAATTGTGGTTTATATACACAATGGAATACTACGTGGCAATGAGAAAAAATGAAATATGGCCTTTTGTAGCAACATGGATGGAACTGGAGAGTGTGATGCTAAGTGAAATAAGCCATACAGAGAAAGACAGATACCATATGGTTTCACTCTTATGTGGATCCTGAGAAACATAACAGAAACCCATGGGGGAGGGGAAGGAAAGA
>NW_026057581.1:21860012-21940591 GCF_023721935.1 Panthera uncia
AGAACAAACTGAGGGTTGATGGGGGGTGGGAGGGAGGGCAGGGTAGGTGATGGGTATTGAGGAGGGCACCTTTTGGGATGAGCACTGGGTGTTGTATGGAAACCAATTTGACAGTAAATTTCATATATTAATAAAAAAATAAAAAAATAAAAAAATAAAACAGTTTTTCTCTTCAGCCATTTAAAGATGCCCATTGGTCACTGGTTTAATCTATACAGTCTGCCTTTAATAGTCATGCTAAAGACACACCATGCCTCTGGGTTCCTGTGAAAGACACATGACCCTGTAACAAATTTTGCCACTGCTGTTGCTTGCACTACCACTGGCTAACAGTTCTGGATCATTTACTGTATTTGCTCCTTATTGAGTGCTTATCTCACTTACTCTATGCCTCCACTTAATCCTCACAATCCTTAGTATTTTCCTATATCTCAGATAAGAAACCTGAGGCTTAGAAAAGTTAAACAACTTGCCACTTACACAGTAAGTGGTGGAGTCTGAATTCAAACCAAAATATGACTCACGGACTCATCCTCCAGTTTCCTATGGCCATTTCCACAACAACATGTATATTATCATCTCTTTGTCTTCGGTGTAGCAAGGATTTACAGAGCCGGATGGACAGGACTAGGAACTGAATACAAAACATGAACAGAGATGAGCTGCCACAATTTTTCACACAACGATACTGCTTTAGGCACCTTATATGAAATAGTGGCAGTTTACCTTAATTAAATCACTGTTATTGTACGAGGTCCACTAAATCTCTCAAAATATAATTAAGGTTTGGCTTTCAAATGTATTAATAATGTGTAAGTGCATCAATGTGGACAGTTATTGGAGGAAGACTGCTCTGAAATAAAATGGGAGCTGCATAATGTTCTGTCTCATCGACAGGAGGGCAGCATGTGGCAGAGGCCACGTGTACTTCAAGAGGCAATATTGAGCTCCCAGAGGCTGACATTCCTGTGGCACCTATTACGACACCAGTGCTTGATGCAGGTTACCTCAACTCTTTCCTTCTGCACTAAAGGAAGGAGCAGAACCAAAGGAAAAGAGCGGTAGAAATGTGGAACTGAAGTAAATAAATGATCCTCATGCAGAGTTGAGCAAATAAATAATCTTCATAAAGGTGAGAAAGCAGAAGAAATGTGCTCAAATCCAAAAGTGGTTCAGAAGAAACCCTCCAGAAAAGACACAGATTTATGATACTGCTGCTCAGTGTATAAATCCCTGGAGGTTGAAATAGCATAGGAAATAATCAAAATAAAACCTTAGTTCAAACAGACCCTGAGGTGATGGGGTCTCGCAAAGGCAAGGTCCCTCAGGGGCATCCAGCAAGGATACATTATGCATGTGCGATGAACAGCACGTGTTCACTGTATTTTAACTTCATGTTAATGCTGCTAATTCCACCTTTCCTGCCTGAAGTATGAAGCCTAGCCTGATCTCATGGTGAAAGACAAAATTAGGCTTGCTTTCTGAAAAACCTAAACAAACTAAGGAAGTACTGGAACAAGAAAGTATTAGCAGTGTCCAGATGGCATTTAGAAAAATACATTTGAAACAGATAGAATGTTTGCAAGTTGCAAAGCATGTCTGCATTATAAAATTAAAACAAGTATGGTAAGGTCACTTCAACAGCATATGAAATTTTAACCAGCTGGCACACCACTCAGGCCACGACTATGTCACCAACTCCGTTAAGTCTAGGTTCCTAAAGTCAATCGTGGTCTGAGGTAACAGAGCAGAAGTCTAACGCCTTGTGGGACAGCATGCTTGCTCTGCACAATATCAAATGCAGGCACAAGAAACATGAGTGGTAAAGCTATAATCCGAGATAGTATTAATAGGAAAATATTGCCGAGTGATACAGCCAAATAAAATAGTTTAAGCAGAAATGTTGAGTACAAGAAAGAAATGAGGTGATAACTATGAATTCAGGTTAAGCAAACTAGCATTTTAATAAAGGAAAAGGGAGGAAGTGAAAGGAGAAGGCGAAAGAAAAAGAGGAGAAAGAGATGAAAGACAAGGAAGAGAAGAGGGGGAGGAGCTTTCAAATCTCAACAATAGTGTCCAAGTGACATTTTAGTCTACTGATGTGCTCTGTTTTAGAATGATGCTTTGCCTACAGTCAAAAAAGATTTCTGCAAGCTGACACTATTTTTTAATGTTTCATTTAGCTGTATAACTCTATTAGAAATGATGTGATTCAAAAGATTACCAGCTTTATTAGATGGGAAAAAAATTAAAAACAATAGTCTTTGAGTAACAAGAGAATTCTTTGGCAGTTGGGAGCACTGGCGGGGGACGGGGGTAAGTTGTGGGGGACAATAAGAAAGGTGGGAAGTGAAAACTCAAAGGTGCTCACGGAATACAATATAGTTGTTACGTAGCTCTGCATGATCAAGAGGATTTCTTTTTGATAGATTTTGAAATGTCCCAGAGCTGGGAAATGGGTGCCAGAGAACTAAGTTCTACAAAGAGGAACAATTCAGAACAACTCCCCACTGACAACAGAAAAAGGGACTTGGGGAGAAGAGTTAGGCTCATTCAGAAATTTTTCAGAATGACTGCACTGCAGATTACATGACACAAATTCTTTTTACTCACGAAATTATCGGCAAATCCCTCATCGCTCATAATGACTTTGTTATCACTGGCCTTTTATAGGAACTAAGAGAGGTTCCTAGTTCTGTGTTCTGCTGAGCAGGAGGTGAAAACAGAATGAACACAGACATAACATTAACCAGAGAGACTTTTTTATTTCAAATTGTATAGCTTAAAAACAAAGGCCAGTATAAAACCAGTGCCATCTAGAGGCAAAGAAGATATGGAACTGTTATCAATGGCGATAGTGCACAATCTCTTCAACAAAAAACCCACTCTTTTCGTTATCCCCCATGAACCCATTTTTTAAAAGATTTTTGTCTAGCAAATTGCATTTACTAGATAATAATACTTTTTAAATTAGAGACACTTATGGGCACCTGGGTGGCTCAATTAGTTATGTGTCCAACTCTTGATGTCAGCTCAGGTCATGATCTCACAATTCGTGAGATCAAGCCCCACAATGGGCTCACACTGACAGTGCGGAGCCTGCGGGATTTTGTCTCCGCTCTCTCTCTGCCCCTCCCTCTGCTTGTGCTCATATTCATTCCCTCTCTCTCTCTCTCAAAATAAATAAACTTAAAAAATAAATAAGAGACACATAATTGACACCAGTTGCTATTTATTTTTCTTTATAAACATTTTCCCCTCAATTGTATGACTTTTTAAAGAGATAAGAAGTAGGGTTTAAGATAAGGCAGTCCCAAAGACACAAAACTACTTATTCAACTCAAAGATTCTGAATTATCACTAGACAAGTATTCCTCCCACTGCCAAAGGTAATTAAAAAGGCCACAGCAAGAAGGTTTGGAAATAAATAAAAATAAATTTAGGTCATAATATATAAAAATTAGTTCAATTATGGTGACAAATACACCATACTAATATAAGATGTAAGAGGAAACTAGGTGTGGGGTACACAGAACTGTGTACTGTCTCTGCAATTTTTCTGTAAAATCTAGAACATTCTAAAATAAAGCTGACTACAAAATTGAATATAGGGACTACATGCTCCTCTGAGTGAGGTCAGCATGATAAAGAGAAACTAAAGCCCAAAGAGCAACATACCAAACTCTTAATGTGAGAGAAGACAGGCGACCACGATTTGTAACCAGCTGAGAAGCAACAGGAAAACCAACTGTGGTCCATGTGACAGACCTGGCCTCAAGGATGAATGAATGAATGAATGAATGAATGAATGAATGAATAAAGGCACCATCACAATGTCTTGAACAGAATAGATGCTCATGCATGCCTTCTTAACTACCTGATTAATTTAGAATTGCCTCTATAAGGCATGTGCTGAGTCAACAACCAAATCTGGAGAAAGTATTAGCTGATCTCTCCAGTCAACTTGAGAGACTAATCAGGTATGTTACTCCTTAAAGATGTCTGTCTCAGCTACACTATTTGCCAAGAAACTAAAAAATTGGCTTTTCCTTCATAGTGAAAAATAAAAGTCATCAGGAAACTCCCCAAATTCTAGCTTCCCACTTCCACTTATCAATGTGTATGCCTTTGCAGTCATCCTTCAGTCCTTTGCGCCCACCTTTGTTTAAAAAAGGAAGGAAGAAAGGAAGGGAGGGAGGGAGGGAGACTCCCTCTGATGGGGCTCTAGACCCTACCAACACTTCTCCCAGTGACTTGAATATACTTTAAACCCACCACTTTCTGTCTCCCCAAAGTTCTGACTTAGAAATCATCCCATGTCTCCTCCTCCTTTATTCCCTTTTCTGGCTCTTTGTCCTCAGTAAAAATATTCAACTCTTCCCTTTAACCAATAGCCTACAAAAGACACAAAGCTCCCTCTCATTCATGCTACTACAACCCACTCTCCTCTTCCCAAGTAAGTTGGTCACTCTTTCTTGGTCTTCTTCAGTTGCCTTTTCCTTCATTCCTGACACTAAATATTTGTATTTAGCCCTCGTTTTCAGCTTTGTACACTCGTGACTCCACTTCTGCTCCCGTAGATGACTGAAGCTAAACTCCTAGCCGCAGCTGTGCTCAGAGATCATAAATATCCACCTCTGTCCTCGACAACTGTGCCAGGGCCCAGACACATACCTGCACCTGCATGAACATGAACACTGCCATCTGCAAATCCTCTACCCGGACACATCCCAAACTCAACTAGCTCCCCTGATCGCAACCCCAAAACCTACTTCTCCTCCTGTCATCTCCAACTCTGGGAATGGGACCAAGAAAGCTGACCAACAGTTATTTTCAAATACTTTCCCCTTTCTCTCACTCCCCCATGTATAGCCACCAGATCCAGTAAATTCTACCTCCTTAACATCTTTCAAGTCCATTCTTCCATATCTGTAATCCTTATTGTTTCTTTGGCTTGGCCTTAACTGGTTTTCAGATTATAAATAATCTTCTGACAGTCTCCTCATGTCAAACCTTGCCTACACTGCTCCATCCCATGGGCTACTCTTGCAGAATTCTTTTTCTAAAATGCCAATCTGATTGCCTCACTCTTCTACTTAAGAATTATTAAAGACTTCCATGGGGCGCCTGGGTGGCGCAGTCGGTTAAGCGTCCGACTTCAGCCAGGTCACGATCTCGCGGTCTGTGAGTTCGAGCCCCGCGTCAGGCTCTGGGCTGATGGCTCGGAGCCTGGAGCCTGTTTCCGATTCTGTGTCTCCCTCTCTCTCTGCCCCTCCCCCGTTCATGCTCTGTCTCTCTCTGTCCCAAAAATAAATAAAAAACATTGAAAAAAAAAAAAGAATTATTAAAGACTTCCTGATACTTTTTTTTATTAGTATTTTTAAAGGTCAAATTCCAAAAAGTTACATAGAAGGCCCTTCACAAAGCAGTTTATACCTCTCTCACTAACTTCGTCTCCTATGACTTCCCCATGCTCCAGCCACCCCACAATACATTTTCTAGGGATTCATCACTCTCTTGTTTTCTCTTGCCTTCAAATATACTACTACCACAACCTGAACAGAACACCCCTTCCCTGCCAGGATAACTTCAAATGTCTCTTTAAGATTCTCTACTAAGCCTTCTATTATTACCCCAGGTATAAACATTTCCTTCTTCTGTGCCTTCATCATGTCTCTTTCACTGAGCTAACTGTGTTGGGTTGAGCTTCCAGTTTATTTATCTATCTCCTTCCTTGGCTATAAACAAAAGGAAGTGCACTTAGTCAGGATCTTATTTTACAACAATCCTGTTTTGAGGTGGTTGCTAAGAACACACAGCATCCAAACACAAAGGCAATCTATATCTAACTCAGCTCAACCAATACCTGTCACCAGGCAGATCGCCTCTGATCCCCAGGGACAAGTCAGTCACCTAGAGACTGACAGATAAAGCCTATAATTCCGATGAATACAGCCTCATACATTTGGCAGGCCCACTGCTTATTAATTCTTGGTGCACAGACAGAGAAAGAAGAATCACTTCTAAAAAGAAGCACGTCCACATATCTTACCACAGGAACTCCCAAGCCTTCATTCCCCCAGAATGCAGCAAGCAAATTCAATTACGTTATTCAAATCCAACTAAAGCATTTCAGCAAATATTAAGTATTCAAATCACTTTGGAGGAAGGATTGGGATGTCTTAGTGAGATGAATAGACAGACGTATTAAAGGGATAGCAGACTCATCCAAGAGGATTTCAGCCGCTAATTTCCACAGTTTTTAATTTCTTTAAACAACTGGGCCCTAAGTGAGATCTTCTACTGCTCATCATTTGGGAAGACTTGTGGTTGAAAGGGCCCAGTTAAACACAACTCCGTCCTGGGGTCTCTGTGGGAAGTCCATTCCTGTTTTAGCTAATTGATATTGAATCAGTTTTGTCATTCCCTGGATTTTTTGTAACGCATCACATGCCAATTAATCAAGTTACAGAGATTAGCACAGGGGAGGGAATGCATTAAAGGTCTGCACTGCAAAAGCAGACTTTATTTTCTCTCCCTCCTGCTTGTCTCATTTCCTCTTCTTGCTATATAGAACTTTGTGCCAGTGGAGTAATGGGAAGAGATTTGAAGCAGTCAGTGTTCGTGGCGAAAGATGCTACAAAAATCACTAGTAGTTGAAAAGAAACTTCCGCCAGGCAGCTGAACAAAATACTGGCTGTCAAGGGTGCTCTGTGAAACAAGAAGCTCCAGCTTTCAAATGGACAGGTTCCTGTGCTTTCTCAGGGACCCCCCCCCCCAACACTAGACCTTCATTTGCAAACTCTAATAGGCCCCCATTGGACAACACAATCTTTCCAAATCTCCACAAAGTGAAGCCTCCATGAGAGAAAACTCAAGTTAAGTGCATCATAGAGGCTATTCATTTCCTTGCTTAGTGACAAAATGCATCTTCTCAAGAAGCCAGGAACAGGGAATCCTCAAAAGAGCAAGTTGGCGCCCACATGATGCCACACAGTTGTTTTCCTGGCTTACACAGAGGCTGTGCTCTGCAGCAATGTCAGTGGGGCATCAACAGTGACTCCTGCCTCCTTCTTCTCCCTGGAGATATTGTCAAAGGCTTCTGGCTATTCTGGAAATCTGGTCAGTTTTTGTTTTGTTTTGTTTGTATGCTATTAACTCTAGCATATCATGACAAGTTTATTTCTTAGCACTTTTCCTCTCTCAGGGGTTCTCCTAAGGGTACCAATGGGTAAAGGAAGTAGATTAATATTCTGCCAAGCTCTAGCCTACAGAATAAAAAAAAAAAAAAACCAACATCAGGAACTTCAATCCATCAAAGTAAGGAAGTTACGTGAATCTATACACAAACTACATGAGAGATTAAATATCTGGATATGTGGAGGGAAAAAGTAACAATGGCAATAATAATGAAAAAAAAAAAACACCCCACCCTGGTGAGAACTGGTTCTTATGACAACCCCCATTTAAAGGAGAAGAAAACTTCATCCATTCTGCTGTCACCTTTAAAATGGTGATCTCTCATCACCCTATTCCTAGGTTATAATGACAGATAAAACAGAAAGAGATTCCATTTTCTTCTTCAGGTGGTTGACCAGCTCATTCACAATGTCAGTGGGTGAAATATAACAGGACCAAGGCCCCATCTAAATTCTATCACCTACTCTAAAGAAAAATGACAGGAGACATATTACTAATCAGTCAACAGAAAAGACAGCAGTGGCTTGGAAGGAAGGAAGGAAGGAAGGAAGGAAGGAAGGAAGGAAGGAAGGAAGGAAGGAAGGAACAAAGGAAGGAACAAAGGAAGGAACAAAGGAAGGAAGGAAGATAAAGAAAAGAAAAAGATCAGATCTAAAAAGCAGAACACAAAAGGTATCCAATTCATGTGGATAATATACTGATAATACACAGCTGTATCTACACTTAACTAACACAAGAAGGGCAGACATCTATTTTTAAGATAATATAAGGGGATGGGGAGGGAGCAAACATTTGCTGGGCAGCTCCCACTTGTCAGGAATCATGATAAATTCTTTAACCACAACTCAACAGTTGTACTTCTTTTAATTAAGGAACCTGAGGCTTGAAGTGGTTAAGTAATTTATCTAAGGTCACCAGAGAGTAAGATGCAGAGCCAGGATTTGACTCCCCTCACACCAGCTCAAAAGCAGGTGTTATTTGCAGAATAACAAGCACCGCTACCAGAAACATTTTCCATCTATGATGCCAAGACCCACAGATGGGCTCAAACAACCCAAAAGTTCCTTATTCAATCCTAAAGGGTGAAAAATACAAAATTTCATACTTTCACACTTTTATGCACAAATAAAAGCTACTTACTAGTAATTAACTACGTTGTTTACTAGGAGTTACTAAAATGTGCCATCCACAGAACAAAATTAAGGACTTACTACAATTGACCAGGGACTTTCGGCATTCCACTACAAACTCTGGCTGCTCAAGAAGAGTGTGATGGTTCATTTTATGTGTCCACTTGACTGGGTCACAGAATGGCCAGATATTTGGTTAAACATTATTTCTGGATATGTCTAGGAGAGTGTTTATAGATGAGTTTAATATCAGAATATGTAGGCTGAGTAAAGCAGATTACAGTCTCCGATGTGATTGGGCCTTATCTAATCTGTTGAAGGCCTGAATAAAATAAAAGGCTGAGTAACAATAAATATTTTCTCTGTGCCTGGCTGTCTTTGAGGTAGAATGTCAGTCTTCTCTTGCCATTGGACTTGTGGATTTGGACTGGAACTTATACCATTGGCTTTCCTGCTTCTCAAGCCTTTGGACTCAGACTGGAACTATACTACTGGCTATCCGTGGTCTGACTTCTCAGCCTCCATAATCATGTAAGCCACTTCCTTATAATAAATCGCTTTATATAAATCACACACACACACAACTAGTGTTCTGTTTCCAGAGAATTCTAACACAAAAAGACAACACCAAAAAACTTCTATAGCCCTGGACCACATTGGAAAAGTTGGAATCTCCACAATTCATTAGAAGGAGACTATCAGTTAATCTTCAGTAGTATCCAAGGTTGGCTGCAGATGTAGATTTTGAATGCTGGAGGAGCTTTTTAACAATAAACCATGGTTAGTCCTACCACTATGGACATGTTTGTTGTGGGTTACTTGATAAATGGTATCATATATATCGATGCATGATGGAATCAACATCTAAAAAGATTTTCAAATTAAACTTGACAATTTCGTTCAAAGAAGAATCATTTACACCACGATTGCCAAAGTAGAAACATACATATTCTACATAGTCCCACCACCAAATTCCCCAAGAAATGACACATCATTGCTATCACAAGTTTCTGCACTGAAAAGGTGAAATAGTTGGGACAAATGAACTGAGGGTCTTTAACCTTCTAAGAGTCCATCTCCTTAAAATATGGAGAAACATTACCTGGAATGATAAGGTGACCCAAAAATCCCTTAAAAACAGCCTTTCACTGATAATTCTGTACAGTAAGAAAGTTATTCTTTCCACTTGTCTAATGTAAACCCTACTGCTTTGATTTGAGCCTAGGTCATAAACCTAAATGATACCTACAATGAATTATCTAAACCCCAATACATACCAGGCCTCCAAGAGTCACCTTTAGTGGATTTGTACTAAGATCTGCTCCCCACAAGACCCATGCCACCCAACTCTGTACCTGAGTCTGATCTCAAGGTAGCTCTCTACCTTACAAGCTTCTAAACCTAGAACAACTATTTCCATTTCTTGGATCTAGAATGGCCACGACATAAGAACTTAGGCAAAAATTGTCCCCTTGGCTTCCCCAAGAACATTTAAGTCACCCTCCTATTCTTAGCCTTTGACTCTTAACTTGACTTCAGTCTTGATCCTCCAATCACCCCAACAGCTGACATCTGGTCATTCCCAAATTAGACAGTGGTTCTATGTCTTCCTATAGCTAACTTAACCCTAACTTCTGCTGTTATTCATGTAATCCACCACCAAACATAGTCCCAGTTTGGATCTCAATGTGATCCAAGAGAGGTATTATAAAGAAACAGCAGAAGTGGGAAGAGAGAATTACTAAGGGAATAAAGAACAACAGCTTTTCCAATTTACTATAGACTTGGGCTGGGAATTACTGACCTGGAGACTGAACAATCTCCTCGACAGTGACTTCTAATTTCACAACCTAATCCAGGAACATATCATACTGCTTAAGCTATATACAAAATCCTGTGTGTGTGTGTGTATGTATGTTTAGTATCCAAATCTCTCAGCAGATTCCCAAATGGTAAAAGAAAAAGAGTAGAAATCATTGCTATGATGAAATGCTATCAATCATATATATAACATTAAAGTCTCCATACTGGTGAAAAATAACACTGTCTTTAAATGATGCATCTGGTTTAAGAAAACTGTTTTAATCTTTCAAATTCATTCATATTAACCAGTTTACAATTTCAGAGACCTACCCCCAGATGAGTCTGGGGGATGACATTAGACAGAAGATTCAAGGACAAAGCTTCAGAAAGCAGACACAAGTCAAACAGCAGGAGCATCATCTTTTAAATCTAAGAGAAGACTCGGGTATCTGACCCAACAATTCAACAAGATATGTTTATCACAGGTTAGTTGCTGGATCTGAGACTGGCTGGTAAAGAAAACTCCCTCTCCTTACCTTTCCCACCTGTACCTACCAAGTCGAAATGTGAAATTACACCATCCCTTCCATACAAGTAGGTTTCCGTAATGTGCACCACACAAAGAAATGTGGTCTCCAGCAAGGTGTAAAGTCTACTGCAAAAGAGCATATATCACTGTGAAAATATTTTTGCTACTTTCACACATCACTTCAGCTAGTACAAAAAATACTCCTATTGTAAGTATGTGGATTAAGTAAAAACCTAATGAGGCCCTCTTGGCCTCCAATAACAAAGGCAGAATGTAAATGATAATGATTTTCCTGAGATCTTCAAGGGATGAGATAGATGTAGAGGATATTCATCTGTTTTTCTCTGGAAGCTATCTTGGTTCAAGAGTACAAGTTTACCCTTCAGAACATCCTCTGTCCTTTATACATTCCATGTACTAAGAAGCAATAACTAGAGAGCTTGTCCACAACCTAAATTACATTCAGAAATTTTAAATTAGAATCACGGACAAATGTTTGTGCCTCCCTAAATATGACTTTCTCTAGCAACCCATTTATTGGGTGAATAACAGCCTATCTCCCTAAAGACTTCTAGATACTCAGGAAAATGAGCAAGCTGGCTGTGCCAGTTACCAATGTATTGCCTCTCACCCACAAATCAATCCTCCATTGACCGCTCTGTGAAAACTGAGTTGGGCCCTTCAAATGTTTTTCCTTTGCCAGCTGGCACAATGTTAAACTCTGTCAGTAGAGGTCTCTGAAAAGACATTCATTGCAAAGGGATTCCTGCTGGATCCCACGTGCCCTGCAGTGTAAACCCAGCACTCAGCTCACCACAGTGGTCAGCTGCTTCCTCCACTACCCTTTTTAGGCAATTTTATAGCAGAGTGCTTCCCACAAGACACCACCTCCAACATAGCTTTCCCTGGCACCTCAAAAAGCAGATTTTCAGCAAATTCCAGAATGTGGACATCTAGCAATTTCACCAGCATGAAACCACTACCACCTCTGTGCCATTAGTGAACCACAGCTGGGGGTATGGGGGAGGTTAAGAACTCAGTGTCAATCCTAGGGGTATCACCTGCTCATTTATCTGCTAGTTCTCTTTACAGCTTACTAGCCAGTCCCTCATTACCCCAGTTTTCTATGTTATAGTGAATAATTCTTTATATTAACCTTTCCTTGGCCCATTACTATGTGGTTTCTGTCCTGCAATCCAGGCCTGAGTGACAGACCTGCTCCTCTGGAAGGCTGAAGCATGAGAGTGAGCTCTGAGAATGCCTGGCCAGAAGGGTGGACTGGTGAGCTGCCATGCACTGAATTATATTAGTTGCCATCCTGTGCAGAGTAGAAGCTGGCAGACAAGAATAAGGGAGACATGCAAGTGCCACACTTACCAACTGCTACTCTGTGCAGGAGCCTGAGTTAGAGACACTGTTAAGGAAGTGACCAACCAGTTGGAGATACCAGACATACACAAACTAAAAGTTCAAGGCAGGAAGTACTGAAAGCTCAGTGAGGGTCATGGGCAATAACACTAAGGGTCAGTGACAGGTTCTCAGGAGGCTAAGACACTAGTAGTTTCTATTTTGTCATAGCAAGAACAAATTATCTGCAAAAGCCTGTGCCACAGAAAACAGAGACTGGTCTCTCTTTAAATGCTTCTCCAACCCCCACTTTGTCCTCCAATAATGGGTTATTACTCAAATCCAATATATTGTGGACTCCTGGCTGTGACCAGTTGTCTTTTGCTTCACTGTCAAGTGATATACCTAAGTAAACACTCGGCTCGAAAAATAGAATTTAAAATCAGAAAAGCCATTTCAATTTAACTGTGTCTTTGGCAGAGGGAGTCCTTCCTAAAAGATTTTAAAGAAGAGATTAGGGAAACATGGTGACTATAATCTATCAAAGCCAAACAAAAATGCCTTCAATAAAGCCCCTCCACATGAGGCTATTAAGGAAACCCAATAACCACATGGTAGAGAATAAAACCCTGTCATTCACTAAATGATAGAAAAGTGATTCAGGGTAGAAAGCAGGAATAAAGAGACTACCTTTGGCTCACCACAAGAGTAACAGTGGGGAAGCTCAGAAAAAGAAGCCCAAGAACAGGAGGGTTCTAATGAACCATCTGGAAGGTGGGAGAGATTATCAAAGGGAGCAAAAATGAAATTTGCTGATGATAAATGAGAGTGGTTTTCTAACATGGATGAGCCACAAAGATGTCAAAAGGGTTGTTCTAAATGAAGGATATCCACTCCAGTAGGATTGAGTATTACAGGAAGGAGCACAAGCCATGGAAGAAACCCCTTAACCACACTCCGACAAGAAGAAATGGGGAATGACAGTGATTATTTTTAAAGAGTAAGCAGTTGAGATGGGATGGGATATGAACTTCGACCTCTTGATGAAGTAATGTGTTGTGGTCCAAATTAAGTCAAAATTTACTTCCCTACATACCTTTAGTACTCATCTCTTCTATAAAAACATTCCCCTTTGTTTCCATGTAGATATTCATAAATTAGATATTAATTATAAAATATTTACAACTTCTCCATAATATAACTATGTCTCCATTTATCACACCATACTTGTGTTTACTTAGAAATATAAGACTTTACTTTGTATTCTGTAGGCCGGTAAAAATTTCAAAAAATTCTAGGAACGAAGATAAGGTTGGCAATGCTTTATTTTGCCAAGTACAGGCATATTTTTAAAATTCTATCACCATCACTTCATAAAGGAATATTTGGATAGTTATGAAAGTAGCAAGGAAATAATCTCAGGACAAGGAAGAGTCCTTTAAAGTGAACAAATATATATTTATAAAACCTGCTACATTGCTCTTATATTTATAATTTTCCTGGAAGATCAACAAAAACTAGGTGAATGAATGAGGACTTGTTACTACACTCAAGTTTGAGAATTACTAGCCAAGAAGACAAAAACAAGATAGATACACACATTCTTAAAATTAAAAAGAAGCAGCATTTAGATTTTTTTAATAATAACAAAGACAGAAATAGGAAGAAAGGAAGGCTCATCATGAACAATCTTAAAGTCAGACAGAAGTACAGCTTGCATAGGTGTGTATGTAAGAGAAAGACTCTGGATAAAACTGACCCAGAGGAAGTCATTTAAGGGGAATGAAGACAATGAAGACACTCTGAGGAAACAAAGACTCTGCAGTGAAGAATAAATTGCAGAGCATCCTACCTCCTCCACAGCCTCCTCGATGCGTTCCTGTACTGAGTGCATTCATAGGAAACGTACACAGGACACAGCTGGTGGAACAGGACAAGACATCTCCAGGGACAAAAGGAAAATATAGCTTCTTTGAACAGGTCCAGGTATGTACTTATTATTTTTTTTTTATATCAGATTAAATAGATACAGGATTTGTATGGGCTCCCTCTGGTGGGTCTGTCAAACACATGAGATTTTCTACTCTTTGCAAAATAAATGCCTCACATGTTTAGTAAAAATTCAGTTTTGAAGGAATTGAACAGTGATGCTCAAACTTTTTAATCTCAAAAATCCTTCTATGCTCAAAAAAAAATCATAATTTGTGGCATTATTAGCAAAGAATAATGATGCTTGCCACCACTCACACTCCCTTCACCTGCCAGGTAATCAGTGTCTTGATTTTGATGTTTATCACTCCCATATATTTTTCTCACACCTACCTACGTATTTATCTAACCAAAAAAACACGGTATGCGTGATGGGGGGAGAGAGAAGGAAAGAGAGCTACAACAAGTGAAAACAAAGAAAGCATAAGCAAGTATACAATGAGAACACTTGTTATTGGGCATATTCTAAAATATCTATTAAAAAAGACATCGCAGTTTGGTATCACTCATAACTTATTTGTTTCTCTCAACCCTGTATTAAAACCTCATCCTTGTAGACATAAATACTCTATTTATGTTAACTAAAATAAAGTATTCAGTGTACAAATAGCCAATACTTTCTTTATACTTAAAGAAAAAAATGCCACATTAGAGCATATAATTAAAAAAGAAAAAAAAAACTAGCAAATAACTCTACAAAGTGGAGACAACTATATACACTCCCAAAAGAAAGGTACAAGATTTGTGGTTCCTCTAGATTCTTGCTACTGGCCAGGGTTATTAATTTTTGCCAGTCTAATGGATTTGGAACAATATTTGGTTCTAGTACTTTGCATTTTGTTATTTGCGGATAAAACCAGTACTTGTTTACTAGCTGATAGACTATTAATGCTGATGAGATGAATAATTTTAAAAAATTTACACAATAAATCATTCATATAGTGTATAGTGTATCATGTTTAAAGAATAAAAGCACATACATGTGTGCTCGCCACCTATATCCATTTTCAGAAAACAATACCAAAAACTTTGCAGCCCCTTTCAAGCCCCTACCTGACCACAATCCCCTTGCCACTCCTAACAGAGGTAACAACTAAATTTTTTCATTATTCTCTTGCTTTCTTTAATTTTTCCACATATGCACGAACCCCTATGTAACATATTTTTTCCCATTTTTTAAACTCTACATAAATAACAATCATACAATGTAAGTTTCTGTAACTTTCTTTCCTTGCCTAATACTACTTTCTATATTCAGTTATATTGATGTATACCCTTGTGACTTACTCATTTTCACAGATATTTCACAGATTTCACTTATTTTCACTCACATACCACTGTATAAATATACCATAATTTACTTATCTGTTCTACTCTTGGTAGAAACATGGGTTGTTCCAAGTTTGGGTTAATACTAATAGCACTATGAACATTCTCATCTATCTGCTAATATAAGCACTCAATCTTAGAACATATCTAAGTATATACGTGGGCATGAAATTTCAGGTGTTCTGATTTCATACTCCCCCAGAGCATTGCCATGGCTCCACATATTGGCCAACACTTGGTATTGTCAGACCTTCCCTACTGGATTTTTTCAAACTAAGACCTTTTTATTTGATAACATTAATCTCTTAGCTATACACACAGCAAATACCTCCATCCTGCCTGTTACTTGTCTTTCAACTTCATTTATGAAGGGTTTTATTAGACAGAAATTTTACCTTAATGTAGTGACTCTTTAACAATGTTTTCTATTTAGGATTTTTCTTGTTTAGAGAGTCTCAGTTTACAATATTATAATCTACCTTCAAAGTGATAATAATAATAATCTCTCATATCATCTTAAGTTTTAAATACCTCTTCACAAATGAATTGTCAATCCATCCAGAATTGCATTTTGAATTAGGTGTGAGATAAAGATCAATTCTTTTTCCCTACACAGATAATTGTCTCCGAGCAATTCATGTAGAATCCATCATCTCCCCACTTATTTAACATCATCTCCATTTTATAGTAAGAAAATAAAATCACAAATATGAGTAGAGCTATTTCAAAATTCTCTATTTGACTAAACTTGTGCCAATAATAAACCATCTTAATAACTAGAGCATTAGAAGTCTTGACAGCTGGTAAGGCATGCACCTTATACCTGTGTTGTAAAAATGATTCTGGCTATTCATAAACTTGCTCTTCCTATGAATCTGAAGATCAGTCCTTCAACTTCTCTAAAATACCCAGTGGATATTTTGATTAGATTTGTGCCAAATTTATAGATTGATTTTGGAAGAACTGCTATTGTCATGATATTGTTTCCTAACTACGAATCTGGGATCATGACATATCTCCTTTTTCTCTTCTTCTTTTACATCTTTTAATAATATCTGATAATTTTATCCATAAATATCTTGACCATCTTCTGGAACAACTATAACTGGGCACTTCAAAGTGTTAGTTGATACGATGAATGAAATCTTTACTCCTTTATATTTTCTAATTGGCTATTACTTATGAATAAGAAATGTATTTTCTCTATATTATAGTCTTTATACCCATCAACTCTACTGAACTCTCTCATTAGTTCTAATAATTGACCTGAATATTCTATTCAATTTTTGAGGCAAACAATCATATCATTTACAAATGAAGCAGCTTTATCTCATGTCTTCCAATGCTTATTCCTTCCATTTCTCTTTCTGGCTTACTACATAAAGTAGAACTTCTACACAATGATGAATAGCACCAGTAATGGCAATAATCCCAAATTATTGCTAATTTTGATAGAAATGTTTATAATGAGTCACCACTAATTATGATGTTTGCTGTGACTGCTTGACAAATATGTCAGTTAAGAAAGTTCCCTTCTATTCCTAACTAAAAGTTTGTATAAGTCATTAATGTCATCCAATGCTTCTTTAATGTCATAAAACATTAAATGCCATCAAATTATTTTTCTACCTCTTTTGAGGCAATCACATGCTTTTTCTCCTTATAGAAGTTAATATAATGGAATAAATTTATAATAATAATGTGGTAGAACACAATACATCAGTGAATTAAATCTGCAAATATTTCACTTAAAAATTCTGTATCTATTCATTAAAATAGAGAATCATCTAGGGCACCCGGGTGGCTCAGTTGGTTGAGCGTCTGACTTCGGCTTAGGTCATGATCTCACGGTTCATGAGTTTGAGCCCCACGTCAGGCTCTGTGCTGCCGGCTCAGAGCCTGGAGCCTTCTTCGGATTCTGTGTCTCCCTCTCTCCGCCCCTCCCCCACTCATGCTTACTCGCTCTCTCTCCCTCTCAAAAAAATTAAAAATATTTAAAAATTTTTTTTAAATAGAGAATCGTCATTAGAGAGGGACGGAGCCAAAACATAAGATACTCTTAAAAACTGAGAAGAAACTGAGGGTTGATGGGGGGTGGGTAATGGGTATTGAGGAGGGCACCTGTTGGGATGAGCACTGGGTGTTTGTATGGAAACCAATTTGACAATAAATTTGATATTTTAAATAAATAAATAAATAAAATTCAACATATAAAAAAATAAATAAAAATTAGAGAATCATCTATGTTCATAAAGATGAAAATTCTAAAATTTTCTTTTTCATCTAGTTTGTATATGAACACGTCTAACCACATGAAATGAATTTGATAGGTCTCTCTTTCTATTCTCTGAAACAATGTACAAGCCTTTCAGACTTGGTAAAAACATGTACAGTCATCTCAGGATGATGGAAGAGAGGCTAATGATCCTAGATTTAATTGGCTTCAGTCTTCTATGGAAAGCAATGTATTCTCTTATAATAATATCTCCTGCTTCCTCTTTGTTTTTTAATCTTAATAAATGTCTCCCAGGGCACCTGGGTGGCTCAGTCAGTTAAGTGTTCAACTTTGGCTCAGGTCATGATCTCACTGTCACTCTGCTGTCAGCACTGGGCCTGCTTCAGATCCTATGTGTGTCTATCCGTCTGTCTGTCTCTCCTGCCCCCCATCCTCTCAAAAATAAATAAACATTAAAGAAATAATAAAAATTGTTTCCCACATGAAATCACGGAGCATCTCATGATTGTCTGAAACCTTCTTAAAGATCTGGACCCCAGTTTGTGTTCACCAAATGTTTTTCTAATTAAATGACTCCAGTGTTTTTCCTTCAGTCTTTTTCTTTAAACTTTTATCAGAAAAATTTCAAATATGTGCAAAAGTAGAAAGGATAATGAATCCTCACATATCCAACATCCAGCTTAGATAATTAACAATTCATGACCAATCCTCTTCCATTCATCCCCAAATGCCTATCCCCATATTATTCTGAAGAAAACCACAGACATCTGATCATTTCACCCACAGTATTTCAATATGTATATCTAAAAGAAAATGACTTTATAAAAATATAATACAATGATCATACCTTTAAAAATAAAAATAAAAGAACTCATTAAATTTAAATATTCAGTTAGTACTCAAATTCCCAGTGGTCTCAAATGATTTCTTCCCTTAAAGATGTTTTCTCTTGATAGGATCTATCAAGAGATAGATTGTGATTACTTGATCTTTCTTCTCATCTTTAATGTTCTTGCCATTTATTTGTCTCTCTCTCCCTCAAGAATAAACATTAAAAAAATGTTTTTTATTTTTTTTTAATGTTTATTTATTTTTGAGACAGAGAAAGACAGAGCATGAGCAGGGGAGGCTCACAGAGAGGGAGACACAGAATCCGAAGCAGGCTCCAGGCTCCGAGCTGTCAGCACAGAGCCTGACGCAGGGCTCGAACTCACAGACTCAGATCATGACCCGAGCCAAAGGTGGACACCCAACCGCCTGAGCCACCCAGACACCCCACATTAAAAAACAATTTTTTTTCAAAGAAACTTAAAAAATTTTTTCCTAAATATATTTTAAATTAAATGTACTACAAGTACCTTTTTAGCTATATCCAACCCATTTTGTTTTATGTTTCTACAAAATAAAGTGACTATTTTCCCCCACATCTGAGCAGTCTAAAGAGTGTTTTCATTGCTGGTTAGTGGTAAGTGATTTGTAATTTACTGTAATATGTCTCTTTAACCCATGAATACTATAGCTGTGAATTTTTAAACGTCTGAGGATGTGAAAAGTTTTTATTTTCTTTTCTTCCTGCTTTCTACCTAAACTACATTGCAGTCAAGCATAGTTCTATGTTATTGATTCTTTGACAATTGTTTAGACTTCAGCTGTCCGCTAGTCTATGGACAAGTTATTGTAAGTAGCCCACACTGTATGCCTTTGACTCTGGGGACAGAATCGGTGTGTGTGTATAGTTACAGGATTTTAGTTTAGCTACAAAATTTTAAACATAAACATAAATCAAGCCTGTTAATCATGTTTTCAGGTTGTCTGCATATTTACTCATTTTGTCTTCTTAATCCATTGATTTTTGATTCAAGTCATTTAAATTCTACTATGGTTATAAATTTATCAAATTTAACTTTTATTTCTTCAGTTTTGGTTTATGTATTACGGCTATGATGTTGGACACATTAAAATTTCTGATTCATAAAGCATCATGGTTGATGTATTCTTTATTCATACTTATCATTGTTCCCATAAATTCTATTTTGTCTAATATTAATATTGCTGTACGAGCTTTCTTTTGGTAAGTATTTTTTGATATATCTTTTTCCTGCCCTTTATTTTCAGCCTCTAATATCGTTTTGTTTTGGACCTCTCTAATTGAAAAACATCCATTATGATAATGTATGTCTTTTTTTTCTGTTTATTTTTGAGAGAGAGAGACAGACAGACAGACAGAGAGCAAGTGGGGAAGGGGTAAAGAGAGAGAGAGACAGAGAATCCAAAGCAGGCTCCAAGGCTCCAAGCTGTAAGCAAAGAGCTCGGTGTGGGGCTCGAACTCCTGAACTGCAAGATCATGACCTGAGCCAAAGTCGGACACTTAACTAACTGAGCCACCCAGGCACCCCTGATAATATATGTCTTCAATTGGTAAATTTAACCCATTTAGATTTGTGAGTACTGATATGTTTAACTTTTTTCTAAATAAAAAGGGTTTTCTTAACAATTGATAGTTAAAATATATATGTGTGTGTCACACATATATAGACAGAGAGAGAGAGAGAGAGAGAGAGTGAGTCATAATTCAGCCATTTCTAGGCTTATCATTATTTCTTTTACCCATACCTCTGTATTTACTTTTCTTCTTGTTGACATATACCTTATAGCGATTAAAACAATAATTACAAAGATTGTTAAAAACCAGACTTCTGTATTATTAAAAGATAATAATATAATTGTTAATTACATATTACATAAGTAACATGATTAAAGTTACTTAAAAGTCCTATTCCTAGGGGAATAAACTAAAAGAAGGAAAAAACTTTTTTTTGAGGGTTAAGATTAGGTCAGACTTAGTACCAACACTTTAGTTGAGGCCAAGAATTAAAAAACAAAAACAAAAACAAAAAAAAACACCCTCTCTCCCCAACACCATTCTTGAAACTAACATTTTACTTGGGTCATAAACAGGTTCCACTTACAAAGCAGCCCCCTGAAAAGCAACAGAATATAGAAGAATGGACAATGAACTACAAATACCTGAGTTCAAGTTTTAACCCTACCACCAACTGGATGGGTAACCTGGGGCAACGTTTGGGGACTTCAGATTCCTCATGGTTCAAATGTAAACAATCGATCTCATGAAGTTTTCAAGAGGAGTGAATGAAACAATAAACAGGAACTCTTATCAAACTATATCATTAGTTTTGTATGTGTAGGTATTGTGTATAATTTTTTTAACTATACAGCAGAAAATACAGTAACATTATCAGTCCAGATTAGTCATGTTTGCTACCCACTAAATTGGACTGGACCCCAAATAAGAAAACAAGATGAAGATCAGTTTCCTACCCCTCTTCCTATTTTCCACCTTCCAAGGATTTTTCCTCCATTAAAATGCTAGCGTAAGTCTCGAAGCTTTCCCTGCCACTTTCAAGGCATTCAGGCTTACAAATTAGTGAGCACTTTCCTTTCTCGGTGTTTTAATGAGGTAAGCTGGGCTGAGCACCTGCCCGCTGCTGTGACCTGGACATCATATTACTAGCATACGTCTCCTCCAGGACATTAACTGTAGGTGACATTCTACCACTTGGTCTTATTTCCTCGACTTTCACCTGTCTTTGTTCACTTCCTTTTCATTGCCCAATAAACCCATATCCTTATTAATAGTACTAAGTCTGACTTAGAAAATAGACAGCTATTCCAACCAGTAAGAGTGCTCACTTAAGCAGCTCTGCAATCAAGTTTGGGTGGCCTTTTTGTGTAAAGCTAACCTACTGCTGTATTATCACAGACTCACAGGAAAACAGCACATCCTGAGGCAAACAGTTGTCTTGTATGACACGACTCATTTAATACAAGAAAACAATGGTCACTTATTAGCCTAGGGATCATATACTATTCCTTTCCATGTCCAACAACCCATTTAGCTTATGTTCACAGGAGGGAGTTTTGTGATGATAATCATCCCTCCTATTTCAATGAACACATTTGGAAGAAGTGCTAAAGGAGTAAAAGTAAAATACTTGCTGTGCTTCATTTAAGTCCATTTGTTTCTTACATAAAAAACAGAGAGGGGCACCTGGGTGGCTCAAATGGTTAAGTGTCCGACTCTTGGTTTCAGATCAGGTCAGGATCTCCTGGCTCGTGAATTCAAGCCCTGCATTGGGCTCCGCACTGACAGCACAGAGCCTGCTTGGGATTCTCTCCCTGCCCCTCCCCTGCTCATACTCTCTCTCTCTCTCTCAAAATAAATAAACTTAAAAAAAATAGAGACTGAAAAATAAATGAATGAAAGACTAGTGCTAATGCAGGTTTTTAGGAAACAGACTCAAGCTTTTAGGGATTTTCATAATTTGCCAAAAAAAATTTAGGAAATCAATATATTATGATATCAACTAACAAATGCAAGGTGCTGGGTGCTTTTAAGAATAACTAGAATATCAAATTTCTCAATCAAAAAGCGCTAAGCATCCACACATACACTTGAGGAACAGCAACAACTAAGACACCTCACAAAGAAAAAAATGTAAAGCACCTACAAATGTAAAGCAGGGAAGGGTAAGGGAAGAGCTTGGGGTAATAACAGTTTCCAATCTCAGCCAATAAATTGCCAGTCCCCTATACTGTATAAGAAATTCATTAACCTCTAATAGCATGAACACATAATTAACTCTTACGAACCGAGAACTGGAATAATCTGACCACAGATTTCAGCACTGTATGTTCCTCATTTTGGATTGAGGATAGATCTGAACCACTGACTATTCATTCATATGAAGAAATTCTGAAAAAAACAGGTCAATATTGAAAGAATAAGGTCAGACAGGCAAAAACAAAAGCCCACTAATTTCTGTAGGTACCAACACAACAAATCAATCAAAAATATTGAGGCTTGGCCTGTACAAAGGAAATCATCAAGGATGTATAATACACAAATGCAAAATGAGATCAAGGACAAGTGGTTTCATTGAGATAAACTTTAGGGACTTCAACAAGAACATCCAGGCCTTCTGTCAAGGATAAGAAATGTCTCAAGACTCACCTCATGCTTCGAGAAGAGTCGGACGCCCTCCAGCTGGTGGAACACTGGGTAGTGCTGGGAGTCGATCTGGTCGCGCCGGTAGACATCACCCACCACCAGGAAGGCATCCAGCCCAGCCCGCAGCAGGTCCCACTGGTGTGCGGACGTGTGAGCTCGCAGCATGTGAGTCCCATTCACGTAATAGTTGTCTCCCTTCTTCCGGCTGGGGTGGTCGGCTGGGATGAGTAGGCTGTCAAAGTTCTGCCAGGTGGTGACCACTGGAGAAAGGTCGTCATAAACTGAGAACAGCGGAGTCCCAAAGCGGCCCACATACTGCTGGTAGAAGTGTTCCTTCACCCTCTCCTTGATCAGCCAAAGAGGGTGATGCTGCTGATTGTGCAGATTCCTACCAACCCTGGAGAGAACTTTCCGGGAGAGGTTGCTGTAGTTGTCCTGAGGGTAGGATTTGCCCAGCAGCTCCAGCACGTTGCCCGAAGCTCCTCGGGCAGCAAACTCTGAAGCAGCAGGTCTTGAGCCCACAGTTTGTTGATGATGGCCTTTGGAGACACCGCTGGCCTTCCTCACCAGGTAGATATGCACGTGGCCAACTCTCCTGAGTGTCGAACAAATCATTGTAGAAACTTATTTCACAGAGTCTGGAAAGAGCACACGTGCAAAGCACAGGTCAGGCTTCACACTGTAAAAAGTAAACATGTCCTTTGTGTCTCCTCCCAACCCCTCACTGTCCTGACATCTGTCTCCCCACGACCTCCTCCACACAGATCAAATTAAGGAAATCTGCTGCCAGAGGCTTAATAGTCACCGCTCTAAGTCAAAAGAACCTTGGACGTCACTTTTAGACACCTACTCTCAAGTTGTCCTTCCCTTGTCCTTGAGTTTGAAGAAATCTTCCTTTATCACATCATGTCATGTCCTGAATCCCTTATGTTGAATAAAACTTTAAATGTGACAATTTCCTTGTATTTGGACTATTCAAGAACCAAAAAGTTTAGAGGGATCATCTAAAAGACAGGGAGGGCTTGGCTGACCCTAGCAAAGTCTCATTAATTAAAGGAAACACATGATTACATACAGCAGAACAAACAGATGATATTTGAAACAGCCATCCTGCACATTTCTGTTTATCCTCCTAACTACAAAGTTCTGCTTACCTGTGACAGACATGACTTCTGGATTATCCCATATATTACAAAATGTTGTTACGTAATGTTACAAAATTGTTATCACATTAAAATTTTTTTGATGTTTCAAATAAAATACACCACTTCAGGTGGTGGTTATTTTAGTTTTCACTTTTATAAAAACAAAAACAAACAACTTCAGGAAATATTATACAAAGTGATAGACTATACCAATGGACAGCTGAAGTTATTTTTATAAATGCAAATCTTTTCTGTACTCACATTTGGTCGTGTCATTTAAATGTGTGTCATACCACTGCAGCATCCTACCATTGTATTTTTGTTTTGCGAAAGAGCAAGTTTCTACTATACACCCACAATAAACCAGGAGAAGGGCTACACTTACATGGCTAGGGATACAGAACAGTCAGAAAACAAAGTACTGACTAAATCTTTAAAAAACAAAAAATGCCTAGAATTTAATCTAAGAAGAGACCAAATTAATTAATTTAAGACAAGCATCATCAAATTTCACAGTAGAAAGTCACTTCAGAAGTCACCTGGCACAGGCCATTCAATGTCAAAGATGAGGTGGCTAAGATGGCTAAGTGGCTGACTCTTGATGTCGGCTCAAGTCATGATCTCACAGTTCTTGAGTTGTGCACTGAGAGCATGGAGCCTGAGATTCTCTCTCTCCCTGTCTCTCTCTGCCCCTCCCCCGCTTGCACACGTGCATGTGCACACGTGCTCTCTCTCTCTCAAAACAAACAAACAAACAAACAAACAAACAAAAAGGTGACAAAGACCCAGGTATAGCTGACTGAACTTTAGGCCACTGAAGAGTTAAGACAACAGAGGAAGAGTCTGGGCCACTAATGTATGGTCATAGAAGCAAATTTTAAACTGACTCAGGCATCTCAGTAATAAAAATCTTTAGATGTCATTTCCCTATGTTCATAAAAAAATTTACTATGAATTAAATCACCGAAATCACCTTCAAACTTTTAGAATTGTTTTTATCTATTGAGCTACTTTAAAGCATACAACCAAGTGGTTATTTTACTTTAATGGCCCTATAATCATACTAAGAAAGTACATACCTTCGTCATAGTAAGCTGCATTAGAAGGGAATTCTATTGTTCCACGTGACCGTCAAAAGCATACTGAGCATGTACCCAGGAGCAGAGTGTAACTGGTTCAAAAGTGCAACTGAAAATATCTAGCTACAAGTTAAGTTATTGTGGGTGTGTGTGATTGCTTATTAGAAGCCTGTGCATTATACCTTTGCCAGAGACTACTGTCATGACACAAGATACCCGGGAACTCCCTGGATTTATTCGAATACGGCACTATTTTGTCAGTTGTTTCTAAAAGTGTTTTTGGGTGAGCTTCAGGGGGAATCTGTCTTCCTATGTACAGTATTCAGGGGCTTGTCAATGCAAGAGATAGGAATTTTAAATATGCATGTGCCACCTTATACATCTTGGCACAAACTCAGGCTGTTAGGTTATTAGCTACCTAGCTCAGCACCCTTGGCAAGACATGAGAAAGCATTTCTTCCCTCCAAAGGCATATGCTGTTACACAAAGTTCAGAATTCTTCTGGGGAAGGTGCTATTGGTGCAGTTAATCAAGGGTTGCTGACTGTCTTTTCCTTCTCAATTCCCAGCCCTTCACACATGCACTTCTAGGTTCTGTTCCCACATCTGTGCCCTATCCTCATGCCCCTTCTTTGTTCTCCTCACCCCACCTCTACCTTACTTAGGAAAGTTTAATTATCTTGTCTTCTTTTCCAGGCTTTTTATCTAATCTGCTCAGCCCTGGCATTATGTTCCCCACTGTGTATTCTCCCCACCTAAAACAATTACTTGGGTTTCTTTCTTCTATTATCATCTCTTACAGGGAGAGAATAATGATTATGATAACATTCCCAGTTCCATCCAGCAAGATTCCTTTCCTTTTGTCTCTGTCAAATTTCCTATAAGAGTTCAAGGGGCACCTGGTGACTCAGTTGGTTAAGCACTGGACTCCGGATTTTGCCTCAGGTCATGATCTCATGGTTCTTGAGACAGAGCCCAGCCTGGAGCTCTGTGCTAAGAACACGGAGCCTGCTTGGGATTCTCTCCCTTCCTCTCTCTCTATCCTCCCTCACTCGTGTGTGGCTGTGGCTGTGGGTGTGTATGTGTGTGTCAAAACAAATAAACATTAAAAAAAAAAAAGTTCATGTGGAAAACACAGGAGCCATGGGAAAATACCACCAATGGCAGTCAGACTTCTATTGATATGGCAGGTCTTTTATCTCATGCTTTCAACAACACTGTGAGGTAAGTACTATTCCTACCACTTTACAAAGAAACTAAGGCTTAAGCAGATCATGCAACTTGCAGAAACTCTTACATCTTCCCAAGAACAAAGTTCAGAACTCTGAGCAACTCAAGTACTTCTCAATCAATAGAGCCAGACTGTTAAATTCAAATCATACATCTTTAATTACCTCTCTTAACTTCTTTCTTATGTGAACATGATTACACATAATTGCATTTTAAGTGCACAAATGAATACAGGAATGAATAAATTAATACATCAAATAAAACCCATTAGTTTAGATAGTGGAAGTGAAATACTATTTAACCTAGAACCATAGGACCAAACCTGCCCATGTTCTGTTTTTTGTAAATAGCTTTCTTGGACTGCAGCAATGCCCATTCATTTATAGTTTGTCTGTGGTGGCTTCTCTACTCTTAAGGCAGAGCTGAATAGCTGCCAGAGACTAGGTCTTTAGCAGCAAAGACCTAAAATACTTACTATCTTGTTCTTTACAGAAAAGTCTGCTGAGCCCTGTTTTAGCTTAATTCACTGAAAAGTTCTTCCACACTATTAAGAATCTCTTCCTAGTCACAAATATATGCAGATTATAGAGCCACAAAAAGTAACAAAAGTACAAATGTGGATGTTAAATGTGCTAACATTGGTAGAGAAGAGACCGTGAGACCAACCGTGAGAAGAGTCAATACAATACAATGGGCAAAAGACCACACTTTGCAGAGACACCCACGTGGGTGTGACCCTAACTTGGCCAGTCAGGCACTGCGTATTATCCTCAGACATACCACTGCCTGATCTTTCAGACTCTCAAGTTTCTCATGTATAAAAATTTAGAAAACAATACCAACCTCATAGTAAAAGAATTAAACTAGATCTTGTTCATAATATACTTAACCCAATGCCCAATATGTAAGAGATGAGTTGAATCAAGAGTTGGAAATGACCCAGAGACTTCTAGAGACCAGATAACAGAGAAAACAATAAAGTTATTCACTGAAGAAACACAGGATGAATTTTGTTTGTCTGTTCAAGTGATTTTCATATGTGTATTTGTGGTTGGAGAAGGAAATAGCTTTGGATAGGTTGAAGTTAAGAATGGGTTAAGACAGTCATGTTAGTAATTTCTAGGAATCAGTCTGTAGTATGGGTTTGAAAATGAAGTGAGAGATTAGTGCTAGAAATGTAGACCTTGAAAGTTATGTGTATAGAGGTAAGAGGTAACATCATAAGGGTATATGAGAATCCATGGGCAAGTGAGAACAAAAATAAAAATCGGCAAAAGACTGAACTCTTAGAAATTATCATATTTCCAAGGGAAGGGTATATAAAGAATAAGCCAGAAGAGAACCAAAGAGTACAGTATCACAGAAGCTAAGCACAATGAAGTTTTAGATGGAAACCAAGGTGTTTTCTGAACCTTAATGCTACTGAATGTGCAATCCTTAGTGTGCTATATTATTACTATTTGTCTTCTTGTTAGACTATGTGGTTCTTGAGAGTAGAACTAACTAACTCTCTCTCTCTCTCATGTAAATCTTTGTATACCCAGACTCTAGCACTACCCCTGATACTGGATAAAAGAGGAGGAAGAAGTAAAAGAAGAAAAACCGAAAAGGATGGAAAGAAAATTGGTCAAAGGATAAAGCATAACAAAGAGGTTAGGCAAGGAGCAAAGTAAAGAATTATTTGACAAGATGATCATCAACAGGGCAATTTCAATATTTCAATGGCTGAGTGAGGACAGAAATCAGATTATAATGGGTGGGGGATAAACTTAAGAATCCCCCAGGCTTACACCAATGGGTTAGCAAGGCATAAAGAAATACAAAGCCATAGGATGCTCACACCCACGTTTGGGCAAACAAGACAAGGCAACCAAGAATAGGGAGGTGCAAAGGCATCCCAGAATAGAGAGGAGGTACAGAGTCCCCAGAATAGAAAGGGAGGGGCAAAGGCCCAGAAATGGGTACAAAGGTGCCCAATACATAGGTATATGAAATAAACAAGATTAGATATTCAGGGTGGAAGCACCCCCAATTTAGTACTATAGCAAAAAGCTGCTTTCACAGGAGGAAAGGACCAAGTTAGGTAAATAGGTAAATTGGGCTACAGACCACTGCACTGCAGGTGTAACAGCCCAGAGTGGAGATGATCAACAAAAAGAAAGGTGCTTTGTTAACTCTGAGATTATTTCCCCTGACTCATCCCCTAGGCTAGCTAAGATAAACAGAAGTGTTGCCTCATGTCTGCTGTAAACAACCTTCCGCCCAACTGCCCAGCATTAGGATTTTGCTTTGTATTAACCCAAACCCCTAACCCCAGATATCTTCAAGACCCCCTTTCCCTCACATCCACAAGGTAATATTCACAGATTCATTGTCTCTTTGTGCACATCCCTCTCCATGTTTGCAAGCCTTCTAATCCTAATAAAAACAGGGCGAGGACCCTTATTCAGGGCTCTTGTCTTTTCCCGGACATTAGCCATATCTCACTTTTCATCCTGCATCCCACTGTCTTGCTAGACAAGACAGAAATTTAGACCGAGAGTCACAATGTGACAATAATGGGTTAAGAAATGAACAGAAGATGTAAAAATGAAGGAGGATACCAATGAGAGAATAAATGAAAATATTTAAAACTTCTGAGACTCAAGGAAGAGAAGCTGAAGGAACTTTTAATAGATGGTCCTAATCTCTCAAGGAAAGCTGTAGATTTATAAATAAAAATACTGTGTATGATCCCAAATTCACCAAATAAATGTGATTTTTTTTTCAAAGACAAATGCTGTAATTTAGAGTGAAAAGTTATAAATATTAGAAAACAGGGTCAGAGGAGGGCACTGTGCATGAAATTAAGGGGAATCCATTTAAGAGTTATTTGTAGAAAATAAAAATTAGGAGAAACATGAAAAATTTGAAAAAGTAAAAGGAAACTGATTTAGAGAAAGTATAAGCCCAGAATGTGTAGGAAAATACTAGAGAAACAAGGATGATTGATGTGGTTACTAGGAAGTCAGGAGTCAGCCAAAAAGAAGTACCTGTTAATTCGTGACCTGTCATCCAGGAACAACCTAACAGCAGAGAGCAATCACTAGAATATTTTTCTAGACAGACCCAAAGATTACTGATTTTTCATAAATAAATAAATATTTAATATACATTCTGTACAAATCCAAGAAAGTCACCAACCAAGGATTCTGGAGGCTGGTGGATATTGATCTGAATATTACTTAGTACCAGATAACCTGTCTTCCTGGCACAGCCTTAATTTTAACCCATTTCACTCCAATCTCTTGGGTCCCCAGAGCTTTCTTAACTGAATGTTAGGCCTACTTTTCGATCAACCAATCATTGTAAGTCAGAATATCCTACAGGAATATCCTATAGGAATACAGCACAGCTCCTTATCAAGAAGGCAGTATCGCTTTTGAAAAAATATGCATTAATAACAAGAATGTTTACATTTTATAAAATAGTTTCACATGCATTTTATTATTATTGATTCCAATAAGACCTCCTGCAGTACACATAATTATTCATCACAATTCACAGAAAAAGAAATACCAGTTCATAAGTGACATAACTCAATTCCCATGGATAAAAGTAGAAAATAGGGGCCTCGAATCCTTGTCTTCTAACTTTAAAATCCCATGACCTTTCCAATATACTCTAAGCCACTGAAGAAGAAAAATAAGATGGAGACAAAAGAGGAACAAAAACAAAGGTATAAATAATAGTTTCTTTAGTCAGTGGTAAAAGTTTTAGTGCAATAAAATAAATATAAAAATGTCATACATTGACTACATAAGGAACTCTGTGTACTTCTCACTCTACCATGACTTGAAAAAAATATGCTATAGGTAGTCACTACTACTAAAAAATGCAATGACATTTTACTTACAAGGACATTTATTACTTTATTACTTACAAGGACATTTTGAGATGTCTGCAATGGGCCAAAACTCTTTTTAAAAGGCTATTCAGGTAAGTTCATACTGACTTTCTTTTGATACATTTTCCGATAAACATCAGAAGGCAAAATCACTCTGCTGGCTTTAGAGTGAGAGCCTCAGAGCCCTATAAAAAGTGCTCACTGGTGTTATTTGTTGATGATGGGAACAATGAAGATAAGGGGTCATCTCTTCCAGTGTACAGGATGGGCTAATTCATTCCATCATATTTTCCTTCCTTCTTTGGTCATTCCAAGTTCTGCAAACATACAGTATTTTAAGCTACTTTGACTAATTACAGATCACAGGACATAAAAAAAAATATTATGGTACTCTAAATGACATTTACTTATAGCTACTACATAACTTTGTGTTTATAAGAAAAAAATAAATAATTACAAATAATAAATTCAAACCAGAAAATAAATGAAAAATCTGACTGGAACCTGCCTTTTCTTTATTCTTGGGTATTGATAGTTGTAGAAATTACCTAACACCACAAGAGTCCTTCTTCTCTTACTTTCTGGTCCTCTATTTACATAGTCCAAAACTGTGGATTATTAGAAAACAAACTTCTGACTTGATGTCATTACTACCATGAGTAACTGTGCTGCACTACCCAAATCCGCCCTCAAGAGAGGACTCATCCACCCAGATGCCCCTCAGGTTTCAGCCTTTTTTAAAGATAGCCTCACCTCAAGAAAACTGCCTTGCCCAGGGTCATACAACCTTCCAGGAGCAGTCTGCATCCATTATGGTGGGTGGTTTGTTTCAGGAAAGGCTGGCTGACAGGCCCCCATGCAGGTGGCTGAGATTTTCGTTGGGACTGTGCGGAAGCTCAACTTCTCCCTCCGCCCAATCCAGCTTCTTCTCAGTCCCCCATAGGTGTTGCTGCCAAGAGCAATACCACATAATTAATAAGTGTCCTGCATGCTAAACTTCACCTCAGAGTTTGCTTCCTGGGAAACCCAGTCTGGGACACATTTAACAGAATTAAACCCTCTACTCTTCCTCCTAAAGCAGAAAGACAATATATTGAGCTTTATTTTGATGCTACCCTGACACTCATTTTCCTTGTAATCAGAGCAAATTGTTTTCTCTGCACTTAAAATACACATAAAATTTAAGTGTACAGTTCCGTGGCATTTAGTACATTGACAATGTTGTGCAACATCACCACCATCTATTCCTGGACAGTTTTTATCATCCCAAACTGAAACTCCGGTAAAAACAATTTTTTTAAATGTTTATTTATTTACTTTGAGAGAGAGAGAGAGAGAAGGGGAGGGGCAGAGAGAGGGGGAGACAGAGAATCCCAAGTAGGCTCTGTGCTATCAGTGCAGTGCAGGGCTAGAACTCACAAACTGTGAGATCATGACCCAAGCTGAAATCAAGACTCAGGTGCTCAACCAACTGAGCCACCCAGGTGCCCCCAAACAATTATTTTTAAAGAAAAATTATATAGTGACATTTAAGACTTTTAACACCGTAAAATCCTTAAGGGAAGTGAGGCTAAAGTTCATCTTCTGCAAGTGTCAAAAGCAATGTAGTTAGTTCTATGTTCCAACTTGGACAGAAAATGCTTCTTAAAAAATTGACACTGGAACCAAATGAGAGAAAAAAAGAAGTCCTAGCATACCATAAGCAGTACACCTTAAACAGACACTAGATCACTTTTTTCCAGCCCTTCTTGACAAATGGTGTTGTTATTTACAAGACAGAGCTTATTCTGACCAAAAACCAATGGTCCATGCCATCCAACAGAACTTTCTGCAATGACAGGACTGTCCTATATCCACACTGTCAAATATGGTAGACACCAGCCACATCTGGTTATTGAGTATTTGAGATGCGGCCAGTGCAACTGAGGGATTTCATTTTTAATTTTATTTTACTTAATTTTAATTGAAATTGGCCACATGTGACTAGTAGGTATATTAGGGCAGATCTAGACCCCCATATAAGAAAAATGAGGATTCTATAACCAAAACGATCAAAAATGATTCCCAAGATTGTGTTTTTAGTATATAAACTAGCTTCCAAAATAGTATATGGATTTCAGCTTACAAATAGGGAGAGCTATTCAATCTTCAGAAGAATTTAAAAAATTAGAAAACTAGAAAGGATCACAGAGATCATGAAGTCCAACAGTCATATTTTGTAGATACCAAGTCAAAGATTAGCTATATCCCCAAGGATGTGCAGCCAATGAGTCAGTCAGAGGTGAGAACATAGTGGCCTAATTCCCAGGTAAATGTTCCTTCTACTTCAACTTAAGTCTAGTTAAGATCTCACCTATAATGTAGAATCTAAAAAAGCAAGTACACAGAAGCATAAAGAGTAGAAAGGTAGGGGTGGAGTGGAGGGGGAAATGAAAAGATGTTGGTCAAAAGGTACAAAGATGCAGCATGACATCAACTATAGTTTATAATACTGTATTGAATACTGGAAATTCACAGAGAGCAGATTTAAGATACTCTCATTGAACATAGAAAAATGGTAACTATGTGAGGAAATGATTGTGAATTAGTTGGATTGTAGAAACCATTTCATATATGTGTATCAAAAAATTATATTATATACCTTAAATATACACAATTTTTATTTAAAAAAGTAAATTAAGTGAATTTAATAAATATATAAAAATAAAAAGGTATCTGAGGCATCTTGTGACATGGTCACAAATTATACTTGGATGCTTTTGGTTGTTCAATAGGCCACATGAGAACGCTGTAAACTGTCTTTACCACTATATATCTAGCACAAGTGACTAGAACTAGCAAAACATCAAGCAAATGTTTGTTGTTAGAATGAATGAATTTTGTAACGATTTAAACAGTCGGTCCTTTCAATTTCTCTCTAAGTCTTGTATGTAAATGAAACCAGGCAGCGCATTAAGTCTGCCTGACTGGTAATTTCTTCAAAGCACAGTTAGCAAACATGACCCACATATGGTCATAACCATACCAAAAAAAAAAGAAAAAAAAGAGATCAGGCACATTCCATTAACCTCCAGTTTCTACCAAGAAATATGAAGCGTGGCTCAGTCAACACAGTTTATACATTTTACCCCACTAAAATAATGGTGGGGAAATGCCCAACTTCCGTTAACTTTTACTCATAAAAGGGCAAAGCAAGAGTACGTTTATGCTCCTGCTGAGTAGTATGAATACCAAAAAAAAAAAAAAAAAAAAAAAAAGTCTCTAAAAAGGCAGCTATATTATTAGTGAGAGTGTTATTGGTGCAACCTTTCTAGAAGGGAATTCAGTAATACCAAGAGATTTAAAACTGTTCATACCCTTTGACAGGGTAATTACCTTTCTAGGAATTTATCACAAGGAAATAATGTAAATGAAGACAGAAGTTAAACACAAAGAAGTTTCATTATAGCATGATTTATAATACAAAAATATTAGAAACAACATAAACATCCCCCAACAAGGGAGTGATTAAGTAAATTATAGAACCATACAATAAAATATTATGCACTCATAAAGTATAATGGTTTCAAAGAGTTTTAATGATACAACCATATACTTATAAAGTGATAAATAGGATATAAAATTGTATGTATGATATGATCTTAACTATGTAAATATATATCTATACCTATAAATATACACATATTATATTTAGGAACTAAGCAAGATTTAATAGTTATAATCCCCAGTCCTTATTTTCTGTTTTGTACTTTTATATTTCTAAACTTTCTAAACAGATACTAAATTTTTAATTAAACTTTATTATGAAATATTGAATTATGATTATAAGAAGTTGTTTTAAAATATCTGTTGAGTTGAGCTCTAGCCATCTTAATTGCCTATACTAAACCCACTTATAACTACATCAAAAATAAATGCCACCAGTATAAATGTAACATGGCCATAGATAGTTTAATTAATTGTGTTCAATGACCCGCTAAGCAATTATTTTTTTAGAACAATGCAGGTAGAATGCTTGGCATGTATAAACTTCTGTGCCTTTCCAATTTCCTCTCCCTAGCTATAAATCAACTGTCACAATCACCATGCCAATCACTCAATGTTATTTCCCTAAGATATTCAGATTTTCTAGGAAATTAATGCCAGATCCTATACCAAATAAATGATTCTCAATTATACCCATTAATGAAGTCTTTAATGCATGTTAAAGCTAAAATGTTACATTGTATTTTGGTTAAACAAACATTTCTTTCTAAAGGAAAATTCTCACTAAAACTTAGTTCAAACTAAGCTACTACCTATGCTTTATATGCAACTCATTGTATGGGACTGCCAGAGGATCTCAGAAAAGTATGGCAGTATTACTACCATCATGGTAATCATTAGCCTCAATCTGGCCATCTAATGATGGGCCAGCCCTGATACATGGAAGTTAAGAAGGCTTGTTCCAGTCTATCTCTTTATCATGGGTTTCTGGCCTAGCAGGCTCTCCTCAATTCAGTTCCCCCTTGTTTACTGTTATTACTGCACACTCACTGTTCAAGGGCCAAGAATTAACTCATGACACATTTTTCACTACAGCAGTTATGGGGTTTTACATCTGCTGTGATGTGTGTTTTTCAACACCACCAAGCATGTCTCCAGTTCTCTGCAGATACCAGTTGGGTGCCCTACAATTTACTGAATTCTGACATTATCTACCTGGAGATAGCATTAGATAGCGCAGGTTAAGAACTCAGTCCCACAAAACTGCCTCCTTGCCCCACTTTAGATGCCAATCACTAGTCTAGATGATGACCAGCTATAAGTCAGAGGTTCCCCCTCCTCAGGTTTTATCAATTTACTAGAGTGGAACTCAGGAGAATAGTTTACATACTATATTACTGGCTTATTATAAAAAGATATAACTCAGGAACATCCAGATAGAAGAGACACATAGGGCAAAGTTTGTGGGAAAGAGGATGGAGCTTCCATACTCTCTGGGCACACCACCATCCACATGACTAGCAACCCTGAAGCTCTCTCACCGCATCCTTCTGGGGTTTTATGGAGGATTCATTACATAGATCTGACTGATTAAATCAGTTGTCATGGTGGCTGGGCTCAATTTCCAGCCCCTCTGCCCCTCCTCAAAGGTCTTGTTGGTTCTCTTGGCAATCAGCCCCCATCCTCAGGTAACCTAGGGGCCTGCCAAAAGTCACTTCATTAATATAAACTCAGCTGTGCTAGGAAGGGTTTGTTATATGAGTAACAAAAGACACCCATTTTACCTTTATGTCCCTGGAGCTTTTTCTGGTAGTGGGGACAAAACTAAATATTATAACAAAAAATGCGACTATGGGTTACAATTACAATTAGAAATTACAAGGGCTGGGGCACCTGGGTAGGCTCAGTTGGTTGAGCTTCCGACTTCAGCTCAGGTCACGATCTTGTATTTCGTGGGTTCAAGCCCCACATCGGGCTCTCTGCTATCAGCACAGAGCCTGCTTCAGGCTTCAGATCTTCTGTACCCCTTTCTCTCTGCCTCTCCCCAACTTGCGTGCACTTGCACACTCTCAAAAATAAAATTTTTTTTTAAAAAGAAAGAAATTACAAGGGTTTTAGGAGCTATATGCTAGGAACATAGACTAAACCAAGTATGTATTTCTTAATTTAAATCTCATTAGCACATCTGCATTCATAATGTCACCGTCATCAGCACTACTGTCCTCATGCTGGCCTGAATTCCAGCAATTTCCTCATCATTCAAGGAATGTACAAGAGGCACAACATTATAAAATTTAGCATCTATTCAATTTATTTAATAGTCTGGGTGATCAACTTCTGGCATAAGAAGAGAGTGTGACATAATCTTTTCATTAGTGCCATGGTTTCCTTCAATGTCTCCTTTGCAGGTTCAATTTCAAACCTCATTGTAGTCCCAAGTCAGGACCAAGCATTTGTTGTGTTGATTGATCAACCTCATTTCAAGCACTAGCAACTGCATCAATAGCATTTTTAAGGTTGAGTTCTTGTACTGAAAGTTGTAAAACCCAAGGAATCTATTAACTACAGCAAGCATGCAGATTACCTTTATTTTTTTAACGTGTTTACTAACAGGAAACCTCACTTAAAACAAAATCAGGAAGTCTCAGGATGGGAAGCTCTATGCCCTTCCACTCTTTATCAATATCAATTGCAGACCCAACAAGAAAAGCCTGACTTGACCTTACTGGGACTTGACCTTACACATGGAAGGAAGCTGAAGGAAGAGATGCTTTCCTCATCCCCAGGTAACAGCTCAGCCAATGAGAAGCCACCATACTTGGAACTCTGAGTTTACTACAAGGAACTTTTAGTTCATAACTGCCTTCCCAACTTACTCATTTTCTCCTTGGAAAAGCTTGCCTCTCATTTGTTCCCCAGACTTGCCTGAGGTTTTGCCTCAGTTCAGTTGTCCTGGGATTGCAATTCTCTTTTATCCTCGAATAAATCCATCTTTTGCTGCTAAAATAACTGGCAGTTTTTACTTTTAGAGTTATCAGGGGCATAAAATTCTTTGGTCACCAGGCTCTATTAAATGTGTCCGTTAAAGATGTCACATTGTTGGGTTAGGTAGACGTCAAAAACATTACTTTTCACAATAAATTGAAAAGTAAGGCTGTGTAAACCAGTTATCTAGGAACAAAATTCCTTTTTTCTTCCAGTCCAGCTTATCATTAGTTTGTACTGCTGATTCAAAGGAGTAATAAACTGTTCAGAAAATACTTCTCTGGTTAGCTCTGCTGTCTTCTGTAAATAATAATTTCTAACTAAAATGCATGTATACTCATCCCCCCTTATTCATGGGGAATATGCTCCCAAGACCCCCCCCCACAGTGGATGCCTAAAACTAAAGACAGTAATGAACCCTATAAATCCTTTTTTGCTATGCATACCTGTGATAAAATTTAACTTGTAAGTGAGACCCAGTAGAAGATAAATAACAATAAAATAGAACAATTATAATAGTATGCTCTAATAAACGTTATGTGAATGCCCCCCCCCTTCAAAATTGTTAGAGAAGCCAAGAACACACAGTTGAAACTTGGTCAAATAGGACAAAGGTCTTACAAATTAAACTACATACACCCAGGTCCTGGTCACCATAGCCAGAGTTTTTCCTCCTGAGACTGAGACTATCATGAAAAGGACCATATGCAAATGAAGTCAGTCATCAGAGACAAGACCACACATTATCTAGATAGCTGTAGCTTGGAGAATAAGTAGGAAAGTTATTCTGGGAGTGGTTCTGTTCAATACACAAAGAATAAAATCACCAAGAGTCCAGCTTGGCTGTGCAGAAGATCAGAAGATATGGTTTTGCAAATTCTGGAAATAACAGGGCACCACAAAAATTTATCTCCTGCTGGTTGAGTTGAAGTCAATATAAATAACCTGGATGTTTAAAATATAAATATTCACACTTTGAATGCCAAATGCATCTAGTAGTAACTATCTGTGGACATGTATATCTCTCCCACTAGAAAACAACCAATACAGGCTCAAACGGACACTGTGTTTTTGAAATCATTGATTTGCAATAACATGAAATGCCTAGGAGAAACCTTTTAACACACAGTTGTACTGAGAGCATCCCATATTCTTTCCTTGACTTTTGTCCATTTAGACACAATTATCCTTTTGCAGAGCATCGCTGTGCTTAATTCCTGGAAATTACTGTAGGCACCAATAGCAACAACCTGGCTTTTCTACCTGGGGCACTTTAACAGCACTGAAGAGAATAAAGTGAATAAACTCTTTTCTCTAAGGATTCACCGAGATATGTTTTTCTGATTGATTCTGGAGCATGTAAGTTACAAAAGGGAAGCCTGCAAGGCAGGAAGCTGTAGTGCCAGCACACAAGAGGGTCTACAGCTCGGAAACACCAGCAGTCCCTTCCCTTTCAAAAATGCTCTCTTCTTGCATGGATAAATGAAAGTACTTCTTACCTTAAGTGACTATTTATTTATCCATCATTGGTTTCAACAACATATTTAAGGCATGGCTTAAAGCCACCAGCAAGAAATTGGCACCAGACTTGACGCCTGGGGCACATGGCTTCCACAGATTGGCAAAGGTCCAGTTGCAATATTAACGAGTATACCATTTGTCAAGACAATTATGCAAGAAAACTTGGCAGCTGCTCGCAGAGGGCAAGCCTGATGAGAAATGGTGCCAGAGCACACGGATCAGAGAGCCTGAGAAACCCCCTGGCAGTTCAGTCTTCTTTGGTAAGAGTTACCTTTTGTGTAGACAATGCCTTTTATTAAAATGAAGTCTTAAGGGGGAAGAAAGGAGCTGGAAAAGCAATTTTAAAATAGTCATTATCTGAATATACAATGCTCCCATTCAGAAGAAGTGTCTTTTCATCACTATAAATTCAGTTGAGAAATGACTACCAATATCATTCTTTGCTAATAAATGCCATATTTTCAAGAATGAAAGTTTTGAAAATGTTCTGTCACACGGGAAGTTTCTTAATTGTTCAAGAATAGAAGGATACTCCAGAGAAAAGTTATCTAGTGATGGACATAAAAACAAATGGAAAAATACTGCACTTGGTTCCAAGAGAAATCAGTTCTGTTGCCCTAAGTCAAAAGGTTAAAATCTGTAATTAAACAAATGCACAAGGGAATGACTGCAGACCAAAGACGCTGCAAAATGAATTTGAAGATTGGTTAATAAGTATCTTAAAGATATCGCCATATTTGGAACTGCAGAGAGATTCCCAATCACTCTTGCACTATTTTTCAGTTAAGAAAAGTATCATCAGTTAAAATTAAGATCATGTCACCAGTATCCATTAGTATGAATGAAATACCAAAACTGCTAGTTACTCTTAACGTGAATCAACTACTAGTTATCACTTATTTTGTTTCTAATGAAAGGCCTATACTGTGGTTCTCCATCCACATTTGCAGAATGACAGAATAATTATCCACTAAATTCCACATGTAAGATAAATGTATAATAATCTTACTAAAGTACATGTACATAACAGGCTTAAAATTTTAAAAAAGTACTCAGCTAATGAAAAAGAATAAAGTTTTCACCCAGAAATAATTTAGCAAGCAGAGTGGCTATGGCAAATAAAATTAAAACTTGTTTTAAATCAATTCAATAAACTGCCTATTAAAAACTATTTTAGGCAATTAGAAATATTACTGTTACATAGAAAAATAGCCTCCAGGTTAAAAATTATTTTCTCCTAAATATTCTAAATAAATTGATTTTAGCTAAGATTCTCCAAATAAAGTTGCTGCATATAAAATCCTGGAGTCTGGGCTGTAGTGGTGGAAGGAATAAATCACAGCACACAAAGGCTTGGCCAGTCCTCAGTTCCACAATTATTAAGTAGATGCTATCAGCCTGAAATATGTGTCTACCAACAAATGGTAAAATAAAATCACCTCCTCTCAAAAGTGTTTCCTTTCTTCTTTATATTATTTTTTTCATTCAGTTCTCACAACAACACAACAAAAAACATAAACGGATTTGTCCAAAGTCAACTGAGAATTGAAAGCCCTGAATGGAGCATCAGGAATCAAGCCCAGGCCTTCTGACTCTTGCCAGATCCTGGTCTGTCCTGCCACTGCCGTTATCAGCCCTCTCCTGATAAATACCTGCTGCCCTCACTTTTTCCAATGGACAGTCCTGATAAGCTCCTTGTCAGTTTTCTTTTCAAATGAAAACACACCTTCCCTTTGAAATGTTTTGTAATTGCAGAGGTGTTTTATCTCTGTTAAACTATGTCTTATCCTTCCTACTTTCCTCAAACACAGCTGTGCCCTCTCTTCTCTCTTCCCCACGTGCACATAAGACACTCACTGAGCTCACCCGGCAGCTGCAAATCCATCTGTTAGAGCTTAAGCTACTGGAGGACAGGGACAATGTTTTTGTCCGTAAAAGGAATGTTTTCCCAAGCCAAAAGGAGTGAACTCCACTAAGAATATCCATGTTATATCTTTCTGTATTACTGTTCTGCTGAGAAAAGACACTATTCATGAACTCACAGTGACATTTCCACGGGACCACCCTCTCCCCACAGCACATGTAATTATAAAGTGATGACAAGCAAAGTACAGCAGTGAAGGTCATTTAGAAAGCCATTTGAAAACGTGGAAATCAAACAACATTCTTTAATTCTTGCTTCAGAGAAGGTTGTTATGTGCACACTAAACCATATTCTGAATATAGTGACAGGAGGGCAGAACAGTGAAATTTAGGCCCACTTATGAAGGTTCCATCAGCCTCAATCAGTCCAGATCATATTATGCTCTCTGTTAAAATTCCCCTGTAAAGGGGCACTGGGTGGCTCAGTCAGTTAAGCATCAGACTCTTATTTTGGCTCAGGTCATGATCTCACAGTTCAGGAGATGGAGCCTTGCCAGGCTTTCCACTGACAGCACAGAGCCTCCTTGGGATTCTCTCTCTCTCCCTCTCTCTCTGCCTCTCCCCTGCTTGTGCATGCACATGTGTGCACTCTCTCTCTCAAAATAAATAAAAACTAGCAGTGCCTAGGTGGCTCAGTCAGTTAAGCAGCCAACTTTGGCTCAGGTCATGATCTCAAGGTTCATGGGTTCGAGCCTCGGATTGGGCTCTGTGCTGACAGCTCAGAGCCTGAAATGTGCTTCAGATTCTGCCTGTCTCTCTGCCCCTCCCCCACTCGCACTCTGTCTCTCTCTCTCTCTCTCTCTCTCAAAAATAAAATAAATAAATAATAAAATCCCCTGTAAAAAAGTTCTGCATTTCTCTGTACACTATGTAACTTAAAGGATTAGCTAGTGCATGAAATCAGTTCATTGAAATTGCAAAGCATATATGAAACAAAAATGATGAAAATAATATACACACAGTCCATTCTCATTATTCACGGTAGTTATGATCTATAACATCTCTAAGAACACTAGATTAGTGAATACTGAACCACTGCTCCTAGGGGAAATACAGAGTTAGTTTCCTGTGAGCCTCTGTTCACATTTTTGTCAACTAATCAATACATAACCTTGTTTTATGTGTGTTTCTGTTAAAAGATACTCTACTTAATATATACTGTAGATTCACTAAAGTTGAATTCACAACCAACGGCGCTATAACTCAGGGCCTGAATGAAGCTATCTAACACAGGTATTTTCTCAATAAGGCATATCACAGCCTTCTTGAGCTTGGGAGCACAAGACAGCACTTGAGCACTACTCTTGGGGGCCATTATAAACAGCAAAATCATCAACAACACAAAAATGTGAAAAACATGGCACTAAATAGCTGGCAAAAAGTACACACATTTATAGAAAGAGCTGAAACAAGAAGGTAGAGCATTGTGTTATTGGACCTCAGGTGGAAACATGGGTGAATCAAAGTTTTGATGCTCTTTACGTATCCTCAAATGACCATGAAAACTCTACAAGTATTGATTTTGAGGTTACAAACAAATGTTAGCAACTAAGCAAATTCACAAATACAGAATCCATGAATAATCCAGGAATAATAAGGGCTGCGTGAATGTCAAGCTTTGACAATAACAGATGCCTCCACGGAAGTGAACCTAGCTGGCTGGGAGATGGGGGCAGGGAGGCTTACTTTTGTACCACAGTGTTAGAACATCTTCATTTTCTGTGTGTGTGTGTGTGTGTGTGTGTGTGTGTGTGTGTGTGTGTGTGCACGCGTGTGTGTGTGTGAGAGACAGAGACAGAGACAGAGAGAGAGACAGAGAGAAACAGAGAAAGAGAATTTTATGACCTGTGCTCGGAGAAAATAGCATGAAACATACTAATGATATAAAAAATATAAAAGTAAGTTTGGGGTTCTAATAGTAAAAAGACAACCAAATAAAATTAGGAATAAGAAAGAATGAAAGTAGAAACAAATAAATTCAAAAACAGAAAATCACAAATATTTGGAGTTTCTCTGCTTGGAAATGACAACACACTCTCATTAAGAGAACAGCACAGAGGGAAGAAAAAAAAATTCCCATGATTTTTTAAGCTCTCAATTCCCACACAAGGAGGGGGCTACAGGAGGTATGATACAAAATGAAGATATTTTAGAAATAATTATATAGTAAAGTATGAGCTTTACACATAATTTAATTTTTTCCAAGTATTATTATTTTAAACAATATTTAAAATGCTTTTGCATAAGACAGTGGTTCTCAAAGTATGGTCCCAGGAACAGCAACATCAACATCAAAAAAGAAACTGTGAGGGGCACCCAGGTGGCTCAGTGGGTTAAGCGGCCGACTTTGGCTCAGGTCATGATCTTGCAGTCCGTGAGCTCAAGCCCCACGTCAGGCTCTGTGCTGATAGCTCAGAGCCTGTACCCTGCTTCAGATTCTGTGTCTCCCTCTCTCTCTACCCATCCCCCTCTCCCACATGCTCTCTCCCTCCCTCCCTCTCTCTCAAAAATAAACATTAAAAAAAGAAAAAGAAAAAAGAAAAAAGAAACTGTGAGTAATAGATTCTCAGGCCCTACCCCAGACCCAAGAAATAGAGACTCTGGAGCAGGGCCAGCAGTCTGTAACTTAACAAGGCTTCTGGATGATTCTATGTCAGCAAAACTTGGAGAACCACTGGTAGAGAAACATTTTGAAATGTTACTATACTATTTAACAAAGGCTATAAACAAAATTTAAACTTTTCTCAATGACAACAGTCACCCTTTAGGAAAAGCTATTGCTATTTCTGCAGTTTTTTTAGTGTTTAATTCTTTTTTGCCTCTTTCAATTTCAGTTGGCCAGCAGAACCTCTACCACAATTATAATAGTACTAATAGCTCTGCGATGCTCTCAGAGTTTGAGGCTTTCACTCTGTTGTAAACTATCAGGGAAGCAAAACAATTAAGCTAATTAGAATTAAATGCTATGTATCCATAAGACTGGGTGCAGTCCTAAAGCATAAAGTGCCTGGTGTTAGTGCAAGAAGATTGAAGTGGCAAGTTTTTTATTCCTATAAGGCTTTTAATTCCCAGATGTGGCCGTGCACCAAAAGAATGTCATGGGTAGAATATTAATCTCTAGAGATGATGGAGATGTTACCATATTAAGATTTGGAAATATTTTTCACTTAGACTAAAATATATGTCTATGACTACTGTTATAAGAATTCACTTCAAAAAGTACACAGTTGCAAAGAGTTCTAGAAGCCTGGTTTCCAGTTCTACCTTGGGCTTCATTCTTCCACAGCCTTTCCAACATTAGAAAAGATGGTTCTCTCATTTGGCTAGTTAAGCAACTATTTATATTGAAGAGAAACTTAAAAATTTAAAGTCAGGGGGAACTTAAAGATGAGATAGACCCAGTATGGCATTTAACAGATGTGAAAACTGAGGCCCAAAGACACCTTCCCTGCAGAGACCAGGCCTTCTATTCCCCTTTACTTGTCACCTAGTATTCTTTCCATCGTCCCACCAGTATTTTCGTCCACACAAATAAAGCACAAGCACCCATAGAGTGGTAAGCAAACACTTGAGCAGCGTAGGCATTACATACTTAAATTATTTTAGATTTTAGAATAGCCAAAATAATCTTGAAGAAGAAAAACAGAGATGGAAGTATCACAATTCCAGATTTCAACTTATACTACAAAGCTGTAGTAATCAAAACAGTATGGCACTGGCACAAAAATATACACAAAAATCAATAGAACAGGATAGAAAACCCAGAAACAAATCCATGATTGTGTGGCCAATTCATTCAACAAAGCTGGCAAGAATATGCAATGAGAAAAAGACAGTCTCTTCAACAAATGGTGCTGGGAAAACTGGAGAGCTACGTGCAGAAGAATGAAAATGGACCACTTCCTTATATTAGACACAAAAATAATCTCAAAATGGATGAAAGACCTAAATGTGAGACCTGAAAATATAAAAAACCTAGAAGACAGCACACGCAGTAATTTCTCTGACAGGAGCCATAGCAATATCTTTCTAGATATCTCCTGAGGCAAGGAAAATAGAAGCAAAAATAAACTATTGGGACTACAGCAAAATAAAAGCTTCTGCACAGTAAAGGAAACAATCAACAAAAGTAAAAGACAGCCTACTGAATGGGAGAAGATAATTGCAAATGAAAAATGATAAAGGGTTAGTACCCAAAATATACAAAGAACTGATACAACTCAACATCCAAAAAACAAACAATCCAATTCAAAAATGGGCAGAAGACATGAACAGACATTTCTCCAAAAATGACATACAGATGGCCAACAGACACGTTAAAAGATGCTCAACATCACTCATCATCAGGGAAATGCAAATCAAAACTACAATGAGGCATCACCTTACACTTGTCGGAATGGCTAAAATCAAAAACACAAGAAACAAGTATTGCCAAGGATGTAGAGAAAAAAGAACCGTCATGCACTTTTGGTAGGAATGCAAAACACAGTGGTGTACCACTGTAGAAAACAGTATGGAAGTTTCTCAAAAAGTTAAAAATAAAAGTACCCTACAGTCTAGTAATTGCATTACAGGGTATTTACCCAAAGAATACAAGAACACTAATTCAAAAGGATACATGCACCCCTATGTTTATTGCAGCATTATTTATAATAGACAATCTGTGGAAGCAGCTGAAGTGTCCATCAATAGATGAATGGATAAAGAAGATGTGGAGTGTGTGTGTGTGTGTGTGTGTGTGTGTGTGTGTAATGGAATATTAGTCAGCCATAAAAAAAAGAATGAAAACTTGCCATCTGCAAGAATATGGATGGAACTACAGTATAATGGTAAGTGAAGTAAGTCAGTCAGAGAAAGACCATATGATTTCACTCACATGTGGAATTTAAGAAACAATACAAAGGAACAAAGGAAAAAGAGAGGAGAGAGACAGAGAGGCAAACTAAGAAACAGACTGTTAACTATACAGAACAAACTGATAGTTACCAGAAGGGAAGTGGGCAGGGGAGATGGGTGAAATAGGTCAAGGAGATTAAGAAGACACTTCTGAGCACTGAGTAATGTATACAATTGTTGAATCACTATATCGTACACTTAAAACTATTATAACAGTGTATGTTAACTATATTGGAATTAAAACTAAAAATTAAAGAAACATCAATGCTAATCTTCTTGAAAGAGGGGCATTTTTTTTTTAAGGCTTCCTCCCAGAAATCAAAGTTTCTGTCAAAAAAAATCATGCTAATAGAAGACCTACCTTATAAATGGGAAAAAACGAAAGTGGTTTTCAAATTTTTACTGCCAGAGATTTAGTCTGTTAGACAGTGTCCCTGTCTTTTTATGGTGATTGCAAAAGTGTACCGCCTCTAAGTGACTGAATAGGACAAAACCAGAAACTGAGTATTCACATTTGGAAAAAGCTTAAGTGTCCAACTCTAAGGGGCTGGTGAAATAAAGTACTGGCACTGTTAAACTAATTTTAAAAAGAGGTCATTAGACAGAGGTTGCTCTAAGGCTATGGCAGCCTACCTAAGCAATTCAAAATCTATACCCGCAAAAGTCTCAAGGTTACAAAATCAAAACTTAAGGACAACTGATCACAAACAGCCAACTAGACTTTAAGCTATTGCCAATCAATAATTTCCTTACTTCATTTCCACCTTTTCTCTATAAAAGCCTCTCCCCACACTCCTGTCCATGGAGTGCTCCTATCCATTTTTGGTTTGGCACTGCCCAATTCAAATCAGTATTTGCTCAAACTCTTAAAATGTTTAATATGCATCAGATTATCTTTTAACAGTTCAAATGATGTGGGAGAAAACATTAATTGAAAATATTTTTTGACATTGGTCAAGGATCACAAAACAGATAAAGCAGCTAAAAAATTATACATATAACATGATAACGTATTTTTTACGTATGTGTGTAGGTCTTAACCTAGAAAAACTACCATATGAACATAGAAAGAAATTAACTGCCTCTGATTTCCCCCACCCTGCTTTTATGCACTGAGCTTTTGTAATGTAGTTTCTTGTGGAGGATCAGTTCATCTCTGTCAATATTCTGTCAAAGTACTCCTGAAAATCCTCCATGAGCTATTATGAGGAATATATCAGGAATGTGTTTTCTGGAGATATAGATTTTTATGGGTTTGCTAAATTTCAAGTCCACCAACCAGTTGTTCATCGTACTGTGAAAAGGTATGTTCCCACAATCTAAAAAAAATTAATTTCACATCTCCCTATCCAGTTCTTTTGTTTGGTCATAAAGCTTATTTCCTTTCCTTCATAAAAACTACAGCACTTGTAAGGAAAGGAAAAGTTTTCCTCAACCCTCTTAGAGTTAATGACAGAGTTGAAAATTAAACTGACAAAGACAGCTAATCCTATTAATCTAACAGGAGAAAAACACACGCAAATTTTATTAAATGTCTACATGTACGTGGGAGCCTTCACAAGAGAATGAGGGCCCAAAAACAGGAAGCGTTTATAGCTTACAGACAGAGAAACAATCAATTTGTGAAAGTTGAGGGCAGTAAATAATAAAGTAACTAGGAAAGTAGGGGTTAGTCTAACAAGGTTTGTTTGGACAGATTTCTTGGCCCCAAATTCCCATCTCTGGTGATAACAATGCATCCTTTCCTCCTTGTACAGAGAGGGTGCCTTTCATATGGGAGATTTATTTCCGTCTACAAAGAAGACAGTGGGGAGAAGCAGTGACCTTCTGTCATTTTTTTCAAATTCGTCAGTTTAAGATCTTCAATATGCCAAGGTGCCTTATTTTGGGGTGAGCATATCTTGAACCCCATTGCATTCATGTAGTCAAATAAAGCTTCCAGCATATTTGCATTAGTGTCTCAAATATCCCAGCTACAAAGGCAAGTACTTGGAATATAAAGATGAATAAATGATAGCCTTCTCCTCAACCTCACAGTCTGAAATCCAGTATAACAGAGTGAAATAAATATGGTCCTGATGCTCCCTGAAGCTACAATCCCCTCCCTGGATAGTATCCCCTCACTTAGATGCTTCTAGATTGCAAATATTTACAACCACACTTGTCTTCACTCTGTATTTTCAGAACCTAACCAGTGAATTGGCAAAAAGAAGGAACTTACCAAATGAATAAAGGACTGTCAAAGATACAAAAGGCTGGAAGACAACCCAGCCCTCCAAAGGAATTTATTTTTATGATGATTTTTTAAATTAAACTTTTAATCTTGAGATAATTCTTGATTTGCATACCTACAGTTAGAATAAATAACACAGAGAGAAACCAAGGTCCAGTTTCCCCCAGTGATAACATATGCAAAACTATGGTACCAAAATCAAAACCAGGATGCTGACACCGATAACATTCAACACAGAACATTTCCAACACCAAAAGGAGCCCCTGTGCTGCCCTTTCACAGCCAGGCTCACCTCTCTCCCCTACCATGTCCACCACCCACAGTAACCAGTAAGTCTGTGCTCCACTTCCATGCTTTTAGAATTTCAAGAATGTTATATAAATGGCACATATAATACAGGCCCACTTAGGGTTGCGTATTTTCATTTGGCTTAATTCCTTGGAGCCATCCAGGCTGTTGTATCAAGACTTTCTTCCATTTTATTGACTAGTACCCATGTGTGAGATCACAGAAAATATATAGAAATAAATATACTGGGTCTCTGTCCCTGCCTTCTGGCAAAGAGCTGATAAAGCTGTTACAAATTCCTAAGCAATAAGAACAGTAGGAGCATCTCTTGTTCTAGTATTTAGTCTTTGACTCCATCCCTGACACAAGGCTTTTCAAACCCTTGTAAATTCCTACACGGTAAGAGCACTGGAGGCAACTTTTGTTCTAATGAGGCAACTCTAGGTGGGCTCCTGGATGGAGGCTGGTCACCAGAAAGACCAAGCCCTGAGTAGAAGCTTGGAATATCCAGTCTTACCTCCCATCCCCCAAGGAAGGGAGAGGGGCTAGAAATGGAATTAATAATTAGTCATGTTTATATGAGGCAGCCTCCAAAAATCCTAATAGCACAAGGTTTGGAGAACTTCCAGGTTGAACACATCCACATTAGGAGGGGTGGTGCACTCCAACTCCACAGAGATGGAAGCTCTTGCACTCAGGAGCCCCCACCAGAGCTCACCCTATGTAATCTCCTATCTAGCTGTTCATCTGTACCCTTTACCATATCCTGTAAGAGACTGGTAAACATAAATTAAGTGTTTTCCTGAATTCTGTGAGCCACTCCAGCAAATTAATGGGGAAACTGAGGAGGGGGCTGAGTGAACCTCTAATTTCTGAGCAGTTGCTCGGAAGCTCGGGTGATACTCGCGATGGGCATCTGAGGTGTGTAGGTGTGTGTTTTGGGACTGAGCCCTTAAGCTATGGCACCTGACATTATCTCTGGGTAGACACTGTTAGAACTGAATTAAATAGTGGGACACCTAGCTTATGTCTGAGAACTGCTTACTGATGTGGGGAAAAATCTCTGAATGTTCAGTGACCAGAAGTGTCAGAAGAGAAGCATTCTCTGTAAAGGCAAACAAGACAGGCAAAGAGGATGAGGAAACATGAAGGAAAGAAAAAAAAAAAAAAAAAAAAGAAAAAAAAAAAACAGAGACTTTTTGCTTTACACCAGTTTGCTTTACTACAGTCTAATGAGTCACCCTTTGAAGAATATCTGGATTTTTTTTTTTTGGCTTATAACCAAAAAAAAAAAAAAAAAAAAAAAAGCTACTATGAACATGCATGTACAGATTTTGATATGAACATACGTTTTCATATCTCTGGGATAAATTCCCAAGAGTGCAACTGCTGGGTCACATGGGAGTTGTGTGTTCAGTTTTATAAGAAACTGCCAACCCGTTTTCCAGAGTTGCTATATCTTTTACTTCCTGCCCAACAATGTATGAGTGATACAGTTTCTTCACATCCTCGCCAACCATTTGGGGTGGTCACTACTTTTTATTTTAGCCATTCTGCTAGGTATGTAGTGATAGCTCATTGTGGTTTAAATTTATATTTCCCTAATGGGTAACGATGGTGAACATCTTTTTGTGTGCTTATTTGTCATCTGTAGATCTTCTTGGGTAAAATGTCAATTCATGGCTTTTGTCCATTTTCTAATTGCATATTTTGCTTCTTTTACTGTTAAATTTTAAAAGTTTTATATATGTTGTATGCTGGTCCTTTATCAAATATGTAGTTTCCAAATATTTTCTTCTAGTCTTGTAACTTATTTTTTCATCCTCTTAACAGGATCTTTACCAGAGTGAGAGCTCAATTTTGATGAGATCCAGTTCATCAATCTTTTTCTTATGAATCATGGTTTGGCTTGTCAAGTCTAGGGCTTTTAAGCCCTAGACCCCAAGATTCTCCTGATTTTTTTCTAAAATATTTATTTATTGTCTTGCATTTTAAATTAAATTCATGACCCATTCTGAGTTAATAAGGTGTGAGGGTTAAGCCATGGTGTATTGTTTTGCCAATAATTGTCCAATTGTTCCAGCACCATTTATTTTTTTTTTTTTAACGTTATCCTTCTTCCATTAAATTGCTTTTTTCTAGATTTTCTATTCTGGGTCTATTCCTCTATCAACACCATAAGCTTTACTTTACCTTAGCTATATTATGTTTTAATAATAAGTAGTGTGATTCCACTGACTTCATTCTTTTTCAGGAAGATTTTTTAAGTATTATAGGACTTGTGCTTTTGCCCATAAATTTTAAAAGAAGCTAGTGTGTAAAAATCTTGCTGGTTCTGAAGAGTACAGTAGAGAGGGGATAAGTGTTTCACCTTACAGAGGAGAAGCCTGACAAACACCACCTCAGCCAGGTGATCAAGGTCAACGTTGACAGTGATTAGTTACACTGATCATATGAACCCATGATATGATGTGATGAAAATGGCCATTACCATTGTGGTTGTTTTCCCCCAAAACACATAACCCTAGTCTTATCATGAGAAAAACAGCACATAAATCCCAACTGAAAGACAATCTAAAAATATCCCACAGATACTCCTTGAAACTGTCAAGATCATCAAAATCAAGGAAAGTCTAACAAACTGTCCAGCTCAAGACAAAGATGACTACATATAATGTGGCAACCTGGATGAGATTCTGGAAAACAAATGGAACATTATGTAAAAAAAAATAAGAAAATCTGAATAAAGTATGGACTTTAGTTAATAATAATGCATCAATATTGGTTCATTAATTGGAACAAATGTAGCAGACCAATGCAAGATGTTAACAACTGGGGAAACTGGGTATTGGATACATGAGAACTTTTTGCTTTATCTTACCAATTTTTCTGTAAATCTAAAACTGTTCTAAAATAAAAACTTTTATATATGTTTCTAAAAAGACAAGTGTTCAAAGATTAAAATTTAGTATAATTAATAATAATTACCACTTCATCAAGGCCATCTTTAAATGAAAACAAAACAACAACAAAAAAGCATTGTTGGGGTTTTCATAATAATTGCATTGAACAATTTAGGGAGAACTGACATCCTCACTAGGTTGAGTCTCCTGATCTGTGAACACAGTTATCTCTCTGCATTTATCTAGGTCTTTGACTTCTTTCATCAGTATTTTATAAACTTCAGCATATAGATCCAAGATGGAATTCATTAAATATATTCCTAAGTATTTCATTTTCTGAAGAGTGACTATAATTAATTATGTGTCTGTAATTTTGGTTCCTGAATGTTCATTGTATAGAATAAAATGGATTCTATTTGTTCATATTACATCCTGTGACCTTGCAAAATTCACTTATTAGTTTTAGTTAGGAGGGCATTCTGTTTCCTTTGGGTTGGGTTTGGTTTGGGTTGGTTTTGGTAGATTCTTTGGGATATTCTGTACAGATAATCAGATCATCTGTAAATAGGAATAGTTTTATTTCTTCTTTTCCAATCTGAATGCCTTTGACTTCTTGTTCTTACCTTACTGCAGTGGCTAACACTTCCAATACAATGTTGAATAGAGGTTAAGAGAAGACATCCTTGCTTTGTCCCCAAACTTAGAGAAAAAGCATTGAGTGAATTAGCATTAAATATGATATGAACTGGAGGATTTTTATAGATTTTTATCAAGTTGAGGAAGTTCCCCTCTATTCCTAGTCTGCTGAGAGTTTTTATCTTGAATGAGTATTGGGTTTTCTCAAATGTTTTTTCTATATCAACTGATACGATCACATGATTTTCTTTAGTCTGCTGATACGGTAGATTATAATGACTAGTTTTCAAATACTCGATTAAGATGAATTTTAAAGGATAAAGAACATTTACCAGACATAAATATAAATGCATTTGTGTTTATTTGCTTAATGTGTATTTATCATTACTAGACTACCAGCTCAACAGTGGATTATTTACGTTTTATTCAACAGTGCATACCCAATCCTAAACCTAGTACCTAGCATGCTATAAACACTCAATAAACACTTGTGGTAGAGAGAGAAGAAAGAATAGAATGCTCAAGTACACAGCCACGAGTGTATATACATTAGAAAAATGACCAGACAGAGTACAGAAGCCAGAGATTATGTTGAGGAGTGGCTGAAAGGCAGAGCATATACATAAATTAACTCAAGATACATCAAAAACCTAAACATACAACATAATGACCTAAATGTGAAGCTTTTAGAAGTCAATATATGAAAATATTTGCATAACCTGGAGTAGACAAAAGCTTCTTAGAAAGTAGAAAGCAATAATCATAAAAGAAAGTAAAAGTATTGATAGAATTGAAAATTAAAATTCTCTGTTCTTCAAATGACATCTCCAAGAAACTGAATAGGGAAGCCAAGGACTGGGAGAAAATATTTGCAAAGGATGAATATGGCAGCTATGATGTATAAAGAATCCCTATAATTCAATAGTAAAAAGACAAACAACCCAGTTAAAAACAAATGAACAAAATGTTTCAACACATTTCAAAAAGATATACAAAGGTCTGATAAGCACATATAAAAGTGTCTGACATCAATAGTCAGCAAGAAAATGCAAATAAAACCAGTGATATACTACTATTATTTATTGCCACTATTATCAATTATTGTTATAGCAGTAGAATAACTAAAATTATAAGACTGACGACTTACATCTAATCCTAGATATTTAACCAAGAGAAAATGTCTACAAAAAGACCTGCACAAGAACATTCATGGTAACTTTATTCATAACAGCCCCAAAACAGAAAGAGCACAGATGTTCCTCAATAGAAGAAGGGATAAACAAATAACGGTATCATACAATGGAATGCCATTACATACATACACACAGATTACTAAAGGCACAATAACACAGATGAATCTCAAAAACATTATGATGAATAAAAAAGAAACCAGTCACAAAAGAGTACATACTATATGATTCCCTTTATGTTAGGTAATATAACAAATCAAACTAAATTATAGTGGAAAGAGAATTAAAACAATGCCTTCCTTTGGAGGGTGGGGGAGGAGATTAATGTTCAAAAGGGGCATGAGGAGACTTGTTGGGATATATAACTTAAGCAATGTTTTGTATCTTGATGGGGGTTTGAATTACACACTTATATACATTTGTCAGAACTCAATCTGTGCATTTCACTATATGTAAATTTTGCCTTCAAAAACAAAATTATATTTTCATATGTATTTGGAGAAAGTCTTCAAATTACTTTGAAATTTATTTTAAAAAAAAAGATGGATTGTACTGGTGGATGGACAGAAGGATAGACAGATGGATGTGTGATAAAATGAGCATACTAATGTATGAAATAAAAGAATCCAGGGATGGCTTTACAGAGGTTCAGTGTAAAACTTCTTTGAAAATGTACTGTATGCTTGAAACTTTAATAATAAAACGAAAAAATGGGAAAAAGTAAATTCGGGATTAGATCAAGCACACAATGGTACACTCAAGAGTGTGGATCTCCCCCTGTAATGTCTACTTTTCAAACCCCAGGGCTCTATGGAAATGGCTCAGGGGGTGAAAATTAGACAGGAAGGACTCTGGCCCTAATGACACTACAGCAGCTCTACTTGTATACACTTTATAAAGCAGCATTTCATGCAAATAGTTTGAAGGGTTCCAGTGATGCAAAGAAACACACACACACACACACACACACACACACACACACACAGGAAATCACTGCTGAAGTTGATGACAACTTTCACCACACAAGTATCATGGGCCTCCATGAGTGACAAAACACCTGTCTTCTCCAGGAATGGCTGTGTAAAATATGCAAAGTGGTGCCTTATACATATCCTCATAGAAATGGAATACTTAAAAAACACTGAAGATCACTGGTTTACTATCTTGACTTTCCAGATGAGAAACCTGGGTCCGATAAGGAAAGAAACTTCCAGGTGACAGGTCACCTCATAGTGTGGGGTGAACCAGGTCCAGGCTCATAAGGTGTCACCAGTCCCCTTCCTGCTCACTCTTCTGTAACACCACATCCTGCCATGATCCCCAGCACCCCTGAGGAGTCTTTAATGAGATTTTCTAGTTATTTTGGAGACAAGGTATTTGAAAAATAAGGTCTGTGCTTCATAAGACAAAATGCTTCAAAAGCAGAAAGTCCATTTTCTTCAGAACAGCCTGTGAAAGATTATAGGCTTATTTTCTGATTTTGACATTTATTTGAAATTCAGATTCTATTGTATAACCTAATATAAGCTATGGAGATAATTAATATAAATGTGAATATCTCCAAGTGAAGTGGGAGAATGGAGGAAAAAGAACGTTCTTAAAGTTCAAGCCACTTTTCTGTGCCACTTTACAGCATTTAATTGTCTGCTATTCTCAAACACAAAATTCAAACATTAAGCTAAAATTACTCTCCTCTCTAAATCTCTATTACCTGTTCTGCACAAAGAGCGTGTGGACCTCTTTTATACATGCGTCTGAGAAGCTTGTGGGTAAACTGCTATTTAACGGAGGCCTGGAGTTCACCTTTCAGTATAGTCAAGAGGCCCCTCAATTTAATTTAACTGAGGGTGAGCTGATAACACATGTCAAACATACCCTGGTAAGCTACCAATTTTATAATCCATGCAGCCCTGGGTCTTCCTGATATTTTTCAAACATCAAAATAACAGCTTGCCTTTAAGATTTTTCACCTTTGTAGCAGAATCAAAGAAGGCTATCTCTCAAAGCTACTTATCTTTTTACTAGCCCTCTTGTCAAAGTTCTGGTAGGAGAGCAGAAGGATAATAACAATGGCATTATGATTCTCTCTTGAGTCACTAACTGGGCACTTCACATGTATTATCTCACATAGTCACCGTCACAATCCAAGATTTATATTATTTTGTAGAAAAGGAAAATGAGGCTCCAGTTACACACACAAAAAGGGTACTGGGAAGAATCAGAAACCCAGGTATAACCGCAAAGCCCAGTTTTTCTATCAAGTTGGGTGATGGAAAAACTTTAGTTATCCTCATCAAGACCCCTCACTCCCATCACACTGCACCCAGGGCATTGAGCAGAATTTAGCATCTGGTGCAACACATCCTCTAACCCAGATAGGGGTTTCCAGAAGATGCACTGCCTCCGTGACCACTCGCTCCTCTAATGTGCTGCCTCCTCCCTAAACCACCAGCTCAACTGTCAATATGTGGTCTTTCGGTGGAGCAGAAGAGGGAGGCAGAGTATATCAGGAGGACACCACAGGTTGCACAAGACATAAAGAGAAGGGCCACGGCTGCCCTGCATGTAATAAGGAGATTTGCTATGTACCCCAGGGCCCCCCTTCAAGGTAGCTGGATCTGTTACAAATCTCTGGGAGTCTCCTGTGAGGCTTACTGCATCATCTCCACGTCCCCTCTCCTGTGCAGGGATGGGACTGGAAGCAAATGCTCCCCACAGGGAACAAGGCCACAGCCACAGCCAGTCTCTCCAAAGGAAGCAGCCACAGTGGCCTTTCTGAATAATGATTCTGGACACAGATAAACTGGACCTGGAGGCCACCCACCTCCAAGTTCGCACATGAAAACAACAACGCAGTGGCTTTTGTGAAGTTTGATGAGCCGAAATCTAGGCTGAGATCCATTTTGGTGACCACGTACCCAGAAACAACCAGCAAGAGCTCTAAAAGGAGGCACGAAGGGCAGAGCTGGCCCTTGCTGGCAGCAAAGAAGGCTGAGGGCACTTCAGAACAGGGCAACGCTCGTTCTTAGCCATCATCATACACACGGACCACTGTGACATTTTAGTTTGAGAGCTAATAAACAATTTCTCTCCTTTAAAGGGACAGGAGAGGTCACTTTAAATTTGGAAACTCTGAAAGGGTAAAACTGATACCACAGTCTTAAGAGGACAGGAAGGAGAGTCTGTAGGTTGGATGACTGAAGAGACAAAGGTCCTTTCCCAGCCCTCAGATATCCCCCAGCAGGGTCGATAATACTGGGTAGCCCATTTCACCCCTTCCCTGTCAGGAGCCTGCCAACAGCCCTGTGCATCGCAGGTCCTAACACCCAGCTTCTCTGTGGTTCTTCTTTTCCACTTTTGTCTCCATTTCCTTACGTGGTCCTCTTTATTTTTATACCATATCATAAGTTTATATCCTGCTTGTAAGCGGCCTTCAATTATTTAAGAGAAAGGTAAGAAATAAATCACAGTAATTCTTACTTTCTTCTCCATACAGGGCTGAAAAAAAGAAGATAAAGTTGTTCAAATTATATCTAAATAAGAATGCTCGGTTTCTGTGTAAGGATCTGAATTAGTTTAAGTAGAATCACATTAACCACATTGGAAACAATCTTAAAGATCATAAAGACTAACTTGGTCATCTTGCAGAAGAGAAAATGCCCCAGGAGACACTCAACTTAACGAAGGTTGCAATGTTATTTGTAGGCATGCCACAACTTTACAGCATGATGTGCATGCAACCGACGCTTTGAAATGTTGAAAGAGGACATATCCAAACCATGTCTCTCGAGCCATGTATTAGCTGACAGACACACACATGCCACTACAGCAGTTACACTTTGCCAAGCAACGTTTACTTGTGCAATTATTTAAAGATCGTGTAACATTTACTTATTTTCTGAAAATGAGTGGAAATGGAAAAATATAAGTGCTGATACTAACAATACAAGTGAAACAAAGATGGACATAATTAATGGTATGAAATTGACGGCTCGCCATCCACTGACCAGTTAAAGGACATAAGTTGTTCCACTCAGCATGCAAAGGTAACAGGGAGCAAAGTATAGACATCCCCAATACCAAGACCACAATGTCTAAATAGAGTCCTAGCGATGAGAGCAAGTGATAGAAAATTTTTAAAAGATGACAAAAATCTTAAATGAAAACTAGCATCAAAAGAACATTCCAGTAACTCAAATACAGAGCAGGGGAGTTCAAATGTCTGTTCACCAGGTATACACCTTACTACACAATCAGGGTATCCAGTTCCTTATTAAAAAGAAAAAAGGACACTGGGGTGCCTGGGTGGCTCAGTCAGTTCAGCGTCTGACTTCAGCTCAGATCATGATCTCACAGTTCATGAGTTCAAGGCCCACATCAGGCTCTGTGCTGACAGCTCAGAACTTGGAGCCTGTATCAGATTCTGTCTCCCTCTCTCCCTGCGCCTGCCCCACTCATGCTCTGTCTCTCTCTTTCTCTCTCAAAAACAGACATTAAAAAAAAAAAATGAAGAGAAAGTTTATTAATAAGCCACAACAACTGTGTACCAGAAGTATTTAGGTATAATAATTTTGTCTCTTTCTAGGAGAAAGAAATAGTAATAAAAAATTGGCTTACAATATACCTCATTAGATTTAAAGAGAAGCCAATCCTGAGGCCAAACTATGTATAGGAACAGGTCTATAACTCTGGGATACATAAAAGAAAATTTTTGCATCTATTATATCTAAGTCAGTGATTCTTAACTGAGCGGCTGGCAGGGGGAGGATTTTGACCCACTTGTCCCTCAAATTTTTGGTTATCACAGCACAGGAGGAAGGGCTACTGGCATTTAGTGAGTAAGAGCAAAGGATGCCACTAAACATCCCACAGAGCACAGGACAGCTTCCACAACAAAGAACTATCTGTTCCAAAATGTCATGCTGCAGAGGTTGGGAAATCCTGGTCTTTCTGTGTCTGTGTCTGTTCTGATTCCGAATCTCCCGTTCTCTCTGCCCCTCCCCCACGTGCACTGTCTCTCCCTCTCAAAAATAAACAAACATTAAAAAAAATTGTTTTTAAAAAGATAAAAGGACAAGATAGCATTTAAGTCAACATCACAGGTTTCTGTTCTACCCAGTGATATAGTCCTTACCTCTATTGGTAGTAACAGTGTATTTCACTGATATGGACAGTACTATTACTGACAGAAGCAAAATCTGACCTACAAAATTACAGTTTGTAAAACTGTCAATATTTCAGCTTACTATACGTTTAATGCTCTAGAAATACATGTACATTGTAATAAGAGTTGGCATAAAAACACACATTTATCTTTTACTTCTCTGAGAACATAAAACTACATGTACAACTTCTACACATGAAAGTTTTAAAAACTTTTTGAGGAGTACATTGTGAAGTAAAGTGGATGGCAGCCCGTAGTGGCAAAGAAAACACTAGAACCCAGTCTCTTGAAGAAGTATGTCTTTTACATTTCTTTTGCTAGGCTTCTCTCCCATGACTCGATTGCACTGGCTTTGTGACATCTTCTCTGGCTACGCACAAACTCTTGTTTATTGTTCATGGTTATTGGCAGAGAATTCCAAGATCTGCAGGATAGAGATAAATGAAGAACCTACCAAGTGGATGTTCTTCCACTCTATTCTTAACCCATGAAAAAATGTGGTCAAAGGCAATTCACATTTACTTTCAGTTCTTTTTTTAAATAAAGTACATCCAAGGAAATTAGTACTAGATCATAAGCAAAAATTCAGGGGTTAGAGAAGGAAATAAATAAAACCACAAAAACCACTCCAACTCTGCCTTGCATACAAGCTCCTAGCTGTGGGGCACCTTGGTGGCTCAGTTGGTTAAGTGTCTAACTTTGGCTCAGGTCATGATCTCATGGTTTGTGAGTTCGAGCCTCTCATTGGGCTCTCTGCACTGACAGTGTGGAGCCTGCCTGGGATGGATTCATTCATTCTCTCTCTCTCTCTGTCTCTCTCTCTGCCCCTCTCCCACTTGCACTCTCTCTCTGTCAAAATAAATAAACTTTAAAAAAAAAAAAAGTAAATAAATAAATAAGCAAGCTCCTAGCTACAAGACAGAAGGCAAAGAAGTAGGAAGATGCAATTGTTCCTCCAGGAAAAGGCACTCAGGATTACCAGGATCACAAGATAGCCAGAGAATGACTATCTAGATTTCCACTCATGTGTAATGATTTGGTTAAATAAATAAAATAAAAACAGTAATATCATAGAGAGTGATAACAAGGCTAACAGTAGAAAGTAAAAGTAAAAAGTTTCAGTGCCTAGAAGGTAGACTTTTCTACTATTTTCTTCTAATGAGCTATTTAGGCCTTTATTCACATAGTTCTTCAAATTTCTATATTTTCTATCATTTAAAAAGTCCCTCTCGGGGCACCTGGGGGGCTCAGTCAGTTGAATGTCTGACTCTGTTTCAGCTCAGGTCATGATCCCAGGGTCATGGGATCAAGTCCCCCATCAGGCTCCACACTCCACTGGGCTCCATGCTGAATGTGGAACCTGCTTAATTTTCTCTCTCTCCCTCTCTCTGTCCCTCTCCCACTCATGCACATGCACTCTGGCTCGCTCTCTGAAATTAAAAAAAAAAAAAAAAAAAGTCCCTCTCTTGACCCTATCTTCCTCTCCAGCTACTATCTCATTAACCTCCACTCTTTTACCACAAAACACCTCCAAAGTGTTATATACCAATGTCCTCTAATTCCTCTGCTCCATGCTCTAGACTCAGCCCAAGGAGGCATTTATTCCACCACCATAATTGCTGCTGTCCAGGCCATCAGTGACCCCCGCATTAGTAACCCCAACAGCTGGTGCTTGGTGTGCATCCTTCTTGATCAGCAGCATTTGACAAACTTGCTCCCTTGTTTTTCTTAAAACATTCTCATCTTAGGGTTCAGCTCACCACCTGGCCTTCTCTTCTCTCACCAGCTCTTCCTTACTGGTCATGTGCTTATTCCTGCTCCTCACCCAGCTGGGAACACTGATGAGCCCCAAGGCTCAGTCCTCAAGTCACGCCTCTTGCACTACACTCACTTCCTAGGTGACGTGGTCCATCTCACAATTTTAAATGTCACCTGTAAACTGAAACTTCTCTAGCTAAATCCTCCTCCCCTAAACTCCAAACCTACTAACCTACTGCCTACTCAGCATCTCTACATGGATGTCCAATAGCCATTTCCAACCTATTACAACCAACGCTAAGCTTCTGATTTTGCACTCCCCCCTCTAATTTGCTCTTTTTCACGTCATCCTCCCAGTGGATCAAGTCAGAAACTCTGGAGTCACCCGTGATTTCTGTTTGTCATGCTTCATATTGAATCCATAAACAAATTTTGTTAGCTCTACCTTTAAAACATATGTTGATTCCAACTTTCTTACTTATCTCCACTGTTACCACCCCAAACTAAGCCACCAAGAGCTCTCACTTGAAATTTTACACTTGTTTCCTGTTTCCATCCTTACTCCTCTACAGCCTACTTTTCACACAGTTGAAAGAGTAATCCTTTAAAATTTTTCCGTATCCTCAGCTCCAAAATCTCTGCCCAACATAAGATGACCCGAATCACCCATATCCTTATATAATCCTCTCCCTTTGACTATGAGAAGAACTTGCATATATGAAGGCTATCAGTTCCATGACACTGTTGTGTTTACATGGCAAATGTGAAAGGGTTTTGCAGACACAGTTATGACTCCTAATGAGTTGACTTTGAGTTTATCACAGGGGTGACTATTCTAAGTGGGTCCAGCCCAATCAAGGGAGCCCTTTCCAAAAGGGCTTAGGTCTCACAGAGGCACAGAGACTGGAAGCATTAAAGATTTTCCTACTGGCCTTAAAAAATGAAGAGCTACAGGGGCGCCTGGGTGGCTCAATCGGTTAAGCGTCCAACTTAGGCTCAGGTCATGATCTCACAGTCCTTGAGTTCGAGCCCTGCATCAGGCTCTGTGCTGACAGCTCGGAGCCTGGAGCCTGTTTTGGATTCTGTGTCTCCCTCTCTCTCTGCCCCTCCCCTGCTTGTGCTCCATCTCTGTCTCAAAAATAAATAAAAACATTAAAAAAAAATTTTTTAATAAAAAAATAAAAAAGAGCTATAATGTGAATTATCTATGGAGGGAGCTAGGTGGCAGGGTACTTACTGTGGGAGACCTCTAGAAGCTAAGGGTCACCATAATGTGAATTCTGCCAGAAACCATATCAGTGTGGATGAAGACCCCAAGTTCCAGATGAGAATGCAACTCAACTAACACATTGATTTCAGCCTGGAAAGACCATGAAGAAAAAACCCACCTGAGCTGTGGCTAGACTTTCTTACCTACAGAAACTGAGACAATAAATGGGTGCTGATTTAAGTCACTAAGTTTGTGTTAAATACTGTGTACCAAGAAGGTATATATTCAATAAATACTGTTGAACAAATCATTTCTCATTCATTTATATGCTTTGAATTAATAAAAGCCACACATATCAAGCTTCCTAATACAAGTGAAATTCCTAATAATCTGACTAAAGACTACTTTATCACCAATTCACAGGATTTGATATCCTAAAAAATAAGGCGGCAAAAAAGGGGCACAATCATTTCAATCAAATAGTATATGATGGTAAAAATCAAATTCCAAAAGAAAATTAAAGAATTAGGGCTCTTTCATTTTACTTTCCTATTGTATTCTTAGTGTTCTAAATAAACAACTGCTTCACAAATGCTATGAGAATTGATTAAAAAAAGAAAAAAGTATCAGCACAGATAATTTTGCCAGATGTGATGTGATGGCTAGATAACAGGGGAAAACTTCCCTAATGTATTTTTAGAATTTTCTAAATATTTAGTTTGCCTTTGTTCAAATAATTCTTTTACTTTGGGGTACCTAAAATACAATTCTGGACACAGGTCAAATGTTTGAAGACAGAAATAAAGTCCACCAAAAAATAGAAATGAATTTCTGGATGTCAGTATAGAAGACACTCAAGGCAGGAATCGGAAAATAAAAAGGGATACCATCGCAATCCCAGGGGTTGTTCCCATGGGAACACCACGCTGGAAGACAGCCAAACTCCACCCACCAGCTCCCTGGAAAATTCTCACAGCTTCCCTCAAAACTTCTCTCCCAGGACATACAATCACAGGACATGCAATCTGTATGTACAGCCAGAGAGCAGGCAAACAAAATTGGAATGACATGGCCACAGGAAGTTCACTCCAAAAAAGCATTTCTGTCTCCATTTTGTCTCCTCTTTTTCTCCTCAGCCGCCATGCAGGTAATTCCTCCTCTGCCGACATACAATTAATCCACACCATTGACAGCCTCCAGACAGGAAAGACAGAAGATGGCACAGCCTTGACCTGAAATGACACGCAGCTTCCAGGGAAAGACCCCAATACCCCCGACAAGGGAAGTTTCACGTAGCCATTTCCAAGACCCACTATCATCTTTCTGTTAAGGATATGGTACTATTGCTTCCCTAGTAATTTCTAGTATTAGGAAATGTACGTGAAACATGATTTTGTGAAACACCAAATTCCTGACTTTGACTTTCAAGGAAAATAGCTTAAAATTAAATGGATTCGTTTATTAACATAAGAATCATGAGGATTAGGGGTGTCTGGTTGGCTCAGTCGGTGAAGCATGTGACTCTTGAATTGGGGATTGTAAATTCAAGCCCCATGTTGGGTATAGAGATTACTTAAAAATAAAATTATGGGGATCAGAGGAGAAAAGGGAGAATTCCTGTGAAGCATTCTGAAGACTTAGGAATAAAATAATAATAAATAATAATAATAATAATAATAATAAATAATAATAATAATAAATAATAATAAATAATAATAAAATAATAAAATAATAAAATAAAATAAAATAAAATAATAAAATAAAATAAATAAATAAAAATAAAATAAAATAAAATAAAATAAAATAAAATAAAAACACCCACATTGCTGGTAGGATTAACTTTTTACTCAAAGCAGACCTTAGTATTTGCTCTTTGATCTAATAAAATATAATCAATGAGTTTGGAATATTTCTAGGATATGCAGTCATTCTCCTGGGACATATGCCACTGTTCCACATCAAACAAAACCTTTTTCCTGGGCATCTGATAGAAGCGAGGTCATATGAAAAGACATCTCATAGGTGACTGACTAGTTTTACAAGGGCAAGATAGTTTATCACAGAGTGAGGTCTCATCAATAAATAGCAAAACTGATTCAACATCGGCGTTTAGTTACTGTAATGATTAAATGTGGGGGAAAAAAAAAAAAAGGTGCCTGGGTGGCTCAGTTGGTTGAGCATCTGACTCTTGATTTTGGGTCACAGTTCCTGAGTTTGAGCTCCACATCAGGCTCTTCACTGACATTGCGGGCCTGCTTGGGATTCTCTCCCCGCCCCCGCCCCTCTGACTCTCCCCTGCTCATGCTCTCTCTCGCAAAATAAATAAACTTAAAAAAAATCTTTAGTTTCCATTCATTTTTATAATAGCAACATATGAAGCCCAAGAAAGAATTTATGTATTATAACTTATATGCCATGAACATTGTTAAAATAGTATGTTTGAGAAAATATATATATTCAGGAAAGAACAGTAAACAAGCAGGTATCATGATCATTATTAATATAGTATTTTTGAGAAAAACAGAATATATAGAAAAGGCTAGCAAATCTGGGAAGTATGTAGGAAATTTACAAGAAGCATGTTCCAGAGCACTGAGCATGAAAATATGGACAGCTCCCACTCATTCTTCAACAAACAGGGGTAGTGCCAAGCACTGGGGATTTCTGGGAAATGTGACCTAGCCATGAAACACTGTGGCAAACTATAGACAAATGCACAGAAAGCGGGCTAGAGTGCTAAATACCATAAACATTACCATACAGTGCCCTGGGACTCCAGGAACTATTGGCAGAGATGATCAGAAAAAGCCCACTCAAAGATGTAAACTTCTGAGAATTCCTGCCATCTGGACAGGATTAGGACCTGTGTAATGGAATGCAGCATCTTGAACACTGGGAAAGGCAAGTCACTGCTGCAGAAACATCCAGGGAACAGCACCCACCAGTTCTGTGTGGATTCTATGCAGAACCTTGGGACAAGTGACAAGCTATGCAAAAGACAGCTGACGAGAAAAGAAAGACACATTTTAAAGGTACACCAGGTAGATTGTAAACACACCAAAGCAAATCTAGCAAGTAGCTTTAGCTTCCTGGGAATGGAGACAATTCATGAGACAGAAAACAGCACAACATGAAAATAAGTTAATTAGTAAAAAAGTTGTTTGCATACTAAAAAAAAAAAAAAAAAAAAAAAAAAAAGGAAAGATAATTCTGCTGAGTCTCTAATGAAAACACTGAAACTTTTATTTTTTCTATACAATCAATATAGAAAGCAATTATCCATAAAAGTTATGAAAACAATTATCCATAAAAGTTGGATTTTCCTTTGGAACCAATGAGGTCACATTACTTTCAGACTCTGAATTTTTCCTTCCTAATATCATCAAGTTCCCACCTAGACACATAAAAAGCATAAAAATATACAATAATTTATTTAAATATCTGCTTTAAATAAATTTTCAAAGCAATTTTTAAATAAATTTTGTCTAAAATAATAATTATTGGAGTGCTTGGTTGGCCCAGTTGGTTATGCATCCGGCTCTTAGTTTCAGCTCAGGTCATGACCTCATGGTTTGTTAAGTTCGAGCCCAGCATAGGGCTTCACACTGACAAGGCAGAGCATGCTTGGGATTCTCTCTCTCTTTCTGCCTCTCTCCACTCCTCCCCAGACCTCTCTCTTTCTCTCCCTCAAAATAAATAAATAAACTTTAAAAAAATAAAAATAAAAAAATAAAATAAAATTATAATTGTTCCTCTGAAAATATGAACAGATTTCATTGATTAATATCCAAGGAAGTGTGACAACTTCCCAAAAACCTTTCTTCTTGGTGGAAAGCAACGTACAGTCTCTAGGTAAGTTATAAAATCATTTATAACGGGTAAATACTTTACAACCAATCATTTTTTTTTTTTTTTCATTTTAGGACTTTAGCCAATGTAAGAACATAAACCAGAAGGTAATGGAACATAACTTCCAGAAGGAAGAAACCAAAGTATTATTGGCCACACATAACTGTCTCTCTAGAAATCTCAAATGAATTGACAAACTATTAGAACAAATAACAGGATGCTCAAGGGAATAAATGTAAAATTCCTCAAAAGCAATAGTATTTTTCAATCCCAGCAATAACCAACAAGAAATAAAGTTATAATGAAAACAAAATCTTTTATAATAACAGCCCCCCACCCCCACCCCGCCTTATAAACAGTTTCATTTTCCACGGTTCCGGTTACCCTCAGTCAACCATGGCCCAGGATATGATCCTCCTTCTGACATATTTTCAGAAGGTCAGTAGTAGCCTAACACAACATCACAAGCATACATCATTCACCTTGCTTCATCTCTTCACACAAGCATTTTATCACCTCACATCATCACAAGAAGAGTAACTACAGGACAGTAAGAAATTCCGAGAGAGACATACCACATTCACATAACTTTCATTACAGCATACTGTTATAATTGTTCTATTTTATTATCATTGTTAATCTCTCCCTGTATCTAATTTATAAACTTTATCATAGGTATGTATATATAGGAAAAACATAGGATACATAGAGTTCAATACATTCTGTGGTTTCAGGTGCCTGCCAGGGGTCTTAGACCAAATTCCCCAGACCTAGGGGAGGAACTACTGCATATAAAAAGGCCTATATGAAGCAAATTACAAAAATTTACCAAAAGCCATGAAAGAAGATCAAATAAATAGAAAGAGATATATGTTGAATGGGAAGATTGAATAATATAAAAATGCCAGCTCTATCCAAATTATTTTGATGTAATTTCTAACAGCAATTTCTCCGGGGTGTGAGGGGAAAGTTAAGAGGACTTGAGGGGCACCTGGGTAGCTTAGTCGGTTGGGTGTCCGACTTTGGCTCAGGTCATGATCTCACACAGTTCGTGGGTTTGAGCCCCGCATCCGGCTCTGTGCTGACAGCTCAGAGCCTGAAGCCTGCTTCGGATTCTGTGTCTCCCTCTCTCTGCCCCTTCCCAGCTCATGCTCAGTCTCTCTCTGTCTCTCAAAAATGAATAAACGTTAAAAAAAAAAAAATTTAAAAAGAGGTCTTGAAATACCACCTAAGTTCATTTGAAAAATTAAACAAGTGACAGAAGCTAGCAATTTTTTGAAAAATAAATAAGAAAAAAGGAACAATGGGGCGCCTGGGTGGCTCAGTCGGTTAAGCGGCCGACTTCGGCTCAGGTCATGATCTCGCGGTCCATGAGTTCGAGCCCCGCGTCAGGCTCTGTGCTGATAGCTCAGAGCCTGGAGCCTGTTTCAGATTCTGTGTCTCCCTCTCTCTGACCCTCTCCCGTTCATGCTCTGTCTCTCTCTGTCTCAAAAATAAATAAATGTTAAAAAAAAAAAAAAAAAAAAAGAAAAAAGGAACAATGAAAACTCGCAAGAGGGGCACCTGAGTGGCTCAGTTAGCTGAGCATCTGACTCTTGATTTCAGCTCAGGTCATGATCTTGTGGTTCATGGGATTGAGCCCCACACTGGGCTCTGTGCTGCCAGCACAGAGCCTGCTTGGGATTCTCTCTCTCTGCCCCTCCCCTGCTCATGCTCTCTCTCAAAATAAATAAACATTTTTTTAAAAAATGGCAAAAGACCTGACATAGCAAACAGATTCTGAGGAATTTTAAAATTTAATATAGATCCTCACAAATCAATGTAGAAACAAATTCCATAAGACATAGTGTTAAGAAACTGACTATTTGGGAGAAAAATGAACTCATCTTCACATCATATGCCAAAACAGACTGTAGAGAGTTCTGTAGAGTTCTATGTTTAAAAACAAAAGAAAACAAACAAAAACAGAAGAAATATTAGTAATTTTTTAACTGATCTGGGGTTAAGAATGACTGTTATGAGAAGAAGTAAATGAAATAAATGAATGGAAGACACATAAGTTTGACCATATGAAAATTTAAGACTGCTGATGTTTGTAACCATCAGAAAATTTGAAAGTTTAAAAAAGAAAATGGGGAAAATCTCTGCAGTGAATGACACAGCCAGCCACTATTTACTAGGGCTCTGGGACAGAATATAAGCTCTTTGAAATGCTGATGGTCTTTTCAACATTCTATGCCATATAAATAGTTGTTTACATCATTTTAAATATAGATCTGGAAAACAAAAGCATACATTTTATTTCAAAAACAAATCTGGGCTTTTGAAAATAGTTTATTTGCCCATAGAGTTATGAGTTCCCACATATGTGAAGAAATATCTTTGATCCTAGGAAGAGCTTGAAAAGACTCAGCTTTCAGTTACACCGGTATGAAGTAAAGTCTCTGAGACTTAAAAAACCATCAGCCTTCCATGTCTTTGTTCTTCCAGAGAAAAAACTGTCTTATTTTAAAACTCTAGAGTGATATATTTAGAACTAAGATTTTTTTCCTCCACTCTGAGCTTTCTTACAAAAAGCAACCTTACCTTTTAGTCTGTTTTAATCCCAAAGGAGACAGTATGTGAAAAATAAAAATAAAACACAATCGGAAAAAACAGTTGAAAATTAATGGTTCAAATACATTTAAGCCTCTGTAATTTTTCATATTGTCATACCAGAGCTCTATGCAGAAGAAATAGGTGCAGTGTTTCTCCAAATCTGCACTAGTGGGGGTAGCACCTCTGAGGTACAGCACAGTGTGAACAATAAAATCTCGTCCCTCTTGTCTCTGTAAAACGTAAAATGCCTGCCCCAAGGCTATAAAAAGAATGGAGTTGAATGCACAAATATCCACTATCTACTAGGCTTGTTGTACACATAAGCACTAATGCTTACTATTTGACAGTACAACTAAATAAAAACAAGGTTATTGTTTGCATATCAAATGTTAATTTGTTTTACTTTCTACTTTGATAAATATTACGTTCTCTAATTACATACAATTTCTCCCAAGCTTAACCTGTAGAAGTAATAGTGAAAAACTCATTCATGGTATTTCTACACAATGAATCACTTGATGTAATTTTATTTCACCTAATAGCATTGCTAAAGTAATTTTTTTCTCCATTGCTAAAGTATTTTTAAAAAGGATTTACATTATAATCACTAATTGTTCATAACATGTTTAGTTTTACCTAAGAATATTTGCTCAGAAGAAACAGTTTGAAATCTTTTATCTGAATGATATCTGTTCATTTAATTAAATCAATTCTAAATTTCAATACTGGTCAAAAAAAAAACATCAGTATGTAAGTCAAGACACAAAGAAAAAAAAACACATTTATAAATAGATAGAGTCTAGCAAATCAGAAAGCTTCAACACTCTTAAGAAGAAATGTCAACACAAAACACCTGCACATGATTATCCTGCTGGTTAACTATGGGTCTTTCTCTGGCATCTGTTGATTTGTCATTCCTACTTGCCCTCTATACAGTTTCTAGGAGAGTACTTGTTTCCCTTTCTGGCCTAGGTTATAACAAAGGATAAGATGGGGGCAGAATTGAAATGGAAATGGAACTTATAAACGTATGAGTCACTTAAAACAGCAAAAACTCATGAAGTGAGGACACTGATTTGGAAGTAGCAATTTTGGACAAATACATCTTACTAGAGTACAGTCACATATGCCAGGGAACCACTGTTCTCACAGGTCAAATGGCAACAAATGGTCACATGACTTAGAAACCAAATTTAGGTCCATCGACTTCAGAGAAATCATTACATCATCATAAAAATCATAAAAGAGCAATATCAGACCCTAATCTTAATATAGAGATAGATGGCAAAGGACGAGGGTTCCACATTACCACAGGATAAGCATGGCTTAACAGAAGACCATGGAAGGGGGGAAAAGAAAAAAGTTACAGAGAAGAAAGGAGGCAAACCATAAGACTCTTAAATACAGAGAACAAACTGAGGGTTGATGGGGGTGGAGAAGGGAAAGTGGGTGATAAGCATTAGGGAGGGCACCTGTAGGGATGAGCACTGAGTGTTGTATGGAAACCAATTTGATAATAAATTATATAAAAAATAAATAAATATAAATAAATAATAAAATAAAAAATCACCATCCATGAAATCAAAGAGTTTAAAATATATGAAGCTGGAACATCACAGTATTCACAGTGAAACACAGAAATACGCTTATAAAAGAACACATGATTAACAGAAGAAGAGCCATCAGGTCCTGCAGATGTACATGAGGAGGAACAGCAAATGCAGACAATGCCTGGTAATGCATTCGTGGAAGAGGTGAGACTCCGACTGGTTATTCCATAATAAGTCAAGTTCAGACAGCCAAAAAAGTATAGAGAAAAGGCAGCAGATGGTATACATACAAGAAAAGTCAAATCAGAGTTCAAAGTTACAACAAATACTTAATGTTGTATGCTACTGGTCTAATATCTGGCTAGGGATTGCTCGAAATACCAACAGGCCAGTCAGACACAGGAAGCCAAACAAAAGGCAAACAGCAGTTTTACAAGTAACATTGGCCGAAAACAACTTCTAAAATTCAACAATAAATGGAGACCAGCAATTAAGAAAGGTTCCAGGTGATTATATCCTTTAAACAAGGTTCAAAACCTAGTGAGGCAGGACTTTCCTTACACATTTTACAGATTTCACTAAAGGACTCTCTTCAAAATATCTTAACATGATCATGTTGATCAAAATAAAAGTAAATCAAACCTGATGCTATAACTTCATCACTCTGTGTTTTATAATCTTGCTGATAACGGCAATTCAGTCATTTCAAATCAGCAGCAAACTCCAGCAAAAACAGGGGTTTTGAAAGTAAAAGTCCTGGGTTCAAATCTACACCCACCTTAACTAGCAAGTCATTTAATATCACAAAACCTCATCTGAAAAATGGTAATAAATGCTATGAAATGAGATCTATATATCTGTATGGGTATAGATGATATTTAAACATACACACACACAAACACACACACACAGAATCTACACATAGAATCTAGCTGGGTGTCTCACACACAATGAGTGAGCTTTACACGCATTTCTTTTTCTTATCTTCTTGCCTATTTCAAGTAAAACCAAAATGTATAGAACCACTTAAATACTGACTGCTCCTAAGCACATCTTTTAGTTTCCTCTAATTTCACTGACATAATTCCATGAAAGCAGTAAAAAAAAAGTAATGGTGATAAAGAATATCCAGACAATTCAAAAAGAAGAATGGTACATTTTAGAAATTACCAATACAAAAAGAAAGCATTCTGAATAAATCAAGGTCATATAAAAAAGTCAGTATTAGCAAAACATTCTTGATTTGATCTATAAACCTAAGAATTATTCATTTTGCTAAATAAAAGCAAATTCCTAGTATCTGTTCTTTTATAGTCCTTAATACTGAACCAATATGTTTTTAATGTAATTCATCCATTGTCTAAGTCTAATCATCTTCCCACATGAGCATTCACCCCACTTGCCCTTCCCATATTCTCATAACTGCACTGGCACAATATCATGGGTAATATACTGATGAACAGTGTTGAAACCATGTGATATTGACCTTGTTTTCTCCATTTCCTCTGATTCGAAAATAGCTTATACCCTACATAACACAGGTATATACCTCTGGGTGCATTAAAAGTAAGGATCTCTGAGAAAGCAGGGTTTTATATAAAGCCACTTAAGTTAATCTGAGTAGCTCAGCTACTTTAGGGATATCATCAATCATCAAAACTAGCCAGAAACTGCTAGAATAGCATCTTCCAAACTTCACATAAATAAATCTGTGAGTTTCTTAACATTCCATGCTTTCAATTAGCCTTTCTATAGCTCTGCTCGTTTTTTTATAACCATATACTTCTTCCTATTGATTCTCAGCACTCATATATTGGCAGGAAACCATTGCCAAGCTAATAGAATGACATGCATTTATGCAGTGCTTTTAATTAAGTCATTTTGGAATCTCCTTAGCATTCTGATGTAGATGATATGTTGTCTTCCTTGAAGTGAGCACAGCTGAATTTATCTTTGTATTTCCAGTACCTGGCCCAGTGCCTGCTACATACTAGGTGATCAGTATCCATCACAAATCGCCAGAGTGACACAGTCCTGGGTTTCAATCCTGGCTCCAGGACTCTCCAAATCTAACCTGGAATGTGAGCAAATCATGTGACCTCTCAGGGTTCTAGTGTCTTTTATAAAAAATGGGAATGAAGAAATCCATTTCATAGAGTTTCTGTGAAAACTAAATGAAGTAATGTATTTAAAGTCATTTCGGAGTAGCTGGTACATAAGGGCTGGAAAAATTGTAGATTAGTTTCACTAAATCATAGATACTCCTCACACAAATCCTCTCTGAGGTCATAAATTACATAGGTAATGTCAGACTATGGATTCAGAGTAATACCTCCCTTAAGACCAATGATTATAGACAGATGGGTACTAGGCCCTAAGAAGCAGCATTCTCTGAAATTTGCCTTGATCATTTCAGAATATTTCCCACATCTGGTTTCATGGTCCAATTCTGTAAATTTTGATCTCAGGGTTCCTTTAGACTCAACCCTACTATGACCCATTAACAACCATACTGTGCATCCTAGGCCAGCTAATCCCTAGTCCTCTTTATATCTATCTCCTTCCTTGTATCTAACCCTTAATATTCCATTACTGGTCCTAACATTCCAAAGAGAAATAGAGATGAATAAGCTTTGGGGTCAGATAAGAGGAAATCCCAGCCACCAGAACACTATTTTTTGAGCCCTTCCGTGTGGCCATAGAGTCCCAAGAGGTATAACAAGTATAACACGGCAGGCTGGACATGGGGGAAGCAGTGACATTTCAATGCTCCTAGAAGATGTGAAACAGGGATCTGGTGAATCTCTCATTATGAATATCTAAATACAAAGCATTTTAAAACTAAAATTCATTAGTCTATAAACATAAGTGAGAAAGACCATGGTGAATTCAGCCAAGCAAAATAAGAGAGATAATGAAATCTTTTATCTGAAGACTATCTAAGTATAAAGCCTAGAAACTTCAGAGTTCGTAAGATGGAAGTCTAAAAAATATTTGGGATAAGATTATAAATCAACAAATATTGACCAAACGTCTACTACAATAATGCAAACATTTGCAAGGTCTTCTAGAAGTTACAAGGTATGTTCAAATAAATACTTGCATAAATACTGGTAGCAAACAGCCAAATCTACCCAAGAGAATAGAAGGAATGACTATATCTCTAGGGGAGACTGGAGGCATAATCCAAAAGGGTCTGTTAATGAACATGAAATTTCTTTGATGCCACATTTCTGATTTTTTTCCTAATACATAATATCCCTATATTTGTTGTAATTATACTTACATAATAAAACACCCACTAAAAAAATCCCTCACTCTCAAAAATAAACAAACATTAAAATTAAAAAAGGGGTGCCTAGATGGCTCAACTGGTTAAGCTTCTGACTTCGGCTCAGGTCATGATTTCATGGATCATAGGTTCAAGCCCTGCATCAGGGTCTGTGCTGACAGCTCAGAGCCTGGAGCCTGCTTCAGATTCTGTGCCTCCCTGTCTCCCTGCCCTTCCCCCACTTGTGCTGTCTCTATCTCTCTCTCTACACATACACACACACACACACACACACATATATATATGAAAAATAAACAAACATTAAAAAATATTTTTTAATCCCCAACAGTGGGGTTCAGAAAACATTCAAAGTTAGTGAATACACTTAGGTGTTAGAAGATGGCACGCTCTGAAATGTGTTGCCCAACACTCTACTGTCGCCATCCACTCTACTATGCTTCTCTTCCATTTAGCTGTTCCTCAGTTGTATCCTTTATAATAAGGCAGTAATAGTAAGTAAGGCGATTTCCTGGGTTCTGTGAGCCAATCTAGCAAATTATTGAATCTGAGGAGGGGGTTAATGGGAACCTAAGATTCAAGCTGGTTGGTGAGAAGCATGGGTAGCAACCTGGAAAGGTGACCAGCATCTATAGGGGTTGGGGGGAGGTGGGGGTCTGGTGGGATTGAGTCCTCTCCCTGTGGGGACTGAGCTAAATCTGGGTAGCTAGTACAGAACCAAATTTAATTGTAGAATACACAGTCAGTATCTGAAGAGCTGGAAAAGTGTTTAATATGGGGGGTGGTGGAGGAACAAGCAAAGGACACATTTGGTATCAAAATTTTATGAGTGAAGTCAGCTCACAGGCACATCAAACATGGAAGGACAAAAATTACAGTCAAGAAACAACGGTGAGTTCACTCTAGATTTCACTCACATTCTTTTTGCTTTTTGTTGTTGTTCACTCACATTCTTGATTTTGAACCATCATTCTAATGTGTGGAGAAACTGAATAACGTAACGCACATGAATGATTGTGGAAATCAATAGGCTATCAAATTTTAAAAATACTGCACCAGGTGGTTGACTTCAATTTACAAAAGAAATACATTCTATCAACTTCATTACAAGTTGGATGGCAGCCCCACATGTTTTAAAGCAACAAGGTTTACGAGAGTGGGTGAAAATCCATGAGGCTATGGTGTAGCTGAAACATGGCACTCTATCACCCCACAATCTTCGCACACATAAAGCAGGACCATTTTGCAAAGGTGTGCTCTGATCTTGCAGCCCTGAAGGAAGTAGCACCAGAGGTGTTCCCTCCCTCTAACTTCTCTGACAAGACACTCCCTCAGTTCAAGGCCAGGAATGGTGAATTTGACCATGGCTGCCCTCCACCACAAGAGGTAAGGTTTATAAAAGAAACAGTAGTGGGGAAAGAAGAGCTGTTTAAAACACAGAACTGGGCTCATCATTCTAGGCCTCGGAGCTGCAGTGTAAGGTGTTCACAACTGAAATGGCTCAGAAGCTGTTCTTACAACAACTAAGAACTTACTGAGTTGTTCTTATTACAAGATAATTCCTAACAAAATGCATGTCGTAAGTTAAAAGCCAAAAGGAATAAAATAGAAGGCACCAAGACACCTAAAATATTCTACCATCATTTACACTTCAAAATGACAAAGTAAGAGTAATCAACACCTGTAGACAGAGATGTGACAGACCAGAGTGCCTGGCTTAGGAAATCGAGGCAGACATTCCCCCACAGTCCTATGGGAGTTCTTCAGAACACAGCTCAGTCAGAACCTGGGGCTCCTGAATCCTAAGATGTTAATGTTTCATAACATGATATTGCCAATGAAGAGGCTAACACGGGATCCTAATGATAAAGAGGGGGGCATCCTACCTTCACATCATTCATGCTCAAAACTAACAGAGCAAAAGGACCACTCTGCAAAACCACACTATTATTCTCTAGACCAATTTCTCAAATATCTAAGCTCACAGTGGACGGACGGTAAAGGATGTAAGTGAGAAAGACTAAGCAGCCTCCTGCTATAATTAAAGTAATTTCCTACATAATGATAGGTAGACTCTTCCCAATTGATTTTCTTATAACTTGAGGAGAAGGGGATATTTAATTCTGGCCTATCCTGAAATGTAGTAAAAATGGAAGTCTCATTTACCAGCAACAAAAATAAAAGTTACACGTTTAGTTATTTTAAGATCTAACAATACTAAGATCACTATTTTTAGGTGATTTGCAAAGACCAGCATGAATCTGAAAGACTCTTTTTACCATTTAAGAACAAATCCATTCTATACCCTGCCTGATCTCTGAAGGGGATAAAATTTCCCTGTCTGCTACTAAAAATCAGATGTACAAACCAGGAGTCAGTATGTTTCAGTAAAGCCCAGAATAGTATCAACGCCCATAAAGTGAGAATCAACACAAGGCAAGGGGTGGTGCAGGTGTAACTGTCCCCTGCCCGTCCTCCCAGTTTTCTATTCTCAAGTGAGGCAGACTGCAGGCTGACGCCAGAATGAAAAGTAAGAAAGGAGAAAAGAAGGAAAAGGTCAAGTCAGAGCTAAACGGCATGCAGGGACGCAGGCTGCACACTGCAAACCCTACGGGTGATCTTCACCGTCCACAACGTGATCTTTTCTGTGTTCTTCTCTTCACCAACCAGCTTCACAAACTATGGAGATTTCATATCAAATAACGCAAAAACTGTGAAATAATAACTGGCACCATTAGCACAGTGCTGATTAAAAGAAAGAAAGTAAAAAAAAATTTTTTTTCCTTCCTTGTTTTTCCAGGGTGGGGGTTAACTCAGCTGAACACTAGAAAGCCACAATCTCCCTTGACAGTGTTACAAATTTTTAAATGTTTATTATTTACTTTTGAGAGAGACAGAGTGAGAGCAGGGGAGGGGCAGAGAGAGACAGAGACACAGAATCTGAAGTACGCTCCAGGCTTTGAGCTGTCAGCACAGAGCCTGATGCGGGACTCAAACTCAAGAACCGTGAGATCATGACCTGAGCCAAAGTCAGACACTTGACCAACTGAGCCGTCCAGGTGCCCCTCCCTCAGGAATGTTAAATGCACTATCACCCCAGCATAAGGAACCAGGCTAAGGAGCAGGTGCATCTGTGAGGGGCCTGGGCTGATTTACCATTTTCATGACTCTGTTTTCAGTCTTGTCAGTATTTCCTGTGTGTAATGCCCTTAATACCAGGTCTGGCTACCATAGTGGCCAGCTGCACTAACTAGTTAAATTCATAGAAGAGTATCTACAGATAGTTATGAGGCTGACATGTAAATTAACATAAAAGGTCTATCAATAAGTCACTGATAACAAAATACTGCCTCTTGGGAAAGAACAGTCCACACCCCAACTGCATGCTCCCCAACTCTGAGCATCCGATGGCACTTGCAGGTGGAGACGCAGTGATGCTCAGAGCAAACACTGTGCCGTGTGGCTCACTTGGGGTCTCCCATGCGGCTATGTTCTGTACCCAAGTTTCTAGAGAGAGAAGAGTGACAAGGCCATTGACCCCAGAACACAAAGCCTTAACAAAGGTGGCAGAAAAGGAGTGAAAAGGGAGGAACCTGGCAATTTGCTCAGCAGCCCCAGGCCTGGCCAATCTCTAGTCCCTGTTGGTGCCAGTTAGGAGAGGGGGGAAACCTGGCCTGTGCTTGATAAGGACCTCCAGGAGGACCTCAAAGCAGCCATTGGAGCCCTGGGGTCAGCAGTCATGCGGGCAAGGCTTCCTCTGAAGACTCACCAGGATGGTCCTGTGCCAAATGCTAACAATTGAGGGAAATGAAAAGTGTTCCTCCTGAGAACATGTCAGGGCCCTGCCCTAGAATCTGTGATCACTCTGTCTAGAATAAATTTCCCTACAGTGACTTGGGCTTGCCCTGAGGCTCAGCTTAAGTCCTGATTACAGGGAGTTACACGGCAGAGTAAACGCTCCACTGATGGTCACTTGAAATAATGCCAAACTAAAGGAGCATGACCAACCACCTTTGGAGTTGCTCCAGTCATATAAGGGTAAGATAGGTAATTTTCAGAGCAAATAATGTGTATGCATATTCTACGTTGTAAAACCATATAGACACAAAGCCTAATAAAAACACTGTACCTGTGAATGCACCTCAACACTTCCTCCCTAACATTAGGTATTAGGAATGTTATTTTCAAATTTCCCAATTAATGCTTCAAAATGTATCCTTTTACACTCATTTATTTTTAGTGGCGTTTAAAAGGTTCCCATATTCTTATTAAACTACTGTGTTTTTAAACTGACAATGCTTGCCATTTTTAATACTACAGTAATGATTCTTTTATAACTAATTTGTCCATCACATACATTGCATGCATTAGACATAGTCATTTACAAATCATTCTTTTTCATGGTGATTAAAAAAAACATTTGAAAAATTTGATCACTGAGTAAAAATCATACTGCCTTCCTAAACAAGTGGGAAATTTTTTCATGGCTAGACTGCAAGTACATGCAAACTATTTCTGATACTTGGTTTTAAGAACCTGTTGTTTGAGCTGGAAAATTATGCTACATCTGATAAACCACCAGAAATGCTTGTGGCTCCTATTCTTCAGCAACTTAGGGATCCCTTGCTCCTGAAGTTTGGAGGCTGGACACCGCTGAAACAGGTGCCCGCCCAGGGAGGCAGAAAGAAGCAGGTGCAATCATGCCAATCCCTGACCGCTGCTGAATGACAAAGAGGACTGCACTCGGCATACCCATTATGAGACTTAGCATCAGGGAAGAAAAATAAATAATGCACCAATCTGGAAATTTCTTTAGCTGCTATATTCAAGCTGGAAATAGATTTGCTTCAGCGCTCTGGCACGCAGTATGCCAGCAATTCCTCTCCCCTTTGTCAAAAGGAAAAAAAAAACCCTACAGACTTTAAAATACCCACCAGAGCTGCCAGCTTACAGGGGGATGAAATAGCCAGAGGAACTGATATGCCATATATCTAGGGAATAGAAAAGCAACAGAGAAACACTCTTTTCAATATAAAAAGACTAGACAAAATTAAAAGAAACATTTTAAAAGTAAAAGCCATTTTTGAACAATGCTCAGATTTCTCACAATCTGTACCTGCGGGATGCATGGGAGGTACAAGGAACCAGATGTTTGCAGGGGCTTCTAACAAATACCTTCCTGCAGCAGAATGGCATGTCTCTCCACATGACAGTCTGAGGAGGCAGGGAAGTGACACAGGAAATCTGTCTGTGGTCCATTCTCGGTGGAAAGTCAGTCTGACTCCCTGTCAACGGCACGCGGCAACCTTAGCACCCGTCCTCCCAGAAGCAGGACTGACTGCACCTCGGGGGCCACGAGCCAAGCCCAGAGAGACAGAGGAAAGGTAGACTCCATCATTCGTCACGCTGACTTGTTAGAGAAACAGCTAGGTTTCCTCTAGCACTGTTTGCACGCAGTGTATCATATACCTATGTTTGGGGTCCCTGAGCGTGCCCTCCTCATACGCTGGTCAATGGAAATTCGCTCCACCAAAATGGCTCAACTGCTCCTTCACCAGTATGTTCACAAAACTTGGGAGTAGCAGCCCGAGAACTAAGAATGGGAAGGGATGATGTCTGAGAGGTGAGAGGGCCCACGTGTTCACACAACAGTGGAAAGGAGCTGTAACACACACCTTGGTAGAAAATCCTAGTTTCTTCCCTGTGGTTACCACTAAAAAGAGCAGTGATTGGCAGGTAAGGGAAGAGAAAGTAGAACAGATTATAAATTAATTGGCATAGAGAGCAAATCCCAGAAGGAAGTCGCCTATTAGTTTCAAGCAAGTAAAATGTATATGCATTATCCCTACTCTTTTCTGAATAATTTCACAGCCCGGTACAATAGGAGCTGCTGTCACTGCAGAACCAGAGTCAGCCGTGCGAAGTCCTCGGTGAGGAGCTTCTTGCCTGCTCCTCCCTAAGGCCCAGCAGTAACGCAACCTTCCCCAGCCTGGTCATTCCGCTCTGTCCTCCGGGTGACTGACAGGAAATCCCGGCAAGACTCTGGATGACCGCTGCTCTCCATCCTAGATGTTCATATTTCAACAGAGACTCATGATGAAAAGTCTGTAAGACTTAAAAGTATAACTTGCTACTTATGTAATTTTGCGTATGAGGAAAGCAGCAGGAGGTCTTTTGACCATCTCTTAAACCATTATAGAAAAAGAACTCTACCCTCATAAGGCCAAGCCTTGGTACCTCTATTGTGCAGAGCAGGGCAAATCCAAGATGGCACGGAAGGTTGCAGAAATGCTATTCTATCCATCAGAACTACATCACTTTAATGACTCAGGAGGTGTTTGAAATAAGTAATAGAACATAAAGAAAAAATTTCGTTACAAGGAAAACATTACAAATCAGAGGAAAACTTTCTAGAATTTTCACATCTTATGATAATTAAATTATATGCCATAATCTAATCCTGTGAGTATATCATCAGTACCTCTATCATACTTTTAATTTTCAACTAAAAAACACACAGATGCTTTAAAAAACAAAACAAAGCAAAACAAAAGACCCATTTAGAAACACAGAATTATTGTTGTCTTAAGCTAATAAAAGTAGTAACACCCCAACTTTCCAACAAAATAATAATTTCTGATAGGGATTAGAGAAGATGGAAGCTTTCGCATATAAAATAATGGAATTAACCCAAAACAACCCAAATACTGACTAATAACAAAGGAAATCAAACTCCCACCATCATCTCTGGAAGCATTTTTGGGACTTGCCCTCTGGATACAAATTTTTTTTATCTTCCAATAGAGACAAAACCCAAAGCAAAGCAAGACCCACAGCAGACCAAGGAAGGTGAGTCCTGCAGGGGTAGCACTGAGAGAGACTCCGTTCCTGGACCTCACATCTCCAGGGAAAGCACTAGAAGACAGTTTCCACCAAAACCCACTCAGCAGGAGTCCTCAGTGACATTTTAGCTTACTTCCCCCCTCACCGTCAAAACCAAACCAAAACAACCAAGAAAGAATACCAGTTAAAGCTTTAGTTCCTCATTTAAAGCATGCAAATCATCTAATTGTGAATTCAAACAATGGAAAAACCAATCTGCTCACTTTCTGGCAACAACAGTCCTTTTTAATGAGAACATGCTCTATGCTCCACAATGATATCACTAGGAATACCCACTGTTCAATGTGTTGTATAATCAGCTTTCCTATGCATAGGCAAACGTGTATTGTTTTTACAAAGTAGGGACTATACTGGGGCGACTGGGTGGCTCAGTCGGTGGAGCCTCTGACTTAGGCTCAGGTCATGATCTCACGGTCTGTGAGTTCGAGCCCTGCATCGGGCTCTGTGCTGACAGCTCAGAGCCTAGAGCCTGCTTCAGAGTCTGTGTCTCCCTCTCTCTCTGCCCCTCCCCCGCTCATGCGCGCGCGCTTGCGCTCTCTCTCTCTCTCTCTCTCTCTCTCTGTCAAAAATAAACATTAAAAAAAAAAGTAGAGACTATCTTATATCTCCCTTTTTAAATACCTAACGTAAGTTACTGCAATCATTTTACAAGTTGTTGAAACAATATCAATGGCTACATTATATTAAGTCAAAAAAACAAATTACAATTTATTTCATCATTTTCCCATGGGATATTTAGGTTGCTTCCCATGTAAATTTATGTTTATTTACATGATTATTTAATGAACATTTGTCTGACTCACCAGATTGCAAACACCTGTGTTTGTAATTTGTGACTGTTATATTCTCATTTCACAGCAACACTTGAAATATGCTAGGTAGACTATAGCATCAGGTGAATAAATGAACGACCCTATGCTTTAATTCTTGTCTCATATCAGCCTCATCCGGAAAACATTCCTGATACATCTCAGCTATACACAGTGCTCTAGCTCTCTTCTGAAATACCCTGGACTTCTTTTTTTTGTATCTACATTGCAGAGAAAAGAGAAAAACGTTATTTGGTGAAATGCTGTTATGTGCCAGGCACCATGCCAGTCATATTCAAGAAGGTCCATGCCAAAAAAGATTGTACCTTAGGAAAAGGACACACCAAAAACCTACCACTAAATTTTCAATCCAGGGACTTTCCTTAATTCTTCAGTGGCCTCACTAAGCAGTCTGACCAGAAGCAGCTCAGGTCCCACCCTAAATGCCTGGGGATGGTCTGAGAGGACAGAAGCACACTGCAGCTCAGACGGTCTGCCACTGTGGCTGAACCCTGGGCATGGAGATGTGAGCTCACCTCTCTACCTCCTGTACTATTGGGGCACATGGTAGCTGCCCAATATATACATTTGTTTGACAAATATTATTGATAATATTATTATGGCTTCTAACATCCCCTCAGGAGTCAAAACATTAAGTACTTGCATACATTACTTAGTACATTAATAGAAAAGGATTGGGCTAGGGAGAGAGGCTCTTCCAACTCAACAAGTGAACTTAAAATATACAACAGATATTCAGCCTGAAGTCATCAGTCCACGTTTGCTCTCTAGCTCGTAAGGATTTAATGTGAGGCAGGAGAAGAGAAGAAGATCTGGATGAGGCCCCTCCAAAAGCTGTCACACCAAGGTGGCCAACTTCATGCCAAAGGGCCTACAAGACACCATCCCTCCTATAAATAGGGTTCTATACACCCCTTAGTGCTTCTAGCACTCTGGACAGTTTCATTTTTCTTTCACATTTTAAGGAAGAATTTGTACTCAGGACCATGTCCTGCTTCAAGGACTGCAGACAAATTAATTCACAAGAAGCTCTGAAAAGTGCTACACAAAATGGCTGGTTGTCTCATCCCTCATATGACTGAATTATTCATTTAAGAGATAAGTATAGCAAAACTCAAAAGGATGTCAAAACCTGGGAGTTTCCTGGCCCCACATCTGGCCCATGGGAGCCACAGAGCACCTAGTAGAGAACACTAGCTCAGGACATGATCTCTGCCCTCACCTGCTCCACGTTATCATCAAGCTGCTTACCCTCCCTCAGCATTCACTTGCCAATTACCTAAATGGGGATCTGTAGCTAAAATGAATTAGAAAGGCAGAGAAAGTCTTTGAAAACAGTAAATGCTACTGTCACTTTAGTGTTAATACCATTATACAATCTGCTCAAGGCAGTGACAATGCTACACTAAGACAAACACACACGAGATCCGTTCAAA
>NW_026057581.1:21940601-22124336 GCF_023721935.1 Panthera uncia
GAGATCCGTTCAAATCAGTGACAATGCTACACTAAGACAAACACACATGAGATCCGTTCAAATCAGTAATCACCTCCCATAGTCCATCATCAAAAGCAAACCAAGAAGATATTAAATGCTTACCCGTTAATATTTAATAGTGTTTATTTTACAAAACCACCTCCCTTCCCCACAAACACAGAAGAATGGAGGGAGAGGAGAAGGAGAAAGGAGGAAGGTTCCAGGTACAGTCTAGTCTCTGAAGTTTCACCAGGTGTGAGTAGAGAGACTGGCCTCTTCACTCCACAGGGGGCCCCTGGAAATCCCATAAATTGCAGCATCACAGTTATTTTTGCCACAATGGTTTTGAATGCCTTAAAAATGCCAGATAGCTTGAACCCAACAGACAGACCCCACAGCACTTGGCACACTTCCATCCTCCACTGGACAAAGTCCCCTGAGGTGGCCAGGCCACATGCATACAGCTGGAGAAAGTTGGATCCACCTAGGGCTCCACCACCATTGCTGGCATTGTAGGGGGAATGAGAAGACGAGAGGGACAATGTGGGAGAGTTTTGTTCAAATGGTAGTCTTCATCACCTGACCAGGTTGGGACTTACAGTCACCTTGGCTGTTCTGCTGGCCTTCCACACAGGCTCCTGGTCCTCATGCCACTGATTTTCTGTCTTAGAGAACAAAGTAAAGGTGGGAATGACAGCATTCTGCTGCTTAGGTTGACAGAGACACTTGTCTCCACCACATGGGATGGGAAAAGACAACACTGTTCTTGGGATCAGCCGTAGGCAGGGACTTCACAGTGACAGAGTGCCCTCCAGCTGGGGTGTCTTAGTAGTCCAAAGCCAGCAGATGGTCTTTAATTCTTCATGCCTCAAGCCCATCATTGAGTCGTGGATCTCTTCCCACTTGTAGCCCATGGACAGCATCGACTCAGGCTGCCAGGGATCCTTGTAGTCAGGGAGTGGCTCAATGGAAGACCTCAGTTCCTCTTCAGGGCCCATGTCTATCCATGAATCCCTCATAATTTCCTCTAAAATGTCTCTGTCACTGTGGTTGTAGATCAGGAATTTCTTAAGCAGGCTTTCACTCTCTATGGACATTTTAAAAAGTCATATATTCCATCCAATACCTAAGCCCACAGGTCTTTGAATTCCAATCCCTCAAAATGTAGGAAACTGGTGACCATAATAAAAAAAGGATGATTCCAATGCTCCAAATATCCACCTAGGGGGCATCATAATTATGACTCCAAAAAAATTCCAGAGAATAAGGAGGTCTGCCACAAGAGGTATTCAGCTTATGCATTCACGATGGTGAACACATTACCAAAGCCAAAGTCCACAACCTCGACATTAAGGTCAACAACAAAAAGCAAGTTCTCTGGCTCTAAGTCCCTGTGGACAACACTCTTCTGGTGGTAGCACTGTACATGGACACTGTCTAGAAAATGTGCTACAAGCCTCTTTCTCATGTAGCCATGGTCCACCAAGTAATCAAATATCTCTCCTCCACTAGTAGACACCCTGACCAGGTAGAATGGTCCTGGATCAAGATCATGTCAAACAGTTTCACATTATTAGGATAATTCGAGACCTTCATGTTTCAGACTTCAAGGAATAGTCTCTGGAGGCTAGAAAATCTCTGCCGGAATCTATTAATGATATTCACAGCCACCTTTGTCCCATAATATGCTGAGTCAACATGACCTTGGTGAAGCTGCCTGGCCAATAGTCATAAGAAGCTGCTGTCAATACGAATGTCTTCATTAGTACAGATGGTGCAAAACCCTGCAGCATGGTAACTTGCTAACTACACTAATAATACTAAAAACAATACTAAAAAATTTTAAAGCAATAAAAAAGAAAAACATAGAAAAACATAAAAAAGAAAAAAATAAGAGACTTGAAAAATAAAAGAAAAATAAAGAAAAAAGAATGAGGACAAATGAAAGTAAAATAATTTTTTTTTAAAAAAGGAAATAATTTTAAAGAAAAAAAAATAAAAAGAACAAACAAAAAAAGACAAAAAGCCAAACAGGAAAAAAGCTAACTGTGGTCAACATCCCTCAGGTCACCAAAACTCAGCTTCTTGGGTAAAAGAACCAAAAACCTTAGGGCCAACCATGGACTCCTACAGGTGCATGAAGTTCCCTAACAATGGTTCCTTATGAGGTCATAGCAAGAAATGCACCATTCACTACCGGGAATAATCCACAGTGCTTTCTCACACTTGTCTCAAGACAAATTTTTTTTAAGAAAGAGAGGGGGATTACCCCAAGAGATTCTTTTTATGTGGTTGATAGCCATCAATAGTAACTTACGAAAATTTAAAACATATAAGATGCTTCAGTGGCCTTTTCATTTCTAGTTTGGAAAGCTACAATAACATTTGTCTTTTAAAGAGCTCGTATGTCTACACTTAGTATATTCAATTCCTTTTTCTTTAAGGTCTGAGAGATTCACCTCAAAATGATACCACTGGCAGAGTGATACTATATAACAAAAATTTCTGTTACATAAGAGACAATAAGGTGCATGGTTAACATACACAGAGCTGAAGGGAACAAGACTTTTGGTATTTATTTGTTTTGGTATTTATTTGGTATTTATTTGTTCTTTGCACTTTTGCCCAGAGTCTTTGGAGGTTCTACTCTTCCATGAGCCAGAGATCCTGCTATGTCCATTTCAGTAATTTTTAAGCGTAGAGACTGAAGCTGCAAGTTGAGAAATTCACCCTTTTTAAAACTAAAAAGTCATAAAATTCCATGTCTGTATTATTCAGCATGGGTGTGGGCATGGATACTGGGTGCCAGGCACGGCACCAGTGCCTCAGGAGAGGGAAGCAAGAAGCCCCTAGACTTATTCCTTCTCTGACACTCCTCCTTTCTTTATGTAGATCCAAGTTTCTGACCTGTATCATTTCCCTTCTCTCTGAAGAACTTTTTTTAACACTTCCTGCCAGACAGATTTACTAGTGAAAAGCTCCTTCAATTTTTGAGAAACTCTTTTTCTCCGTCACTTCTGCAGGATAATTTTACTAGATTATAGCATTATTTCAAAGATATTGTGAATTCAGTTCCAGACCATCACAATGAAGTGAATATCATAATAAAATGAGTCAAATTAATTTTTCCTAGTGCATATAAAAGCTATATTTACTGGCATCTATTAGGTATGCAATAGCATCATGCCTGAAAAACAATGTGCATAACTATTTAAAAAACACGTTATTACTAAAAAGCGTTGACCATCATCTGACCTTTCATCAAGTTGTAATCTCTTTACTGGTGGAGGATCTTTTCTCCATGTTGCTGGCTGCTGACTGATCAGGGTGGTGGTTGCTGAAGGATGGGGTGGCTACGACAATTCTTTTTTTTTATTTTTAATTTTTATTTTTGAGAGAGAGGCAGAGACAGAGCGAGAGCATGAGCGGGGGAGGGGCAGAGAGAGAGAGAGAAGGAGACACAGAATCTGAAGCAGGCTCCAGGCTCTGAACTGTCAGCACAGTTCCCGACGTGGGGCTTGAACCCATGAACCACGAGATCATGACCTAGGACGAAGTCTGACACTCAACCTACTGAGCCACCGAAGCGCCCCTATGGCAATTTCTTAAATAATACAACAATGAAGTCAGCCACACCTACTGAGTCCTCCCCTCAGGAACAATTTCTCTGTGGCTTATAACGCTGTTTGGTAGCATTTTACCCACAATAGAATTTCTTTCAAATTGGAGACCATCCTTTCAAACCCTGGCACTGCATTTATCAACTAAGTTATGTAATATTCTAAATCTTCTGTTGCATTCCAACAGCCTTCACGGCATCGTCACCGGGAGCCCACTTTCTTTGCTCGTCTGTAACAAGCAGCTCCTCACCCGTTCAACTTTGATCACAAGATGGCAGCAGTACAGTCACATCCTCAGGCTCCACTTCTAATTCTAGTTCTCTGGCTGTTTCCACCCCAACTGTAGTCACTTGCCCCAATAAAGTCCTGAACCCCTCAAAGTCATCCACAAGGATGAGAATCAACTTCTTCCAAACTCCTATTCATGTTGGTATCTTGACCTCTTCCCATCAGTCACCAATTTTCTTAATGGCATGGAAAATGGTGAATCTGTTCCTGAAGGTTTTCAATTGACTTTGCTTAGAACTATCAGAGGAATCACTCTTTATGGCAGTACTAGCCTTACAATATGTATTTGTTAAATAATAAAACTTGAAAGTTGAAGTTACTCCTTGATCCACGGGCTGGAGAATGGATGCTGTGTCAGCAGGCATGAAAACAACATCATGTTGTACATCTCCAACTGATGTCTTCGCTGACCAGGTGCACTGTCAACAAGCAGGAATATTTTAAGGGGAATCTTTGTTTGTTTTTCTTTTTTCTGAGCAGTAGGTCTCAACAGTGTGCTTAAAATATTCAGTTAAATCATGTTGTAAACAGATGTGCTACCATCCAGGCTTTGTTGTTCCATTTACAGGGCACAGCCAGAATAGTTTAACATAATTCTTAAGGGCCCTAGGATTTTGGAATGGCGAATGAGCACTGACTTCAACTTGAAGTCACCAGCTGCTTTATACCCTGACAGGAGAGTCAGTCTGTCCTTTAAAGCTTTGAGGTCAGGCACTGACTTCTCCTCTCCTACTATGAAAGTCCTAGATGACATCTTCCAATAGAAGGCTGTTTGGTCTACGTTTAACACCTGCTGTTTAATGCAGCCACCTTCATAAATTATCTTAGCTAGCTATATCTTCTAGATAACCAGCTACAGTTTCTACATTAGCCCTGCTGCTTTACCTTGTACTTTGATATTACAAATATGGATTCTTCCCTTAAACTTCGTGAACCCCTTCTAGCTTCAAACTTTTCTTTAGCAGCTTCCACGTCTCTCTCCCCTTCACAGAATTGAAGAGAGTTAGGGCGTTGGTCTGGATTAGCATTTGGTCTAAGGGAATGTTTTAGCTGGTTTGATCTTCTATCCAAGCCGCTAAAACTTTCGACGTATCAGTAAACAAGCTACTTTGCTTTCTCATCATTCGTGTGATCCCTGGAGCAGCAGTTTTAATTTTCTTCAAGAACTTTTCCTTTGCATTCACAACTTGGCTAGCTTTTTGGTGCAAGTGGCCTACCTTCTGGCCTGTCTCGGCATTTGACATGCCTTCCTCACTAAGCTTCATCATTTCTAGCTTTCAATTTAAAGTGAGAGACGTACAACTCTTCCTTTCACTTGAACAGTTAGAAGCCATGATAGGGTAACTGGCTTAATTTCAATATTCCTATGTCTCAGGAAATAGGGAGGCCCAAGAAATGGGGGAACAGCTGGTCAGTGGAGCAGTCAGAATACAGACAATATTTATTAATTCAGTTCACCATCTTATCCTGGCACACTTGTGGCACCTCAAAACAATTACAAGAGGAACATTAAAGATCACTGGTCACAGAGCACCATACCAAATATAATAATCATGGAAAAGTTTGAAATATTGTGAGGGTTATCAAAATATGACACAGAAACATGAAGTGAGAAATTGTTGTTGGAAAAATGGCACCAACATACTTGTTTGATGCAGGACTGCCACAAACCTTCAATTTGCAAAAAACACAGAATGTGCAAAATTCAGTAAAGCAAAGGACAGTAAAACAAGATACGCCTGTACAGACTTCAAGGTTAACTGTTTTTTCTGATTTGCTTATATGGTTTCTGAATAGAAATCTAGTGTAATTCTTACCCTTGAGCCTTATACAGGTAAGCTATTTATCTCTTCTGGATTTACTCAAGATTTTCTCTTTTGTCTTTTTCTGCAGTTTTAATATGCTATGTCTAAGCACACATTTTTTTGAAATTTGCCTGCATAGCGTTCTCTGTGCTTCCTAGATTTGTGGTTTGATGACTGTCATCAATTTGGGGAAATGTCTCAGCCATTATTACTTCAAATATTTCTTCTTTTCCTCTTTATTCTTTTGGTATTCCCAATATACATATTTTATAGTTTTTAATTGTCCTATAGTTCTTAAACATTCTGTTCTGGTAATTTTTTTTTTCTTTTTTTCCCTTTGCTTTTCAGTTGGGCAAGTTTCTCTTGAAGAATCTGCAAACTCATTGACTGTTTCCTTGGCCCCAGTCTAGTCTACTGGGGACCCAAAAGGCATTCTTCATTTCTCTTACAGTGTTTCATTTCTAGCATTAATTCTGATTCTTTCCAGAGTTTCCACCTCTCTGCTTATATCTATCTGTTCTTGAATTTTGCCCACTTTTTCCATTAGAACCCTTAGCATATTAATTATACATATTTTAAATGCTCAGTCTGATCATTCAATAATCTCTTCTGTATCTGACTATGGTTCTTCTAATGCTTCATTTGGCTCTTCAAACTGTGTTTTGCCTTTTAGTGTGCTTTGTAATCTTTTGTTGAAAGCCAGATATGATGCATTGTGTAAAAGGAACTAAGGCCTTTAGTGTGAGGTTGTATGTGTATCTGGCTAGGAGGTAAGCTGCGTTTACTGTTGGTTTTAGGTGGCAAGAGGCTAAAAATTCCTCTAGTGTCGCTGTTTTTGTCTTTCCTGATGCCTTAGGCTTTCTCTTACAAGGGTTGGAGCCTTGCTGTTGATAATCCCATGTTATTATCCAGGACCATGACTGATATGGTAGTAAGGTACATAGTGCTATAATTAGGTCTCAGTCTTTTAGGGAGCCTGTGCCCCTGGACTGTGACTTTCACAAGTGTTACTCAGCTTTCCTCTTCCCCCTAAGGTGAAACCAAAAGTCTAGAATGGGCTGGAATTGGATATTTCCCATTCCCCAAGTCAGTTAGGTTCTGTTAGGTAAAACCCAGGTCTGTTAGGCTTTAGTAAAATAGTATCTTTTATGGCAGGCTTTTGTTAAGGAGAACAGAATGCTCTGGATATATTTCAAAATGGTTTATCTTCCCCTCCTACTGCCAGAAACAGGAGAGGGCTTTTCTGAGACTCTGGTGGGGCTTCTGGAAGTAAAATTCATGAAAGCACAGAGCCCTTCTCCCCAATACAGGGCCCTGGTAGTTTTTAACTCTCACCCACAAGCCTCTAGAAATTCACCTGTTACAGTTTAACTGTTCCTAACAGTCCTGGTGGGGGAAGGGGGGGGGAGGGGAGCAAGGGCTGGGCATGGGAGGGCTCTACTCTTGGACTTCTATTTCTGGTAAACCGTGATTCTTGCTATGCACTCCTCTTTCCATTTCTTGGGCCAGCAATTTACTCTGTGACCTCGATTCTCTCATGGATCTGAGAAGAATTGTTGATTTTCAGTTTGTTGATCTTATTTTCTCACTATGAGGACAGGACAGTGGACTTGTAAGGTCTTCACATGTCCCATGAAACTGTTTGGTTTAGTAATGTGTCATTTTGGTGATATTATAGTCCTATTTACAATGCTCAAAACTACAAAAATCTGTTTATTTCAAGTATTTTGTTTATAACATGCTATATGGAAATACTACTTGCATACAGAAAAAACACTCAGCACATATGAGTGTTTAGAAAAGCAGCTAATCCTTCCTACAGTGCCACTCAACCTAGATGTATCTTGCGCAGTACATCTGACATTTAAAAATCTCTCTGTTTGGATTACAACGATCTTTTCTTTATAAATAACTTCTAAAACCAGATGTTAGCCAACACAAATATGGTTCCATTAGTCAGTGAAGGCTGCCAGTTAAGCATCTGGATAGCCACCAGCATGCCTCTCCATAATGAAGCCCTTGCAGATGACAGAGTGAGCACCAGCAGTATATGCTGCTTTATTTCTAAGGCACAACTCATTTGTTGATGCAAGGCGGCAGGAGGCAAATGATTTCATTTCATATGAAGCAGGTTCCTATATGGTTGTTTATCATGGTCATTTACCTCTGAACATGCATGTATAACCAGCCCATCATAAGTGTGTTAGGTGTTTGGGTGCCCTCTATTCCCCCTTTCTCCAAAAATCATCTTACTCTTTAGAAACAAAACATTCTTTTCAAAATAATATGCTGCCAATGGTGTATCTTGATGCTTTGGGAAATACATGTTTTGTTGCTAGTATATCATTCTTTCTTTGGAAGATGGGGAGAGCTATTACTTCACCGCAAATACTTAAGAACTTACTATTTCTCAAACTGTGGAATGTTTTTTTTTCCAGATTATATTTTCATATCTTAGCTCCTTCGTCTTACCATTAAATGAATTTCCCTTCTAACTGTAATTTCTGGCTTCAAAACTTATTTACCTCAGTAAATCTACAGTGAAATTCATTACATGTAATTTATGACTTTAGAATCACATTCACATCAACAGACCAAAATGTCACACAGTGTTTTACTATGGGGTTCTGCAGGTGTCGCAAACATGTAAAGAGATGAGACAACTATCCACGAAGCTATGATAATGGGGAAAGGTCAGATAATACATACATATAAAGGAATACTCACCTTGTCTGACATTGTCCATCATTACATGGAGGTCTTAACCCTTATTAACGTTTGTCCAAGATTCTCATAACAATATTAGTTGATTATCTAATATTCAGGCAGACTATTCCTTATCCCAAAAGATTATTCCTAAAATCCAAATAATTTAAATGAACGTAGAAACCTTATGTTATGAAAGATTCCTAAACCTCTTCAAAACCAAGAATCCATCAGCAAGATCATCAACCACCAATTATCTCCACCCACAATTTGCCAGCTTTATCATTTCAGATTTTTGTATATTAGATTTTCCTGAAATAGAGCACAACTGAACTTTTGTTACACAGATTGTATTTCTTTCTCAAAGAAATCCAGATTGCTATATAAAAGTTGCCTCAAAAATTCTCAAGAATCTTTCAGATAAAAGTAACATAAATTCTCAATTCAATTATATGAAAGAGTAATGAAACTTATATTTCCCAAACTGAAATATAAGCTTTTTAGATGCCACTGACCCACAGGGCCAACAGGCCTTCCATGGATCACAAATATGGGGAGAATCCCCTTACTCCATGGCTTAATGCATAGAAGATATTCAAGATCATTAATCATTAGAGAAAAAACATCCATTCAAACAGCAGACAAGATATAAGCTCTAACTGAGGAGAAATCAGACTAGAGGAAGTTCACCACATAAGGTCAGTGCTTAGTAGAAACCCAAGAGACTTCCTCAGCTATTCCTTGGAAGGAGAATCCAGCAGTGCTGGTGATCCCTGCCGAAACACAGAAACGACCTACCCCTTCCCCCACATCATCCCTGCTTTCCCTGCTCCCACTGGCCTCAATCAAGTGATAACTCTGCTCTGCCCCACACACCCCATCCCGCCCACCACAAGTTCTACTGAATCCATCTCTTCAATATCTCAGGGATCCATCTTCCTCTTTCCATCCCTACTGTCATTGCCTCCATCAGGCCACCTTTATCTAAGGGACCCTTGACTACATTCCCTTAGTCCAGTCTCAGCTTTCTCAATCTATTTTCCCCCAAACAACCAGCAATATCTTCCAAACTACAGGTCTGATCAAGTCACTCTACTGGTGATGCACCTGGATAGCTCAGTTGGTTAAGCGACCAACTTCAGCTCAGGTCATGATCTCATGGCTCATGAGTTCGAGCCCCATGTAGGGCTCTGTGCTGACAGCTCAGAGCCTGGAGCCTGCTTCAGATTCTGTGTCTCCCTCTCTCTCTGCTCCTCCCCCACTCACACTCTCTCTCTCAAAAATAAATAAACATTAAAAAAAAATTTTTTTAAGTCATTCTACTAGAAAAATCATTTAGTGGCTCTTCCATACCAAAAAATGTCTCTGTGGATAAAATCTTTATGCCTCAGCATAATTATACAGACCTCCATAAATTGGCTTGGATGTTCCCAAATTTTGCTACACATAGAAATCTGGGAAGCTTTGCAACTTCCAATGTCTTGGCATACCCCATCCCAACTAAGTCACAATGCCTGCAGGCAGGAGCCAAGTATCAGTATTTTTTCATTTCCAAGTGACTCCAAAGTCAACAAAGCTTTGGGAAACAATGCTTCCCTCTAGAGATTCACCTCCTACAACTCTCTGACTCCAAGCCACAAACTAGCCTACCTGACCCATTTTCTGTTTTTCAATAATCCAAGGCTTTGCTGAGGCTATTCCCTGTGAACACTCTTCCCTCAGTTAAGACTTGTACAAATCAATGTCCTAAAAGAGCTCCCAGTATATTTTAGCAGAGTCCTTAAAGAATTCTCTATCAGAAATTACTTTCTGGGGAAACAATCAACAAAACTAAAAGGCAACCTACTGAATAGGAGAAGATATTTGCAAATGACATATCCAATAAAGGGTCAGTATCGGAAAAATACAAAGAACTAATAAAACTCAATACCCAAAAATTAATCCAATTAAAAAAGGATAGAAAACACGAACAGACATTTCTCCAAAGACGACATACAGATGGCCAACAGACCCATGAAAAGACGCTCCATGTCACTCATCATCAGGAAAATGCAAGCAAAACTACCATGAGATATCACCTCACACCCATCAGAATGGCTAAAATAAATAAAAAACACAAGAAACAGCAAGTATTGGCAAGGATGTGGAGAAAAAGGAACCCTCATGCACTGTTGGTGAAAATGCAAACTGGTGCAGCCGTTGTGGTAAATAGTACGGAGGTTCCTCAAATAATTAAAAATAGAAATGCCATATGATCCGGGAATCGCACTACTGGATATTTACCCAAAACATACAAAAACACAATTCAAAGGGATACATGCACCCCTATGTTTACTACAGCATTATTTACAATAGCCAAATTATAGGTGCATCCCAAGTATCCATCAACAGATGAATGGATAAAGATGTGGTATATGGTACACACACACATAGGAATATTATTCAGCCATAAAAAAGAATGAAATCTTACCATCTCCAACAACCACTGAATCCAATGGATGGAGCTAGAGTACACTGCCAAGTGAAATAAGTCAGTCAGAAAAAAACAAATACTATATGATTTCACTCATATGTAAAATAAAGAAACAAAATAAATGAACAAGGGAAAAAAGAAAACAACAAGAAACAGACTCTTACCTGCAGAGAACAAACTGATGGCTACCAGGTGTGGAGGTACAGGAGAGAGGGAATTGGTGAAGGGGATTAAGAGTACACTATCATGATGAGCACTGAGTAATGTATAGAATTGTTGAATCACTATATACACCTAAAACTAATATAACATTTGGCATCTTAACTACACTGGAATTAAAATTTACAAAAGGAAAGAATGAATTACCTTCTGGAAATACCCAATCAAGTCACTGACAAGGAAAGCACATATTAAACAGCTATACATATAGATCTGTGCTGTGAAAGTTGTGATGTGTAAGTGGTAAATGCAGTTGGGAATCAACTAAGACGATAAAGTATGGCCCTAAACCACTCGGCTTTTATCCAATAAATTTTTATACTTTGCTAAAAAAAAAAAAAAAAAAGGAAAGTATAAAACTAGCAGTAAAGTATAAGTGACTGCATAACCAGAACTAGCTGACAACAGTCTCTCTGGGTGTCTGGGTGTGCACAACCTGGGACCTAGGTAAGGATTTTGTGGCATGTTCTAGCCTGGGATTTGTCTGGCATATCCCTCACAGACAAGAATCCCCAAACGTGGGATTCAGATGATTCTCTAGTTAACCATTATCTGTTTAAATAACACTGAGATTTGTTTTTAGGGTATTGGTTGTTTGTATTTTGCTGGTAAGCTTGCTCTGCACTCCTACCACCTTCCAAATACACACACACACACACACACACACACACACACGCAAAATCTCTCTCTGTGTCTCTGTCTCTCTCCCTCTCTTCTCAAATCTCAGTTAAAGGCCATGCCTATAGGTTCTCTGGCAACTTGTGCTTCCCCTATTATACCACTGAATACACAGTGTTGGGTCTTCCTATTGATCAGACAGCAACCCCATTGAACACCCAAGTTCTCTGGAAGCCAGGGGCAAATCCTCCTTGGTGACCACACATCCCCAAAAGGAAGCATCAGATGGAAGCTCCTAAGGAAAGGGACTGCGCCCTCACCGTTGAACAGCTGTCTCCAGCACATCCAGCACTGGCACATACTAGGCACTCCATTGTTTATTCAAGTCCAGGTTGGATCCCTTAAAAATGATAAATCAATACTTGCCACTGGGGTCTTGAAATTTTGAGAGATGGCTCTTTAAGAAAGAACAGCCGGAATAGGAGGCAGGAATAAAGTGCCTCATAATTTCTAGCACATCCTGGAAATTATCCTACTTTTCAAAACCCTCTTCAATGAGGACATTCCCAGCAGCTACAGAAATGAACCAAATCTTTAAGTTTTGATATTCCCAGTTCTTTCTCCTGTCTTACTATAATATTCTGTACCATTGTTAACGTCTTTTCCAGGTTGGTGATATTGCCCTCCAATGTCAAACAATAAGTCCTCAAATAATAAAGACTATTCCCAGGGCTGTTAGGAAGAATAAGTGAGAATGTAAAAAAAAATAAAATAAAAAGTCTTCTGGAACACAAGAAAATACTATACAAATGTAAGTTATGAGACTTATAGATTAATAGCAAGCAAAACCCAAAAGAAATTCTTACTGAAATTTTTATACTTTAATTTCTGGGGATAAATGAATGCCATGAATGAAACTGCATCACTTTTGAATTAAAGGCACATTCACAAGGATTGCAGCTTCATTCATAATCTGAATTGCTTCCAGAAGAGGGTCCCAAATCATGTGCTTTTTTCTAAATTATCTACCAGTTTCAGACATTGCACACATCTAAAAAGCTCATTAGAAGTCAAAGAGCTTTATGTACCTAAATTTGGTTTGTGGATGAATATGTTTATTGCATAAAACCCATTAACATTCAGAAGATCCTATGATGCATGGAAAATTATTTAAACTAACTTTTACCCCCAAAGAAATCTACAGTGGGTAAATTCACACGGGGCCACAATGGAGATGTTATACCACTATGGATCAGAAATGCATTACAGTTATGCAAGAAGGCAGTCTGTGAGTGGCTTTTTGTCTCTCATTCTGACAGCGAGATCCAATCATGAGCCTCTAGTTCCATCACTTACAAACCTTCAGGTTCTCGGGGCACCTGGGTGGCTCAGTCAGTTAAGCATCCAACTTCGGCTCAGGTCATGATCTCACAGTTCGTGGTTCAAGCCCCACGTTGGGCTCTGTGCTGACAGCTCAGAGCCTGGAGCCTGCTTCAGATTCTGTGTCTCTCTCTCTCTCTGCCCCTCCCCTGCTCACTCTCTCTCTGTCTCAAAAATAAAACATCAAAAAAAAAATTTTTTTAATTAAAAAATAAAAACCTTCACGTTCTCACCAACCCCCCCCCCACCATGTTTAAGCTTAAAAAGAGGCTGATGGCCCTCTTCTTAGTTAGATAAACCACCAAGATCAAAAACTGAAAAGGTCTCAATCTTAACAGGGCTTCATATATCTAAAGAGGACAGGATGAACAAATTAAGTTGATCTGAGTCTCATACCACAATCTACAAGAAAGTTTTACAGAATTTTTTCTACGTAACATTTGTTAAGGAGTATAGATATATAAATGTTCTAATACAGAGAAAGAAAACTCTATAAACTCATACTCAGATAACCCCTGTTGAGTTAAAAATAACTGAACAGACTATAAGCACACACACACACACACACACACACACACACAAAATTCCAACAGTACCCCCCCCTCAATCTCTACCTCAGTTACTTTGTCACCTTTCTTACAACAGTTAATGTTTCCTATTTTGGAAAGATTTATTTAATCTATTAAATTTAATAGATTTATTTAATCTATTTAAATAGATTTAAATCTATTTAATAGATTTATTTAATCTATCTAGATTTAAATCTATTTAATAGATTTATTTAATCTATCTATAAAACATTCTCTTCGAGTATTTTTTTTTTTTTTTTTTTTATTTTTGGGACAGAGAGAGACAGAGCATGAACGGGGGAGGGTCAGAGAGAGAGGGAGACACAGAATCGGAAACAGGCTCCAGGCTCTGAGCCATCAGCCCAGAGCCTGACGCGGGGCTCGAACTCACGGACCGCGAGATCGTGACCTGGCTGAAGTCGGACGCTTAACCGACTGCGCCACCCAGGCGCCCCTCTCTTCGAGTATTTCTATAAGCAGGGTCATAGGCCACATCTTGCTTTTCATTTAAGAACAACATGCACTGGCATTTTTTCCTCTGTCAGCACATTATACATACTCCTCACTCTTTGGACAGCTACAGATCATACTACCATTTGGGGGTGCCAGGATTTATTTAACCAGTGCCACACTGAGATGCTCTGGTCTCCCAGGTTTTTGCTACAGCAAATGATGCTGGAATAAGCATCCTTGCCCACATAACTTAGCACATCACTGTGTAAGTACAGAAGGAAGGTGATTTTTTAAAGGTGGGATTCCTAGGGAAAAAAGCATATGCAATCTACTTTGATGCTGTCTGTAGATCTTATGTTTTTGTGGTGAGAGTTTCTGTTTGCCGAAATTCTCATGAGCGCTTAGAATTTTATTATTTTTTTTATTTTTTTTGCCTAACTGGTCAAAAATAATACCTCATTGACATACCTGTATATTTTGTATATTGTATATTTTTTCTTAAACTACCAATTCTCTCTCTCTCTCTCTCTCTCACACACACACACACACACACTATTGGATTAATAGTTTTTCATTATTTCATTTTTCATTATGAATTCTTTTAAAATTAAGAATTGTTTTAAAATTAAGATAGTTATTGGCAACTCTTTCTTAGCCACGTGTGTTACAAATATACGGCTTAGAGAAAGGTCTTCACCATTCCAAAATTATAAATAAGTCCATCCATGTTTTCTTACAGTTTTACTTCTTTGTATTTTCATACTTTAATCTTTGATCTATATGGAATTCACCTCGGTGTAAAGAATGAAAGAGAAAAAAATGCATTTTGTTTAATCTTGTTTCCCCGAACATTTAAATTATTGGAAAATCTATTTTCTACAGTGGTTTGAAAACCATCATTATCATAATCCAATTTCAGGTCCATTTCAGGTTTACTTCTGGATACTATTTTGTTCTGTTGATCTGTCTGCCTATTTCTTCTTTTGTAGCAAGAAGTTGAAGTTACCCAGTTCCAGCGTTTAAGTAATGATAGCTTCATAATGTATCTTAACATACAGTAAGTCCAGGTGCTGCTCCTTCTTCATTTTCCAGAATTTCCCAGGTTTTTCTCCCATTTTTATTTTTGCAGATGAATTCTGTATCATTTGCCAACTCCCTCCATAAACAACAAAACTCTTTTGAATTGGGAAAGCACCAATTTTACAAATTTCTAGAGAACTGACCCCTTTCAATATTGAGCCTTCCTTTCTAAACTCTTCCTTTTTCCATTTCTTCAACCCTCCTATCATAGCCCTTTGATTTTAAAGTTTTCATCATATAACTCTTCCACATTTCTTATTCCAAGTTTATCCACAGCTGTTGTAAAAAACCTAGTTTTAAACATATTTTGTTGGATAGGTAATATACAGAAACACTACAAAATTAAAAAGATACAAAGGGATATAAATTAAAAGGTAAAGCTCCCTCCCACCCCTATCCCCCAGCCATCTAGATTTCTTCCCTGGAAATCATTTCAAATCTGCATCAGATGTAAATCATTTTGCTGTTAAGAAATTAGTATGTCCTCTCTTTAAACAGAAAAGCTCAAGGCTAAAATGAATCTCACGCACTCCAGGTCTTAAAGATAACCCTTGCTCCTGCCAGTCAGCCTGGATTCCTACTTCTCCTTAAATCTTCCATGTCTAATCCACCAGTAAGTCCTAATGCATCTACCCCAGGTTCATCTACTTCTTCCCTAATTCAGCTAGACTACAGAATCAGAGAAGGCAGAGACCCCGCTGACTTCATGTCTGTTTATCCTGTACACAGCACAGTGACAGGCACAGAATGTTAACAGTGCACCACTGCCCCATGCATACAAAGTGCCTGATGTAGTACTGCATGTTAGAACAGTAGTCACAATGGGGGCTACACAAAGGGGGGTCTGCAGGTGCCTAGTGCCAACCTATGGTAGGTAAGGACAAAACAGTAGGTACAAAAATCCTTTTGGAACAATTAGGCTGCCACATTCTTCCAATAACTCACGTTTCTCAAAATTTACAAAAATCAACAACAGAATAGAAATAAAAAATTATGATCTTTTGCCACAGATGGTTTAAGAAGCAGGGGCATGTAAGCCACCAGTATCTCATGCCTAGACTACACTGGTAGGCATCCAATGAGACTCACCGCTTCCTCTCTTGCCTACCTCCAATCCATTTCTACAGTGATCCTTCTAGAGAGTAACACAGAACCACAGCCGTGCAGCTCAAATCCTTCAGTGCTCACCCTCAGCATTCTCCAGGACCTACAAATCTCCACATCACTGGGCTCCTTCCCGCTTCTGTGACCTCACTCATTATCTGTTTTGTTACCATCTGGGTGCCGGGCTCTGTCTGCCTTCCCAGGATTTACCACTGTCTTTCTGCCTTGAGGCCATTATATGGCACGCTCCCTCAGCTAGGAATACCTGGCCCAGTAGATACTCAATAAACTGAGAAAAGAATTAATGGAAGAAGAATAATTTTATAGCAGGCTACATTTAAAAAGTAAAAAAATTCTCACATCCATGCCCCATTTTTTTGATAAAAATAAAAACTTACACTCTCCCTTTTAGACTTTTTTTTTAAAGATTTATTTTTAAGTAATCTCTATACCCCGTGTGGGGCTTGAACCCAAAACCCTAAGACCAAGAGTCGCGCACTCTACTGAATGAGCCAGCCAGGCACCCCTTCCTTTACTTCAGTCTTAAAAGATTCTCATATCTTGAAGCAATGTGAGTAGGGTGTAGGTAAGGCAGAAGATAAAGCACAATGTGGGATCCTGTCCTCCCAAAACCAAGTGTGCAGGGCAGCTCTGTGTTCTAACCACCCGCCCTTTAAGATTCCCACAGGCACCACCCTTTCCTAACCACCACCCACAACTGTAAGCTAAGCTGAGGTAATTCATAAAACAGGAAATCAAATAATTAACAAATATATGCCAGAATGTTCAAACTCACTGGCAACCAAGCAAAAAATTAAAAACTCAATGCTATTATTTTGCTTATCAAGTTAACAAAGCTTAAACAGCAATAATAACCAACATTAATGTGCAATGTGTGGTTAGTTTCCAATGTTTGGCATTCGTAGTATCAACTTATGGAAAACAATATATACAATATTATACAACATAAAACCCTGTGTATATGTTTTGTGTGTGTGTGTGTCTGTAACATCAAAATGTTTTATCTTTTTTGACCAGCAATTCAACTCTGAGAAAACACCCTAAAGAACTAATCCTAAATACATACCAAGCTTCATGCATAAAAAGCTCACTAGAGGATAATTTGTAATTGGGAAAATACTGGAGCTGTGCCAATCAATTTCTCTCAGAAGAAAGAGGGAGCCCATCACTACTGACTGAACAGACATTGCACCCAGGTCTGTCTCCATGACTGAGGGGCAGTGCAAAACCCCACTGAGGAAAAAGGGCTGAGCCTGTGGTCCAGACACTGCCAGAATAAGCAAATATTTTAATAACTGCCTCCTGATGAAAAATTCAGGTATCTGTAAAGGAAATTATATAACAAGGAAAAACATGCATTAAGTAGAAAGAAAAAACACTTGCATAAATAGACTGATTACAAGCACATAAAAATTACATATAGGAAAGGAATGGCAGACAATTTTGAAACATTATAAGTGGCTTGCATTCAACTAGAAGGAACTTGGGTTAATTTTCTCTTTTCTTTCAGTTTTTCCTCATTTTCTAAATTTTTGAGAACAAGCTTATAGTTCCTATCACAAACAAACAAAAAAAAATTAGTCCCTTTGAGACCAAACAAAGTAAAAAAGTGCCTACCTCAGCAAGTTGTAACAAAATGTTTATCCACAGTGTTAAGAATCTTCTAGCTTCTTTTACTGTATAACCATATTACTGGTTATTGCACAGAAGGCAGTATGGAGCTAGAAACCATCCTGTCCACTAGTCGACAAATAGGATTAACAAGATTATCTTTGTGCTCTCCCAGGAAAAAAGTGGTTTACACTCTGAGACAGTTTTAAACAGTAGCACCATGCATAAAATAAGCTATTCAGTCATACCAAGGACAAACATTTCTACCCCAAAGTTATAGAAACACAGTAAAAGCCCTCTGAAATGTAAATATTCATAAATTTCAAACCCGATTACCCAGTAGCTATAACTACTGACAGCTTATGTGGTTAACATCAATTTCGAGAGGCCTCAAGCCATTGCAGACTGAGCAGGCTGTAGTCATCCACAAATCATTCAAATCCCAGGGCAGACATCACATGGCTGTTAGAAGGACCCGGAGACTGTTCATTCTCCCTCCTGCTTTGTCTCCTCAGTGGTGCCATTTGGCATTCACCACGGGCACTTCCCTCACTATTAAAGCCTTTAGCTTTAGAACTTCAACTGTGCAAACAAATGTGCTTGTCACATTCAGGATGAGAGGTTACAAACAGGAAGGAAGAAAAAACACCACACAGACGATGCAACACTGAGGTTTAGATTTCAGTCACACAAGAGAAATCAAGAAACTCAAAGTTAATGCTCCCTTGACAACCTTAAATCTCTACTCCGCACGTATGAATCATAATCAGAGTTTTATTAGGGTCACAATTGCAGCAAATACACACTCAAATCATGTACCACAACTAACACTGAGCATTCTTCCTCTGAAATAAAAAGTTTATATTCAAATCCAGAGATAACGCAAAGCTGTAATTTTGTATGAAACTGAATTTGGATCCCGCACTATCCCTTGACCTCTATGGCTCTGGACCCTATCTGACTATTGCATCAAGGTCACAATCTCTTTAACACATCTGTGCAGCTACAAGAGAGGGGAAATGTGGGCATATGGCAAAGTAAACTCCAAACATAGATCTGGTGAGGGTATGGGGGGATAGGAGTAGCAAAACAAGTGCCCTAAGTTCTGTCAACACCATGTAGTGGAAGGGACACCAGAGCAGGAACCAAAGGACCAGGTCTGAGTTCCCAGTCGTCATCCACTATCAGTATGATCTTGAGGAAGACACTTGGCCTTACCAGGCTGGGTTTCTTCATCTGTTGAACAAGGAGATCCTGTGAGATGATGTGGGAAGTAAAACACACAAGTGAGAGGTCTTTTCCAGCATTACCTTTGTCAGGTAATTTCTCCACCAAAGCGTCCTCCTCCTTTACCCCTGGGAGATCTGCTGCAGGTTTTACATGAGAACCCAGGACCAGTGCGATCCTGTCAGGTCACTGCAAGGCTTTGGTAGAACTCCTGGGACCATGAGGATGCAGCCTTCATCTCCCCCATTCATTCAGATGACACAAAGCCACCACTACATACATAACATACAAAATAATATGCTAGACAATCCAGGGGACAGGTATAAAAAGTAACGATTTTAAAAGGTACAGTCCCTCTTTAAGGCATTTAATGTTTACCGTCCAATGGGAAACAAAGAATTAGAGGAAACTGTAATGGCACAGATCTAGAACAAATTACTAATGAAGCAAAGTACCTTTCCAGCTGAGGCCTAGGTATGACCTCAAAATCCTCAACACAAGCATTCCATTAGCAACTGAAAGACTGTAGTTATCAGGTGAGGGAAGTTTTGCTGCCCAGGTAGGCCTGTTCCTGAGCATATGCCCAGATACCTCCCCTACCTGTCCTAGAACTCCTTCAAATTCCACCTTCACTTCCAAATCATTAGGTATTCTCAGAAAGGAGAGGGCCACTAAGAACCTCATCACAGTGGCTAAAGGTTGTTAACTAACCTTTGCCAATTTTTAAAAATTTTCAAAATTCCAGAGAAACAGGGAATACACATAAGTTGCTTTATTCCTTGTCTAACACACTGCAATACTAAACACTGAACTGGACAATTACTACACTGGCATTAGACACCTAATATATTCCTATTAACAAGAATAATGCATAATGTCATTGAGGCTTAAATCAACACACACAGGAATCCATGAGTTCTGCGTGCACACGCGCACACACACCCACACACACACACACCCTTCTCCTCTCCTACTCTGAGAGGCCACATCCCTAACCCTGGCTAGCCATCTGGGAAACAAATGACTTTGTGATGGCATTGTAAATTGGTTCCACTCCTCTGGAAAGCAATCTGGCAATGTGTTTTAGAAGCCATAAAATTCTTCATACTCTTTGACCTAGTAATGCCACACCTGGGACTCTCTCATAAGAATCTAATTCAAAATATGGAAATACTTACACGCACAAAGATATACCTTATGGTGTTATTAATAATTGTGAAAAGGTGGGAGCAATGTACTTGTCAACAACAGAGCTAAATAATTAATGGTACAGTACCACAACAGAATATTATGCAACCATTAAAATGGTAATGATGTAGATTATGTAGCAATAAAGGGGGATGCAGACAGAAAACAACAGGCACAAATATGTAAAAATCATTGCAGAAAAGTTTAAAAACTGATAATCACTGTTTTAGGATGGTAAATGGAGGTGCTTTTTTCCCTTTTTATTTCTTATCTTTTTGTCATATAGTATTCTTTTAGGGGTGCTTGGGTGGCTCAGTCAGTTAAGCAACAGACTCTTTTTTTAATGTTATTTATTTTGAGAGACAGACAGGCAGGCGGAGGAGGGACAGAGAAGGAGAGAGAGATCATTTTGACCTGAGCCAAAATCAAGAGTCGGACACAACCAACTGAGTCACCCACGTGCCCCTCAGGTGCCCTTAAGTGACCGACTCGATTTCAGCTCAGTCATCATCTCATGATTCGTGAGATCGAGCCTCACATTGGGCTCTACACTGATAGCATGGAGTCTGCTTGGGATTTTCTCTATCCCTGTCATCTCTCAAAATAAACATTTACAAAAGAGAGAGAATCCTTTTGAAAAAAATGGAAGGCAGGCTTTTAATCTTAAGAATAAAGAGGAAAGGGGCCACATCAGAGAGTAAAGCCTGCTCTCTTACCCAGAGAGGAAGGGGACCAGAGGCATTTCACACTGCATGAGGGGCTGGAATTCATATGCACAGAGCAGCTTCATGGAGAACCTTCTGGAGGTGTCCCATATTATCAACAATTACCAAAAAAATGAGCAGTGCCCACCAGCTAACCCCATTCCACTCCCTCCATTATGAGCTTCCTGAGGCAGAGAATTCCCCAAGCACACCACACATGCTGTCAGCTTAGTTCTCTGTTAAAGAGATTTATATGGGGTCATATGAGGCTGTACAATAATTCATTTAAAGGAAATAAGCTCGGATTTTCACATTTGGAGCAATGAGGAATGTCTGTGGCAAGAAATGTAATAATCAGAAAGATGGGGGGAAGAAAGCAGAAACATCTGTCACTTGTAGGGAAGCAGAGTGTGGCAGCAGAGGGTGTGTGTCCCAGGGACAGGAGTCAAAGCAAGAGCAGGACTGGCCTCTCCTGGGCTGACTCAGGGATGAAGGAAGCAGGAAGTCAGGAAGAGTATTTAATCCTAACCAGATGGAAATGGATTTAAACTTGGAGCCATCCAACCCTACATGCAGCTTCAGCCTTGTGTCCAGCCTGGGGACCAGCCCTACACTGGGAGATCTTGGGGGACTCCAGGCCAGTTTTAAAGGGCCAACACTGAGTGAGTCTTATAGATTCTCTGCTTTGCAGCTCTTGTGTTCTTGCACTTATCTGTTGGCCAAGCACCTCATTTACAATGCAGTGTCAACAACCAAGTTCTAACCTCCCCTCTATATTTTAATTTCTACTCTAAGGCCCTGCCCTGGAAGGCCACAGAGCAACTGACTTCAAATTTAAAATTATATTACCTTCCTCTCTGTAGACCTTGGGAAAATTACTTAATCTGTCCAAACCTCAGTTCCTTTATCTTTAAAATCTGTACCTGTACCATAAGATCATTATAAGTTTCAAAAGAAATAACGAATGTAAACCATAGTATCAGATGCATCGTAAGGCTAAAATAAAAGTTTGCTACACATGCCCTCTTGTTCCTCAACTACTAGCATCTGGCCTGTCTCCCTTCCTCCACTACTCCTGCCCATTAAACATGAATAGCATGGCCCACTCTCTATTGGTTATACCTTATATCAACCACACACCTGGAAACAGGTTGCCCTCTGGAACCCTACTATCCAAACCGAGACACTCATTTCTGAGCCATGATCTGACTCCACTTTCCCACAGATATAACACCTTAGACAAAGAGGAAGCACACAGCAATCCTTTCAAAGCTGGGATGGTGAGGTCATACTGCCTGCATTCAAAGCCCTGTTCCTTCACCTGTTAGTTAATGTGACTTTGGTCAAGCTACTTAATCCCTCTGCGCCTCAATTTTCCCATCTATAAAATAGATATAAAACTGTTGTATCAAGGATATTAATAAAATGCTGAGAGCTCAACCTAGCACCTAGTAAACAGGTACATTTTTTAACTTTGACTCCCCATGAGAGTATTTAGGTAGAGGTATTTGGTTAGCTATGTATGCTATCCCATATTAGCAGACAAGTCAAACATCTTTGCTTCTCTCTGGCACTGGTGGAGATTAAGTAGGCTTTCTAAGGTAAAGGCTTGCTATCCCCAGTGTGGTGCACAGACAAGCATTGGCATCACATGGGCATTCCTTAGAAACGCAGATTCTCAGGACCCATTTAGCCCAACTGAAGCAGAACCATTTTGTATGCCCAAGTCACCTTGGGTTCTTGTGATAACACAGATCTAGGTGGGGAGAGGTACCTGAAACCACTATGTTAGGACCACACATGGGAGTAGCAGGTGCCACAATGAAAAGAGTGCCCTGCATTCCAAAAAGAAAGGGCACCAAGATGTGACAAAACTGTCATCTTGGCATTTATAAGTGGAAAAGGAGGGAGATGGGCATGATTGGTAACAATGGAAGAGTGTACAGCTAAGAAGATAAATGGCACAAGGAGCTTCTCACTAAGTTCTTAGAGGGGAGGGACCATGTCTTACTCATCTTGGTTTTTTAACAGAGACTGACTGACATAGAGGAAGTGATGGCTCACTGTAAGCATCCGACACTAGCTTTACTTTTGTTTAATAATCCCCATTTTCAATAAGATTGGAACATTTGTTAGTTTTACAAAAAAACACCATGGTTTTACTGTTATATTTGTGGCCCCTCCCATCCTACCGTAATATAAAATCTGATTCTACACTTCCTATATGAAGATGCCACAAACTATCATTGAGGGAAGGGAACCATTTCTGAACTGTTCCCCTTAGAAATGGTCCTGGCTTTGAAAGCCCCTGAGGGGACACTGGGACTAGGAGAAGGGGCCGGAAGAACATCCTTCTCCACATGTTGTTAAAGAGAATTTGCTGCCTTTTCATTTCAAACATCTGGCATGTTAAAAACTAAGTTAAGGTGACAGAAAATTAAGTGCCCCATTGTTACAACCCTTGACCTTTTCTTAGTGACATGTGTAACTAATTAGCCCCTGGAGGTCAACAACCAGGGAATAATTAGCGGGAAGGTGATGGAGAATCAAATGAGAGTACAGAGCAGAAAAAAATCATTCCAACTGATCCAACATCCCCTTCAGGTCCTTGCAGGGGAGCACAGCCTTCATTTTCTAAGACATCAGAAATGAACAGACGCCCTTGCCTTTGATCTGAACAATGAGTCCCCCTCACCCACCAGGCCTTCACTCCACCCCTCCACACAAACCTGTCACCAAGGTAATGAACTTAAGAGGAGAAATCCACACAAATGGGAGAAGACAGCCACCTCCCCAGTCCAGCCCCCACAACCATTATGAAATTACCTAAATGTGAATGCTAGATCAAACCCAAATGTGCCTCTCTTTGAAAAAACCAAGGAGGATGAATGACAGATGTCCCTACAAGAATTTCCTGCATCACTCTGAATTAGCAGCTATGTATGAATACAAATAAACATAACATCATGTATGCTTATACTACATATATTCCTAAGTGCATACACATATACATGTACAGATTTCTCTGCTCTGCCCGTATCTGCAAGGTTTCGGAGTGGGTCAGGAAGTCCTTGTCCTCCACTACTGGAGTAACACAAACATTTTCTACCCTTAAGTGAGGTCTCTGATACACAGCAGGAAAAGCACCACAGGTCATATATCCTTTCTGCTTCAACCGCTGACAGAGCTCTCATAAACACACAGAATACAAACAATGATGAAGTTAGAAAATTTTACATCTAAATACTCATTTTTAAAACAAAATCAAAGCAAGGAGAATACTTGTTTCCCCAAACCCCAAATCTCATCTCTGGACTTTGATGAAGTTTCAACCAAATAATCTTAAAGCCACAGTACAACACAGGGAGGAGGGTGCCAGATCCTTCACTGCCTTTTTAAATAAACTCAAAACAGCCCAGGAGAGGCTCAAAGCATTCCTCTAAACCAGACGCCCTCAGACTGTGCAGTTTACTCAGATACAGCCAGATTTCCTAAAGTAATGATACGGCTGAGTGTCTAAATGCACAGGCCGGCAGGCACTACAGGTACTAAGGGTCTAAATGAGAAGACTTCCAGAACTGCAGAAACGTCAGCTCCGATGTCACAACAGTCTTCAGTTTACAAAATGAAACTGCCATTAGAACTCAGTGACCTGGAGCTTGCGTTGAAATCTTGGAAAACAAATTGTTGTCTTTCCTCTCTATTCCTAAACTCAAGCCGCTGCAGAATAAGATCTGTCCTCCACAGCGACCAGCACAACATTGTGTGAATATGAAGACATACATACTCCATAAGGATATGAAAATAAATTTCAACCACAGATAAACAAAACAGAAGAGAGTCCCTTTGTCTATAAGAAATATATTCCAGCAAACCTTGCTAATAAGGACAACCAGAGAAAAGACCTTCTGTATCTTCTGTGGTGGTAGAAATCTTAATTAGAGCCCAAAGAAACAGGTACTCAAGAGAAATCAGAACAACAATCCTATACTTTAACCATACATTAGAATTATCCGTAAAGCGTTTTTACAAATCCCACTGGCCAGGGCACCCACCAGACGAGTTAGATCAGAATCTCTGAAGGTGGGCCTCAGGCCTCATTTTTTCTTCTTTTTTTTCCTTTTTTTTTTTTTTTTAAGGCATCATCATTTTTTCAAGCTCCCCAGGTGGAGTGTAGTGTACAACCAAGGTTAGGAACCACTGAATTAGTGACTATTCTAAAGATACCTTCCAGATCAGAATGTTGATCTTCGCCGATGGTGGACCCTTCATACAAGGGGACCAGGAGTCTCTATCTAAAGCCAACACCCGGTATAATGCTATACTATACAATCCATTACCCCCAAACCTGGGAGGGCACTTAAGGCCATACACACCCAGCCACCCAGTCTTAAAATGAAGCACAGAAGTCACCCACCCAGATGGCCTGCCTAGATGAACAGGGTCAAAGAGGCCCCTAGATCTGTTATTTTCACAGGAGGCCTCCCTGGCAGTGGCAGGAGAGGTTCTGGAGATAGGCCACCCTGAGCCAGCATTACCAAGGAAGGGCACTATTTTCAGAATGCCACAACACCCCCTTAGATGACTACCCTCTGAGGGAGAATGTACACCTCTTAGCAAAACACACACAGGGATTAAAAAAATAAGTACACTTCCTAGCTCCTCTGGTGAGAAAGCTGGAAATTTCACTGTCATACCCTCGACGTTTCCCCCAATTTAAATCTGGCTTGAGATAATTTTGCTTGGTTTTATTTGAAGGCAAACTTTCTGGCAGGAGGAGGCAGAGTGAAGATGTATAAAAAATCCCACCAAAATCATTTCATATTTATTCAAAACATTTAAAGGCAAAATATTGCCCAAGAAATCCATATAAAAAGAAAACAGAACATACCATATACATCTCTTAAGATGGTATTTTAAATAACAGTTTAAAGTATAAATTTAGAATGGCAGAAAAAAACTATTTAGAGATATTCAAAAATTAGTATCGTTCTACAAAATGTGGAATTTTTTTAAAGACCATTTTTAACAAAACAAGGAAAAAGAAAAGAAAAACCAACCACTAAATCTAAGAGTGCTTAACTGCCTGGGTCTGAATCCAGGCTTGGATACTCTATTAGGCATAATGCCCTTAATCATGTCTCTGAGCCTCTCTGGGCCCCATCTTACCTGGACAACAAAGGTTCTGAGTTGGACTACAGGGTTCAATTCAGATCTGCACATGTTAGCTGTGTGAGCCCATTCAACCTTTGCACTTCTCTTCCTCCTCTGTAATACTAAAATAAGAATAATACCTACCTGCAATCTGGAGAAATAGGAAGCCTGGCACACCACTGACGGAAATGCAAACTGGTGAGGCCACTGTAGAAAGTAATATGGCGGTCCCTAAAAATATTAAACATAGAATTACCATATGAGCCAGCAATTCTACCTCTGGCTATATGCCCAAAAGAACTGAAAGCAAGATTTCAAACGTACTTCTACACCCATGTTCATAGCAGCATATTCACATGGGCCAAAAGGTAGAAGCAACCCAAGAGGACATGGACATATAATTGCACAAAATGTGGCACATGCGTACAATGGAATACAGCTCATCCTTAACAAAGAAGGAAACTGACACAGACTATAACATGGATGAACCCTGAGGATGTTATGCTGAAATATGCCAGTCACAAATTGACACATATTGTATGATTCCACTTATGTGAGGTCCCTAGAATAGTCAAATTGATAGAGACAGAAAGTAGAATGGTGGTAGCCAGGGGCTTGGCAGAGGAGGGAAGGGGAGGCAGGGTGAGGAGGGTCCAGAGGTAGGAATTAGGAGTTAGTATTTAATGGGTACAGAGTTTCAGTCTGAGGAAGACAAAAAAGTTCTGAGAGGGATGGGGTGATGGTTTACACAACAGTGTGAATGTACTTAATGCCACTTAGCTGTACACTTAAGAATAGTTAAGACAGTCATTTTTATGACTTGTACATTTTGCCACAATAAAAAAATAAACGTAAATAAGAATAAATAGTCCCTACTTTCTAGAGACATTGTAAAGATTAAATATAAGTAAAGTGTATAGAGAGTGCCCAGCACAGAGTAAACCCTCCATAAATATTAGCTACTATCTTATTTTCCTGCTTTTGTTGCTCCTTCCAGTCCCCACTACTGTGTACTACAGAAATAGATGCTCACTGATTACATGCTGATCCCCTCCCCTCTTGGAGCTGTATACCTTCTGCAATGAGATAGTTCCAGTCCAGGCCTTCCTTGTAATAGAAATGCTGCTTCCCTGGGACAAAACTTTCACACAATCAGATAAAGATGAAGAAACCACCTAACTTCACAGTCTTCACACATAAAGCTGAGATGACCACATTTAAATAAAACAAAACAAACAAAAAAAACCCTGATTTTAGTGTCTTCATTTCCTAAATGGATTGTCAGTAATTCTGCCTCAAAAAATGGGTTCAAAGGCTAATGCTGTCACTTATGTCTGATAGAAAAAAGAAGGAAAGTCTCCCTGCTATTCATAAATGTTCTCCCACTTTCTGTCAAAACCAAGACTATTTTACTTCTTTGCTCGATCATTTAAAAAAACTATCAGTATGAAAACTTCCAAGTATACAAAAGTAGAGAGTTCAACTAGCCCTCATATAACCAGCTTAATAACCAACATTAACCTTTTCCACTCTGCCAAAGACTCTACATTCTCTCTCTAAAATATCAGAATAAAAGCACCACAATTGGCTACACTGAAGCAATATTCATCTGTAACAATCACTGTCATCATCATCATCATCATCATCACTACTTCTTGTTACTTTTAAAAGTTCTTTTCTGGCATCTTCTCACCTCCTTTTATTTTTTCCTTTGAAACTACAAATAATTTCAATATCTACCTTGCCAAGATAATTGTAAGAATGCAGCACATGTGAAAGTGCATAGCTTGGTGTCTAACACATATTGGTTTCCTGAGAAATATTCGTTCTCCAAAACCACCATCTCATCTTGCTCCATGATGAGAGACACCCCCACATATCCTTCTCCATGCTTTGTCCCTTCTTTGGGGAAGGAAGTGTTTCCTAACGCTAGTCCTTATTCCTTCTTGTACCCCTGCCTCCTTCTAAACCAGGAATCCCAAACACAAATGACTAACCACAAATACAATCACTGAGAAGACCCCAAATATAAAGACAAAGAAGGTAAATAAATTGAACTGATAAATGCATTCAACATTTAGGGTACCAGTCCCTAAATTAAAAATAAAAAACATACCCAACTTGTGCCTATATATTATTTAACAGAAAAATCAGGCTAGACTTACTAATGCAAGTCATTCCCGTGTGTGTGCGTGTGTGTGTGTGTGTATCTATATTTTAAACGTTAAACTCTTTTTTGATGATCTAAGAAGTTTTAAATGCTGATGAGATTCATTTCCTTGCAGTATTTTTGGCCCATGGCAAACCTGCCACCTCTAATTTGTTTTAAAAGGAACTGTAATCACCCAATCAATCATACTCTTGACCTTCAGCCTTTAAAGTCACTTCACTGTGGTCAAAATTGGCTCTAAAAATTCATGTTGTAACAGTGCTATTGTCCTCAAGCTCCAAAATGCCAATGACAGGAATATAATTTGGGTAAACCTTCTGGTAGAAGAAAAAAATAGCACATGGAGTTTCCAGTTTGTCTTCTACCAGGATTCTTTAAATAAAAGTGACTGTCTATGATATTATTAAGTAATAACTTTTCCTCCACTGGGGTTTAAAGACTTATAAATCACCCAAGTTTCTATGCAGTGAAACTAGTTTCTTCATCATAAAAACCACATGGCTTTCCTTTGGTTTTAAATAACTTATCTTTCTTTATGGGGAGGTACAGAATGACCAAGTAATAATCTTTCCAGTTCTCACCTTCTCTTCTAGCACACACTCAATCTTCACCTCATTGGCATCCATCTTTCTTGCTTGTATCCTATTTCAATGGAAAAAGGATCTTTCTGCTTGCATAGGCCAAAGCATTATGGCTTATTAATTTCAACATACAAAAATGCTCAAGTTTCTTCCATGACGACAACAAGCACCCACAAACCCATCCAGCTACAAGTCCCCTCTGGCATTGTCTATCTCCCTATTTCTTAAGAAGGCACTGAGCCTTAAACATTAAGTCTATACTATCTTCATTTCCTCAACCCAATGAACTATAGGTTCTATGTCCCACTGCAATAGAAATATTTCCAGTAGTGTCTCCAATGGCCTTCCAGTTATTCAATCCAGTTACTTTTCAGTGCTTATCTCACTTGAGGTCTCTGTAGCATTTGACATTACTGGTCACATCCTCTTCCAAAGCATGCCTTCCCTCAGTTTTTTTGGCCTTTCTCCTGACCTTCCTCCTACCTCTTTGAACACTCCTACTCAATCTCCTTCAAGGACTCATATCCTCCAATCATCCCTATTAGTCAGTGACCCCATCTTCAGCCCTGTTCTCTTCTATATCTACTACATACCATTCTTGGTCCCTTTTGAATACCACTGACTTCAGTTACCAATTATGTGTCAAGTTCTGTCAGATCTCTGTATTTCCATTTCTGGTCTCCCTCATGAGCTCCAGTTTACACATGCAGGACTTCTCCGCCTGGGTGTTGCCAAAGCACCTTAAACTCAACACATCCAAAATCTAATATAAGCTCATGCTCTTCCTACGTAGGTGAATGCTACCAACCAGCACCTGATTATTCAATCCAGAAAAATGGAAGGCATCCTTTAGTCCTTGTCCTTTATTCCTGATATACAAGCAGTCACTGGGCTTCTAAACTCCAATCTCTAGGATTTGTGTCTCCCCTTCAATCTCTTCTACTACTGCTAGTCCAGGTCTTCCCATAATTTCTCACATAAATCATCTCTCATTACCAAAATACACAAGTGCAGTTCTCTGTCTCCAATCAACACATGTGGCTCTGACCAGCTCTCCAAGCTACTGTCAAAATGATCTAAAATACAAGTCTCATAAGGTCACTCTTCTAAAACTTTTCCAAACAATCTGACGTCTTTTATCTTCATAATTTATTTCCTGAATATCTGACCTACCCCATGTGTTGCCATCAACTACCTCTCTCAGAGCATCAGCCAGACAGAAGTACGCATCCATACAAATACAGCTCCCTCACCCAAGGGAAGCCCTTCCATTCTCTGCCTGATTAACTCTTGCGCATTCTGAGAACTTCCTTGTGAAAAGATTCTCTGACTCGACTTTTCCAGGTTAAGTAACCCTCCATTCTGCAGCCACAGCACCATGTGCCTATAGATCACTGGTTTTTGTTGGAGATGTTGACTTTATCTCTCCCAATAAACTAAGCACTCTTTGAAAGAAGGAAATGCATCTTACTAAATTTGTATGTTCAGCTACTACATATTTGCAAAATTAATGAATGAATATTCATTCATAAGGCTTATTTTTCACCAAATAAATTTTTCAAAATTTGATTCTAACGATAAAAGGCAAATCGCACACTAAGAACAACAGAAGAAATGACATTTTTTATGAGAGACCTTGTACTTCATTTTCTTACAAACTATAAAAGTCCAAGGGTTTCTTCCCCCCAAATGGAATGGTTTGGGGAGCTGGAAGCACCACTAACCACTATCACTGACCTCCCGCCCAGCCCTGCGGCACACTGCCTTCAGAGAAGCACTTTATGCAGCACTGGCTTTTTTTTTTTTTTTTTTGGGACAGAGAGAGACAGAGCATGAACGGGGGAGGGGCAGAGAGAGAGGGAGACACAGAATCAGAAACAGGCTCCAGGCTCCGAGCCATCAGCCCAGAGCCTGACGCAGGGCTCGAACTCACAGACCACGAGATCGTGACCTGGCTGAAGTCAGACGCTTAACCGACTGCGCCACCCAGGCGCCCCATGCAGCACTGGCTTTTGAAACAAAGATTAGAAGATGGTCAATTTGTTCAAAAGCAACATGATACTAAAATTCCAAAGATAAAAGAAAGAATCAAGGTTAAGCAGCAGTTTCTTATACTAGATAAAACTAAGTTCCTTATATCAGATCACATCAACAAGAACGAACTTATGAAAATAACTAGGCACCTGGCAGGGAAATACTTATCAAGCTCTTTTCCCAATGGTGAACACACACCACACCACGAAGATTTCTACACCTGTTTCTGGAATGTAAAAAAGCAAGAAAGATACAGATTCTTCCATATTGCATATGCTCTTGAGGAGCCATGTGGAAAGAAATGTTCCATGTAAGACTAGCACAGTGCTTCCATTCCAGAATTTCTTTAATCGACCCCCAGGGGATGAAAGGGGATATCACCAACTAAGTTGGATCTCATTAACCAATCACAGGTCACCAAAACATGTCAGCCTAAAGTTTTTGTCATCCAAGTAGAAAGGACTGAACTACATTCAACATGAGCAACATTCTGCTTGAAAAACACCTATTTCAGAGCACCTAGGTGGCTCACTCAATTAAGTATCTGACTCTAGATTTCGGGTCAGATCATGAACTTCTGGTTCGTGACTTTGAGCTCCACATTGGACTCTGCACTAAGAGCATGGAGCCTGCTTGGGATTCTCTCTCTCCCTCTCCCTCTGCCCCTCCCCCACTTATGTCCTCTCTCTGTCTCCCTCAAAATAAAATAAACTTAAGGGAAAAGAAAAAAAAGAAAAACTGTTTTATTTCATCTAGGCTACCTTGATTTCAAACTTTAAATGTTTGCAAATAAATACACTGCATGTGCATTTTCAGTTGTCAATAAAAGACATCCAAATGACTTTGATGCTCTTTTCTCCAATGGAACTTGCAATCCCAGTGATAACTTAATAGCAATCAGTGACATACCACATCTTATGTCCACAGAACATGCCAACTTTGTATAGAAAGTCCACTTGACTACAGAAACCTATATACAAGAAAGCATAACTTATGGACTATTACTGCCCCTGTCTGTCCTGCACAAAGTCATTTGCCATAATTTGCTGAAAAGTAGATAAAACAGTGTTAAAAGATTTGAACAGTTCCAGATTTCTAAGTATGACATAGATATATCCAAATTCAATTTTCCTGTATCTTTAAGAAATGTAACATTTAGCAAGCTATTTCTAATTTTTTTTTCAAAACAGTATCATATATTATAAACACCATTATAGGGGAGGGTCCAACATGGTGGAGCAGCATGGTAGTTTTCTGCTTCTCTCCTACCTGAAATACAGCTAGATCAACAACAAACCAACTTGCACACCTAGAAAATCGATCTGAAGATTAACACAACAATCTGCATAACTTGAGCCACAGAACTCAGCAGGTACGTGGTATGGAGAGGAGAAATGGGGAAGAGAGAAGCCATAGAGAGTAGGGAGCTGTTTTTTCTTCTGGAGAGAGGACAGAGACAGGACGAAGAGTACAGGAAAAACACTCCCCCCAAAAGCAGCTGGAGAGAAAGAGTGGAAACACCCATAAAGGACCAAAAAAGAAAAGGAGAAAGGAAAGGGTTTAAATACCATCAGGGCACTATAAATGGGGGGGGGGGGGGGGGGCACAGAGTCTGAAACTCCACAGCTCGATATCTGATGGATCTGCTGGAAAGGGTGAAACCCCAGGAGCAGAGAGCAAGGTCCAAGAGGTCCTTGGGCCCAGGGAAAGAGGCGATTCCCCTGCTGAGAGAACAATTGGTAGAAGCTGTGCGGCCTCCCCACAGGGAGAGGTCCCAGTGGACCCCAGAGAACAGCCACGTTTGCTGTCGTTGTAACAAGGACAATGGGGGGGGGGGCGGTGAAGCTGCGTGCCAGATATGTATTGTGATTTACCATAATCCCTGAAACGCTACTGCTACACCACAGCGCAAACTTTTTCTGGGGCGGGCAACTAGCTGCAGTCACTTGGCATCTGAAACACTGCAGTCATATGAATGTTCCTAGGGATGAGCCAGCACCCAACCACTGATCGGCAAGAGGGTCAAGTGGGTTTGCGTGGGTCAAAGCCACAGGGCCTTCAAAAGTGAGGGGTTTGGTGGGGCGCCTGGGTGGCTCAGTCGGTTGAGCGTCCGACTTCGGCTCTGGTCACGATCTCGCGGTATGTGGGTTCGAGCCCCGCGACGGGCTCTGTGCTGACTGCTCAGCGCCTGGAGCCTGTTTTGGATTCTGTGTCTCCCTCTCTCTCTGACCCTCCCCCATTCATGCTCTGTCTCTCTCTGTCTCAAAAATAAATAAACGTTAAAAGTGAGGGGTTTGGAAACACAGCCCCATCTGAGATAAAACTCAGGAGGGAGGTGCCACTTGGAAGGCTGACAACTTAGTTGCAGACAGTGCAGAAGCAGGGAGTGGACACAAGCCAGAGACAAAGAGTGATGCTTGATTGCCAATCGGGGAGAACATATAGTTCTGATGCTAGAGACTAGGTAGATGGGTGGCGCCATTTTCACCTCTCCCGCGCATGTGCGTACACCATAAAGAAACCACAACAATCCACACCAGTAAACTAAACAATGCCATCTAGGGGAGAAAGGTGCCATTACACCAAGACACGTCCAAATGCACCATGATATAGAGAAACACCACAAGTCTCTAGGCCTGTTTAGTTTGCACACTATAAAGTGGTTCATAGTTTGACTTCTAGGGGAAACTGGATGTAATTTCAATCATATTTCATTCTGTTTACTGGTCCTTCTATTCAATTTTTTTCCTTTTTCTTCTCATTTCTTATTTTGAATACAGAAAGAGAAAAATCTATTTTTATTTTCCGTTTTATAAAAAACATTTTTCTTTAAATTTTTTTCTACTATATTTTTATTTTTTAATAATTTTTTCTTACTTTAATCATTTAAATTTTATTATATTTTATAGTATTCATTTTTGTAAATTTTCAAATGTTTTCCTACTTTTTTTACTTTTAAGTTTTCTTTCCCTTTTTCTCTCTTCTACGAACCTTCTTGCAACAACCAAACCAAAACACACCTAAGATATCACATCCTTTATTTTATTTTTTGTGTTGTTCTTAATTTTTAATTTTTTTTATTATTAATTCCTTTTCTTCCTTCAAAATGACAAAAGTGAAGGAATTCACACCCCAAAAGAAAGAACAGGAAGAAATGACAGCCAGGGACTTAATCAACACAGATACAAGCAAGATGTGTGAACCAGAATTTAGAATCATGATAATAAGAATACAAGCTATGGTTGAAAAAAGCATAGAATCCATATCTGCAGAGATAAACGAAGTAAAATCTAGTCAGGACAAAATTAAAAATGCTATAACTGAGATGCAATCTCAATAGATGCCACAGTGGCAAGAATGGATGAAGCAGAGCAGCAAATCAGTGATATAGAGGACAAACTTACGGAGAATAATGAAGCAGAAAAAAAGAGGGAAACTAAGACAAAAGAGCACGATATAAGAATTAGAGAACTCAGTGACTCATTAAAAAGGAATAACATCCAAAATATAGGGGTTCCAGAAGATGGAAAGAGATAAAGGCATAGAAGGTTTATGTGAGCAAATCATAGTGGAAAACTTTCCTAACCTGAGGAGACACAGACATCAAAATCCAGGAAGCACAGAGAACTCCCATTAGATTCAACAAAAACCGACCATCAACAAGGCATATCATAGTCAAATTCACAAAATACTCAGGCAAGGAAAGAATCATGAAAGCAGCAAGGGAAAAAAAGTCCCTAACCTACAAGGGAAGACAGATCAGGTTCACGGCAGACTTATCCATAGAAACTTGACAAGCCAGAAAGGAGTGGCAGGATATACTCAATGTGCTGAATCAGTAAAATATGCAGCCAAGAATTCTTCATCCAGCAAGGCTACCACTCATAATAGAAGGAGAGATAAAGAGTTTTCCAAACAAAAATTAAAGGAGTTTGTGACCACTAAACCAGCCCTGCAAGAAATTTTACAGGGGACTCTCTGAGGGGAGACAAAAAGAAAGAAAAGACCAAAGGCAACAAAGACTAGAAAGGACCAGAGAACACCACCAGAAACTCCAACTGTACAGGCAACACAATGACAATAAATTCATATCTTTCAGATCTCACTCTAAATGTCAACAGAATAAACACTGCAATCAAAAGACACGATAGAAGGGATTAAAAAACAAGATCCATCTATATGCTGTTTACAAGAGACCAAGTTTAGACCTAAAGACACCTTCAGATTGAAAGTAAGGAGATGGAGAAGCATCTATCATGTTAACGGCCATAAAAAGCTGGGGTAGCCATACTTAAACAATCTAGATTTTAAAATAAAGACAGTAACAAGAGATAACGAAAGGCATTATATCATAATGAAGGGGACTATACACCAAGAAGATCTAGCAATTGTAAACATTTATTCCCCCAATGTGAGAGCACACACCTATATAAATCAATTAATCAAAAACACGAAGAAACTCATTGACAATAATACCATAATAGTAGGGGACCTCACACCCCACTTACAACAATGGACAGATCATGTAAGCAGAAGATCAACAAGGAAACAATGGCTTTGAATGACTCACTGGACCGGATGGACTTAACACATATATTCAGAACATTTCATCCTAAAGCAGCAGAATACACATTCTTCTTGAGCGCACATGGTACATTCTCCAGAAAAGATCATACACTGGGACACAAATAAGCCCTCAACAAGTACAAAAAGATCAAGATCATATCATGCATATTTTCAGACCTCAACACAATGTAACTCAAAATAAACCACAAGAAATAATTTGGAAAGACAACACATACTTGGAGACTAAAGAACATCCTACTAAAGAATGAATGGGTTAATTAAGAAGTTAAAGAAAAAATTTAAAAACACATGGAAACCAATGAAAATCATTAACACCACAACCCAAAACCTCTAGGACACAGCAAAAGCGGTCATAAGAGGGAAGTATATAGCAATCCACCTTTCCTAAGGAAGGAAGAAAGGTCTCAGATACAGAACCTAACCTTACACCTTAAAAGAGCTGGAAAAATAATAGCAAATAAAACCCCAAATAAGCAGAAGACAGGAAATAATAAAGATCAGAGCAGAAATCAAAGCTATCAAAACAAAAACAACAACAACAAACCATGAGTAGAACAAATCAATGAAACCAGGAGCTGCTTCTTTGAAAGAATTAACAAAACTGATAAACCCCTACCAGTTTGATAAAAATGAAAAACGAAAGGACCCAAATAAATAAAATCAAGAATGAAAGAGGAAAGCTCACAACTAATGCTGCAGAAATACAAACAATGATAAGAAAATATTATGAGCAATTATTTGCCAATAACTTGGGCAATCTGGAAAACATGGACAAATTCCTAGAAACATATACACTACCAAAACTGAAACAGGAAGAAATAGAAAATTTGAACAGACCCATAAACAGTAAAGAAATAAAATCAGTAATCAAAAATCTCCCAAAAAACAAGAGTCCAGGACCAGATGGTTTTCCAGAGAAATTCTACCAAACATATAAAGAATTAACACCTATTCTCTTGAAGCTGTTCCAAAAAACATAAATGGGAGGCAAACTTCTAAACTCATTCTATGAAGTCAGCATTACCTTGATTCCAAAACCAGACAAAGACCCCACTAAAAAGGAGAACTACAGACCAGTTTCCCTGATGAACATGGATGCAAAAATTCTTAAGATACTAGCCAATCAGATCCAACAAAACATTAAAAGAATTATTCACCACAACCAAGTGGGATCTATACCTGGTTCAATATCCACAAAATAATCAATGTGATACATCACATCAAGAAAAGAAAGGACAAGAACCACATGATCCTCTCAACAGGGGCACAGAAAGCATTTGACAAAATATAGCATCCTTTCTTGATTAAAACCCTCAAGAAAGTAAGAATAGAAGGATGATACCTTGAGATCATAAAAGCCATACATGAAAGACCCTCTGCTAATATCATCCTCAATGGGGAAAAACTGAAAGCTTTCCCCCTAAGATCAGGAACACAACAGGGATATCCACTCTCACCACTGTTATTCAGAATAGTCCTGGAAGTCCTAGCCTCAGCAATCAGACAACACAAAGGAATAAAAGGCATCCAAATCGGCAAGGACAAAGTCAACTTTCACTCTTCGCAGATGACATGATACTCCAGGGAAAACCCAAAAGATTCCACCAAAAACTGCTAGAACTGACCCATGAATTCAGCGAAGTAGCAGAATATAAAATCAATTCATTTCTATACACCAATAATGAAGCAACAGAAAGAGAAGTCAAGGAATTGATCCCATTTACAACTGCACCAAAACCCATAAAATATCTCTAGGAATAAACCTAACCAAACAGGCGAAAAATCTATACACTGAAAAGTATAGAAAACTTATGAAAGAAATTGAAGAAGACACAAAATCATGGAAAAATATTCCATGCTCCTGGATTCAAAGAACAAATATTGTTAAAATGTCGATACTACCCAAAATCATCTACATATTCAACGCAATCCCTATTAAAATAACACCAGCATTCTTCACACAACTAGAACAATCCTAAAATTTGTAACCATACAAATTTGGAACCATACAAATTTCCATATATATTTGGAACCAGATAAGACCCTGAATACTCAAAGCAATCCTGGGGGGAAAAAAAAAAAAAGCTGGAGGCATCACAATCCCAGACATCAAGCTGTATTACAAAGCTGTCATGATCAAGACAGTATGGTACTGGCACAAAACTAGATACTCAGATCAATGGAACAGAATAGAGAACCGAGAAATGGGCCCACAAATGTATGGCCAACTAATCTTTGACAAAGCAGACAAGAATATCCAATGGAAAAAGACAGTCTCTTTAGCAAACGGTGTTGGTCAAACTGGACAGTGATTTGCAGAAAAATGAACCTGGACCACTTTCTTACACCATACACAAAAATAAACTCAAAATGGATGAAAGACCTGAATATAAGAGAGGAAGCCATCAAAATCCTAGAGGAGGACCTCAAAACCTCTTTTGACCTCAGCCACAGCAACTTCTTACTCAACACAGCTCCAGAGACAAGGGAAACAAAAGCAAAAATGAATTAATGGGACCTCATCAAGATAAAAAGCTTCTGCACAGCAAAGCAAACAATGAGCAAAACAGAAAGGCAACCGACAGAATGGGAGAAGGTATCTGCAAACGACATATCACATAAAGGGTTAGTATCCAAAATCTATAAAGAAGTTATCAAACTCAACACCCAAAAAATAAATAATCCAGTGAAGAAATGGGCAAAAGACATGAATAGACACTTCTCCAAAGAACACATCCAGATGGCTAACAGACACATGAAAAAATGCTCAATGGAACTCATCATCAGGGAAATACAAATCAAAACCACAATGAGATACCACCTCACACCTGTCATAACAGCTAAAATTAACAACTCAGGCAACAGCAGATGAAGAGAAAGAGGATGGATCTCTTTTGCACTGCTGGTGTGAATGCAAACTGGTGTAGCCACTCTGGAAAACAGTATGGATGTTCCTCAAAAAGTTAAAAATAGAACTACCCTACGACACAGCAATAGCACTATTAGGTATTTATCCAAGGATACAGGTGTGCTGTTTCAAAGGGGCATATGCACCCCAATGTTTATAGCAGCACTACTGACAGTAGCCAAAGTATGGAAAGAGCCCAAATGTCCATTGATGGATGAACGAATAAAGAAGATGTGGGATATATATACAAGGCAGTATTACTTGGCATTAAAAAAGAATGAAATCTTGCCATTTGCAACAACATGGAGGGGAATAGAGGGTATTATGCTAAGAGAAATTAGAGAAAGACAAATACCATATGACTTCACTCATATCTGGAATTTAAGATACAAAATAGATGAACATAGGGAAGAGAAACAAAAATAATATAAAAACAGAGAGGGGGACAAAACATAATATAGTGAACAAATATAGAGAATAAACTGAGGGTTGCTGGAGGGGTTGTGTGTGTGGGGATGGGCTGAATGGGCAATGGGCATTAAAGAAGACACCTGTTAGGACGAGCACTGGGTTTTATACATAGGGGATGAATCACTAGAATCTATTCCTGAAATCATTATTCCACTATATGCAAACTAACTTGGATGTAAATTTAAAAAAAAAAATGTTACCTATAAATAAATACATACATACGTAAGTACATTAATTAATTAAAAACACCATTAGTTAACCCCTTGAACAACACGAGATGTAGTGGCACCAACCAACCCCCCCACCTCCACAAAGTAGAAAATCCATGTAAGAGTTTTGATATCCCCAAAACTTTACTAATAGTCTGTCGTTGACCAGAAACCTTACCAATAACATAGTAGATTAACACATTTTGTGTGTTCTATGTTATCATATACTGTATTCTTACAATAAAGCAAGTTAGAGACACAAATGTTAAGACAATCGTAAGAAAGAGAAAATACATTACACTACTGTACGAAATCCATGAAGAAGTGGACTTGTAGAGTTCAAATCCGTTATTCAAGGGTCAACTGTATTTAATAATGATCTTGAAAACTTTACACTTTCTCACTAGCTTCTAAAAAGGACCCAAGCACAAAAGAATAGCATTCTGGCTCCTCTGGATTTTCCCCAATGTAAGAATTCAAACTAGTGCCTAATTTGGTAACTACACAAGCAGTCTATCATTCCCAGTCTGTACGGCAATGGTAAAAACTAGGGAATACTTAAACTTTTAAGGATTAAAATCAAACATAATCCCTTCTCCTTTGACTTAAATCTGAAATTTGGTTTGTGTAATATGTTAAATGTGTCATCAAAATATTTTATTCAAATTTTATTACGTTTTTAATAACTCAGTTATTGCTGTTAAAATGAACCATCAATATTCTTCACATCTAAGCGCATGTCAATTGTGAAGGACACATCACAAATGGGGTAAATATACTCCACAATATCGAGAGTTAAACATCTTAGAACTTTCAACTTAGAATAAATGGCTTGGATACTTTTGCTACCTCCATGGGACTTAAACATGATGATATTCCTGTGACTGTCAGTTATTTATTTTAGGCTATATATTACATACACTGTCAAAATCTCTCTTGTATATATAAATGTAAGTGCAATGCCTAGATCCATTAGTAAAAGTTATTTATTATAATGGAGAGGGAAACAAGAACTATTATTCCACATAGATGCCATATATAGAGAGAGATAAGTAAAATTGTACAACTTTACTCAATAGTTTTATCTACTGTGGAATAGAATATACATATCATATGGAGGTTTATTTACAGCTACAATAACAGTAACCTTTAATTCATTTGAACGCTTTCTACAAGTAGCTCAAAGAATTGCTAAGTATATATTGGTCTCACAATTGCCTAAAATCAGCACCATTTTGATGAAAGAGTAAACAGACTCAATAACTGTGTTGCTTAAAATCAGTAGCACAGACTGACCAGTAGCTATTTTCTCTCATCTGTGTATTAAAATCCAACAGACTGCCATTTTTCTCTCTCTGTCTTTTAAGAGTATGTTCTAAAAACTTCATAGAGGAGAATGTAAGTTGTAGGAGAGCAGGGACTTTTGTCCACCCCACCCCCACACCCACATATGGCCAGCACCGTCAACAGTGCCCCCCAACAGCACAAATGGGAGAATCAGGCTGCTTATATTCAAAACCACAGGTCATGGCTGTGTCTTAGGATGGCTGTCATCAAATTCTATAGTATCAGCAAATGTAATTGGTGAGAAGAGTTCAGAGCACAATAGACAAAGTCAGGCTGGCTCTCAATAGGCCAATAATAAGGCACCATAATAAGTTCCTCCAAACTGTTGACTAGAAACATCAAAAGAAGATAGCAAAAACTCAGGACAGATGGTTGGACAAGATATGACAATCACTGGCTCAGCACAGATGGAAAAGCAAAACTCAGAGGAGAAAATCTTTGTCACCCAGTCAAAACTATGACATTGCCAACAAGCAAGGAGAAAGAACATGTTGGATGTGGTGACACTCCCTGATAAATACAAGGAGAGCTCTGAGAATAAGGCTGTGCAGGAGGAAGAAAGAAAACAAGAAAAGAACAGAAAGAAAATATAGGAGAGCCAAACAGATACCCACAATTGGGTCACATATTCTAATAAATGGAGGGCTCTGTGAACACATTGCTATTCATCCTGTCCCCTGCCCTCAGAAGAGTGAATACCTGCACAATTTCCAAAAGTGTGATTATAAAACACCTACCGAGAAAGGGGACTGGAACCACATGAGGCTGGGGTAAGCTCCTTGTCTTGAAGAATTAGCCATCTGTACTAACAGTGTTTCTTCTGGAAGAGGTTTCCAGCTGAAGGTTCATATAAACAGAGCTATTTCTGATAATAGAATTTGTGGCATACTATAAAGGTCCGCCAAAGAAGAAAACGGCATTGCCAGAATATAGGTCAACTCTAGAAAATTCTTTTGGAAGAAGTATATATAGGAGATGAAAATGCACAGAGAAACAGAAAACTGAATGTCCCCATCCGTTAGCTTACACCAGGCCCAGGCCAGGCTAATTTCAGGGACGGAATTTGTTAGTTTCTTTACATAAAGACACCTCCTTGTCAGAGTTTACCAGGTGGACCCAGAGAGTCAGACTCAGACCCACAAGCACAGCTTTCCCTACTCAGGGCTCACAGGTGTAACAGTACCCAGAAGGGGTCTATTACTCTCTGGAAGATTCTCAAGCAGTACCAGAATTAAATTGGCAATTATTTAACATGTAGAAACTATTCCCTCTCTCGTGCACTCTCTGTCTCTCTCTCTCACACGCACACATGCACACACACACACACACACAGAGCATATATGCTTTATACATAATTTCATAGTACTTGAAATGCTATCATGCAAGAGGAGGAATGGATGTGGTCTAAGCAGGTGAATGAGAGCAGGAACAGAAAAGAGAGAAAAATGTAAGAACCATATTCCCCATATGTGAACTTTCTTAATCAGGGCAAACAACTGGAGGGAAAAGGGGCAGCACTCTGAGCCCATTAGGAATTCTGGGGGAGGACAGCCTCCATCAGGAGGCTGGGGGACTGCTCACGGGAGTGCATGGTGGCTTACTGCCCCCCACACACAGATACCATTGCTAAGAAAGATATTCAAACATGGCCTAAATGCTATGAGTGGCATTGGGAGAGACATTAATTCTTCCCTACCTGCCCCAGAGCTCCAGATAACCGAACTGCTAAAAGAACAAAAAAAGCAGGCTTCCCCGAACAACAACAAAAATGTAATTGCAGATGGAGCCTTAAATTCAAGGAATAACTGTGAGCATCTACGACATGCTAAGATTAGCCCTGGATGGTCCTTCATGCCCTCTACAGACTTCAAGAGTCTATCAAAAGTAGCTGAAAGCAGGATTTTGCTAATACAGATAGACACACTAAGAAAAATTTTCAGAGAACTTAAAAATATTCTCTTCAAGAACAAAATGCCATCTTTTCCATTAACCCAGACCTCATGTTCTTTTTTTTTTTTTAATTTTTTTTAACATTTATTTATTTTTGAGACAGAGACAGAGCATGAACGGGGGAGGGGCAGAGAGAGAGGGAGACACAGAATCGGAAGCAGGCTCCAGGCTCTGAGCCATCGGCCCAGAGCCCGACGTGGGGCTCGAACTCACGGATGGTGAGATCGTGACCTCAGCTGAAGTCGGACGCTTAACCGACTGAGCCACCCAGGCGCCCCAGACCTCATGTTCTTGTACCCAATGTATCTCTTCTCAGAGTCTCTATGGCTCTTCCTTTCCTTCTCTTCTCCTTCTGGCTACTGATTCCATCGGCTATCTCCCAAGCAATGCTCCCATTAACCTCTTTGATACTTGCATCTGATGCTTCCCACCTTGACTGCTTCCTCACTTCAAACAAACCAGGTTTCCCTCAACCTCTTTACCCCTTCACCTTTACAAACAATGTCTTTTTCTCAATTATATCAAGTTTCTAGAAAAAGAAATCTACATGAGAGCCTGCCCTCCCTGTTCCCACTTTCCCTGTCTCAGGGCCTGGCATACAGCAGTGCTCAATATATGCCAGAGCCAGGATCATTATGAAAATGTTAGTTGTGGGATGCCTGTGTGGCTCAGTCGTTTAAGTGTCCAACTCTTGGGTTCGGCTCAGGTCATGATCTTGTGGTTCATGAGTTTGAGCCCGTGTCAGGCCCCGTGCTGACAGTGCAGAGCCTGCCTGGGATTCTTCTCTCCCCTCCCTTTCTTTCTGCCCCTCCCCTGCTTGTGCGCGCGCTCTCTCTCTCTCTCTCTCTCTCAAAATAAATAAACTTTAAAAAATGAAAATGTTAGATGTTACAATAAACAGAAGTGTATCAAGTGGAGAAGCTGATTTGGGGTGAGGGTGAAGAATGAGTTTCTGTTAGACACACTGTGCGTGTAGTGATGGCAAAATGTGCAGATGGGCATGTTAAGTGATATATGAGAGGTCAGTCCACATTAGTGCTGATGTCACGCTTGAAAGAAGGTCAAAGAGGAAGGCTCTGGGCAGACAGATTCTACTATGAGGAGAATCCATCAGGGAGTGGAGACCTTAGTTCCTACTATCACAGAAGCCAGGAAAGGAAAGCATTTTAAGAAGGTAAGGTGAAAACACTGGTAAGGGTATGAAATGCCACCACTAAAGTGAAGATGATTCAAGACTGTACATGAGGTGAGGGGTAACTTAACCACTAGGAGGTTATCAGTGATCTCAGCAAAGCTGTTTCTTGATGAATAAGATACGTACGGAATATATGCAAAAATCCCAAATGAAACATGAGCAAACAGAACCCAGAAACCACTAAAATACTGTTCCAAAAGGGGTGGTGGGTGCCTGTTATGCACAGGACTCAAGGATAAATCAAAATAGAAAATCTAGTCCTCTAATTTACCCTATGATCACAGGAGAAAAATCATATAATCAGCCCCACAGATACTCAAATGGCATGTGACAATCTTCATTAAAACAAACTCTTAAAAAAGGGGATAAATATTGCCTTAATATCATGCCAATAAATACACCAAAACTCCAGAATTATGATTTTTGAGAAACCATTATAAGCATTCCATGAAAGCCCAACTTCTGAATAGAGAAATGGGAATCAGGAAGTGACAGAAAGTTCCCCAAAAAGGAATTACAAATGCATCTGAAAGTTATGAAAAGATGCTCAATCTCACTTCAGAAAGAAATGTAAATTAAAATGACAATTAGATATTTTTTAATCTACAGATTGGGAAATTTTATATTGTTTGATAGCATACTATTATGAAGGTCTAAGAAACAAGCATGCTGATAAAAACTCTGTGGAAGACAATTGGCAATATAATCAACATTTAAAACACACATATCCTTTCATTCAGCAATCCCACTTGTGGTAATTTAAATCTACAGATATATTTGTTGGCATGTGTGCAAAATAATGCATGAACAAAGATATTCCCTAAACAATTTGTAAAAGCCAAAGACAGGAAATACATTCTATTAACTGGGGACAAAGTAAATTAGGAATAAGGCAGCTCTACCTGTATTGCCATAAGATATCTCTAAGATATGTTGTTGAATGACAAAAGCAAGACATTGATTACTGTGCAGGGTAGCTAACATTTTTAAAAGGAATATAAACATAGCTTATGTAAATACACACATATATAAGAAAGTATATAGGAGTAAGAGCTTAGGGACAAACACAGGAGAGAGGCTTACTTTTCATAATATATGCATTTACACTTTTGAATTTTATATGAAATACATTACAATCCAGGGACTCTATGATCACTCTCGACCTTCCTACTAAGCTTAATTCCCCACAGTCAGTCCATTGGTAAGGACTGTGAATTCTATCTTCACATTTCTGCCAGTTTGGCCCTCCTATCCACCGCCGCCAGAACTAACATAATTTAGAGACCCTTGTTATCTTCCTCCAAAATAATTAAACAGCCTTTAACCACCTCCCTCCTGAAATGATTACCTTCTCTGATATACTTTATGCACTGTGCCTGGACTTACCCTTCTAAAGCACAACTTTATTAAGCTTCAAAAGACCTGGATTCCATGCACATCTCTCCTCCTTACATGCGCAAGCTAAGATGGTTTGTAGCCTTCAGCACCCACTGCAAAGGCCACCAGTCTCAGGAAATGTTTCCTAAAGTACATTCAGGATGTGACAACAGAACTGTGTGTTTCTTTTAGGGTGGTCCTTTATGTCCATTCTGCTGATTTTTTCTGCTGATTTTACCTGTGCCAGTGGTAAACCTCTCCCTTGGAGCTGCATCTTCTGCTTTGTTCCTTAGTCTTCTGAACATGGTGATGTGCCCACAGCAATAAAGAGCAAGTCACTTGGTGAAGGCAACACTTCCCTTCCAATTCTCCAAACTCCTATTTCTCATTAAAAGACTAAAAAGCCATCTTGAATCCCTATGTTTGGATGTGCTTATTCTACACAGTTGCCCAGTGTTCGCAATGGTATCATACTCAGTTAGTAGCTATTAAAACATTAAATAACTGTCCCCTGCTTCTTTTTGCTTTTCTCAAAGGAGACTGATAAAAAGTCTGGAGTACCAAGCACATGACAACACATATGCAAAGAAGTTAATTTTACCGCTTGTCACTTAAAAGTAATTTTCTAGAGCTATTGTTTTTTAAATGAGAAAAAATTATCTTTCCAGGACAAGCAAGTAAGGTTAGTGATGGCTAGGAGCAGTAGCTAAATTGGATGGATTCAGATCCTTAGCAAGAAGTGCCTACCACATCCCAATATATGGCAATTAATGAATTTAGTTAGGTCATGATGATTTTATTTTTTTAACTTTTTAATGTTTATTTTTGAGAGAGAGAGAGAGAGAGAGAGAGAGAGAGAGAGAGAGAGAATGTGGGTGGGGGAGGAGCAGAGAGAGAGGGGGACACAAATCTGAAGCAGGCTCCAGGCTCCGAGCTGTCAGCACAGAGCCTGATGCAGCACTCGAACCCACAAATCCGAGATCACGACCTGAGCTGAAGTTATACACTTAACTGTCTATACCACCCAAGCACCCCGGTCAAGGTCATTTTAAAAGGGATGATCCCAGAGTACCTGGGCGGCTCAGTCTGTTAAGCATCTGACTCTTGGTTTCACCTCAGGTCATGATCTCACGGTTTGTGATTTTGAGCCCCACATCAGGCTCCATGCTGACAGTATAGAGCCTCCTTGGGATCCCCTCTCTCTCTTCTTCTCCTCCTGCGCTCTCTCTAAATAAATAAATACTTAAAAAAATAAAATAAAATGTGTCCCTATAGACACATAGGTATCAGTATTATATATTGGTTTGGACAATGACTTTGAGCAAGAATTTAAAAATTCATCATCAAATTTATATAGACAGAAAGTAGAATAATAGTTACCAGAGGCTAGAGAGAGGGAGAATGGGGAGTTATTGTTAAATGGGGATAGTGTTTGGGAGATGAAAAAGTTCTAAAGAATGCAGAGTCGTGATGGTTACACAACAATATAAATGTACTAATGCCCCTGAACTGTATACATAAAATCATTAAAATGATAAATTTTATTGTATGTATGTATATACATACACATAACTACAATTTTTAGAAATCTTTCATGAAACATGACCTTTAAACATATGTCATGCTCATGAATTAGAAGAATTAATTTTGTTAAAATATCTATACTACCCAAAGCAATCTACAGATTCAATACAATCTCTATCAAAATACCAACAGCATCTTTCACAGAACTAGGACAAAGAATCCTAAAATTTCCATGAAACCACAAAAGACCGCCAAAACCAAAGCAATCCTGAGAAAGAACAAAGCTAAAGGTTTCACACTCCTTGATTTTTAAACTATACCACAAAACTCTAATAATCAAAACAGTATGGTATGGCACCAAAAAAGGAAATATAAGGACTAATAGAACAAAACAGAATCCAGAAATAAACCCATGCTTTTATGGTCTAATTAATCTATGACAAAGGAGGTGAAAACATACAATAGGGAAAAGAGGATCTCATCAATAAATAGTGATTGAAAAACAGGACAACTGCATGCAAAAAAAATGATATTGGACCACTTTCTTATACCATACTCAAAAATAAACTCAAAATTAGTTAAAGACTTAAATGTAAGACCATAAACCATAAAATGCCTAGAAGAAAAGATAGGCAGTAAGCTCCTGAACTTACTGAACAAAAAATATTGTATGAGCAATATTTTTTAGATCTGACCCCTCAGTCAAGGGCAACACAAACAATAATTACTGAACTACATCACACTAAAAAGCTTCACATAGTGAAAGAAACTATCAACAAAATGAAAAAGCAACCTACTGAATAGAAGGTAACTACAAATGATATTCTGATGAGGGATTAATATCCAAAATGTTTAAACAACACACACAACACAGTAACAACAATAACAACAACAACAAATCCAATTAAAAAATGGACAGAGGGCCTGAACAGACATTTCTCCAAAGAAGACATACAAGATGGCCAACACACATAAAAAGATGTTCAATATCACTAATCATCAGGGAAATGCCATCAAAACTACAACGAGATTATCACCTCACGCCTGTCAGAATGGCAATTATCAAAAAGATACGAAATACCAAGTGTTGATGAGGGTATAGAGAAAAATACCTCTCATGCACTGCTGGTAGGAAAGCAAAATGATACAGTCACTATGGAAAACAGTATGGACGTTCTCCAAAAAATTAAAAGTAGAACTACAATACAATCCAGGAATTCCACTTCTGGGTACTTACCAAAAAAAGAGAAAAGAAAAAGAAAAACAATACACTAATTCAAAAAGATATACGCACCCCTATGTTCACTGCAGCACTATTTACAATAGCCAAGTTATGGAAACAAGGGTACATCAATAGATGAATGGATAAGGTCCATTGATAGAGGAATGGATAAAGAAGATTTAGAATATATAGTGGAATATTATCCATAAAAAAGAATGAAATCTTGCCATTTGCAACAACACTGATGAACCTAGAGGGTATTATGCTAAGTGAAATAAGGACAAAGAAAGACAAATACCACACAATTCCACTTATACATGGAATCTAGAAAACAAAAGAACAAAACTAAACAGAAACAGACTCAGAAAAGAGAACAATGTGGTGGTTGCCACAGGGGCGGTGGATGGGGGAATGGGCAAAGTAAGGGAAGGGGATTAAAAGGTACAAACTTCTAGTTATGAAATAAATAAGGCACGAGGATATAATGTACAGCATGGGGAATATTGTTAATAATGGGTAAAATCTTTGTATGGTGACAGACGGTAGATATATTTGTTGTGGTGATCAATTCATAATGCACATACTGCTGAATCACTATGCTACACACCTGAAACTAATATAATATTGTATGTCAATTGTACTTCAATAAAAAAGACAATATAAACAAAACATAAGCAGCTTACTGCTTAATCAGATTAAATTTGATGCTTCAAATATATTAATCATAAAGTTTATCCTGATAATTCTTTTTTAAATCCTACCTTCATTTGGAAAGTACTAATGTATCACTTAAGTTTACTCTGCTAATTCTTATTCGTCCTCTTTTTAATCCTACTCCTCACTTTAACCTCCAAGACAGACCCATGCTATGTAGTCATAAGACAACTGTTACATATAGCTGCTGACAGTGGACAGCCAGGCAAAGGAGCCTGCAGAAGGCTTGAATGCAAAGAAACCCAACCCTTATTCCTTGATGAGTCCTCTCCCAAACTAAAGCCCAGGAGGCTCCAGTCAATTGATACAGTGCAATTAAAATAATAAAAAATAAGAAATAAAGAACAGAAAAAAATGTAATATTAATACCAAATCACAGAATGTCACTGATGACATAAGATCTTCTACATCTAAAGTAAACCATAAAACACACTTACTAAGTTTTGTAAAATGAACTGTGCACATGGTACTGCTTTTAGGAGGCCTTTTCAGCTTCAGCAATTACCTATGGTTATGGGGATAGTATTCAATATTAATATTTTTAAATGTAGGAGCACCTGGGTGCTCAGTCGGTTGAGCATGTGACTTCGGCTCAGGTCATGCTCTCATGGTTTGTGAGTTCAAGCCCTGCGTCAGGCTCTGTGCTGACAACTCAGAACCTGGAGCCTAATTCAGATTCTGTGTCTCCCTCTCTCTCTGCCCCTCCCCTGCTCGTGCTTTGTCTCTCTCTCTCTCTCTCTCAAAAATAAATAAACATGAAAAAAAATGTTTTAATATATATATATTTTCTTAATGTCAAAGGCAGATAAAAGCACGTCTAGAACTGTGCTAATACACCCTCCAATAATCACATGTGGCTACCTAAATTTAAATTAAGTAAATAAAGTTAAAAATGTAGTTCTTCAGGGGGTGCCTGGTGGCTCAGTTGGTTAAGCATCTGACTCTGGATTTCGGCTCAGGTCATGATCTCAACATTCAGGAAATCAAGCTCCACGTCAGGCTCTGTGGTGACAGCGTGAAGCCTGCTTGGTGTTCTCTCTCTCCCCTTCTCTCTCTCTGACCCTCCCTCTCTCTCTCTCTCTCTATACATACATATAGACATATAAAGTTAAATAAACTTTAAAAAAAATGTAGTTGCTTGGTTGCACTAGCCACATCTCAAGTGCTCAAGAGCCACATACAGGTGGTGACTGCCATACTCCACAGCACAGATGGAAAACACTTCCATCACCACAGAAAAGTCTACTGAACAGATCTCCTCTGGATACTAAGTGCCTTTTTCTGAAGCAACCACAGCATTTTCTTTCATTCCTTCACTCAACATGTGTTTGCTGCTGAGCTCCTGCTACAGGACTGGCACTGTGCTGATTATCAGGCATGGCCATGAGTAAAACTAATAATTTAGGTAGGCCATACATAGAAACCTAAAAAATATGAGTAGAGACCATACGTTTAGACAAAGAGCAGTCAATGAAGTTCTGCCTGAGGAAGTAATATTCAGGCCGAGATTAGAAAGATTAGCCATTCAAAAAGAAACAGTTTCCAGAGGGAACTGAAGAACCAAAGTGTTCAGGAAGGAAGGGCTTAGCATGCTCTAGAAACTGATTTCAGTGCATTTTGCAGCTGCCTCATTAAACTCAAACACCAAGCAAAGCATTTCACTGACACCAAATCTATTCCAATGGGGAAGTTAGACAACAGTCCATATATTATCCGAGGCAGCTCTCCTTCTCCCTCTAAATCACTTGCTTTTTTGTCATTTCATTTCTTGAAGTACCAACTTCTGAGGGGGCAGGAACAGAAAGAGCAATTAATTTTGTTACTTCTTAGCAGAGGAAAAATGGGCTTAAGTGGGGTTTCTGAATTATGGTGAATTTTAACTAGCTGTGTTCTCCCAAGCCACTGCTTACGCGGTAAGCAAGACACTGCCATCACAAGTGCAGCAGCTTCCACTTGAGGGTAGCTGTCGTGATCTCTGCCAAGGGCAAACAACCCACACAGACTTGGAGCAGCAGCATCTGGCCGCTGGTCTGACAGCTAACTGGGGGCATGGTCCTCTTCCCGGGAGACGCAGTTGGCTGCCATGCAGTGAGCCCCACAGCACTGTCACTGTCCACTGACAGCTCCCATGTGGGGCAGCTTTCCAAAGCCAGGACTGAGGGGCACTCCAAACAGCAAACCCCCAGGGCCTCTGTAAGTGTGGGTGCTTGGAACACCTCTGCCTAGCAACTCATTCACCCATTTATACACACATTCTCATCCTACTGTCTTTTCAAACTTTTTCATCACCTTTCCACCCCAAATGGCTCTTTACTACCAGGTCTTGGGCTGCGTTTGATAATGCCCAAGGTCCCCTTCAAGGAGCACAAAGCAGCTGTAGGGAGCACCCCCAAGACCTCTGAGCAGAATGGAGGCAGGAAGGTCATGAACAAGCGCTGAAGCCACTGTCCTGTGCGTGTTGTCCACTGTGCACACAAGACCTCCTAAGGGTGGCTGAAAGACACCATCTATCTTCCTCTCTACTTAATGGGAGCCAAAGCATCGAGGCAAATTTTTTTTCCTATCCCATTTCTTTCAGAGAGGGGAAAAATACAACCTATGTTGCTGGTAAGAACTGAAGTGCTTGGTATTGGGGGTGGGGGAAGAAGAAGCCTGCATTTTCATACCAAATTAATTAAGAGTTAAATATGGAAATTCTGCTTCTGACATCAGCTTTTGATTTCTTAGCCTTAATGAAGAAAAACCCAATGCTAACTAAACTGAAAAACCCAGGGAAATTGCATAATTCTAGAAGATCGGGCTACAGAACATCTTTTAAATCCACACGTTATAATATTCATTGCACAGCGACATTTCTGCCGAAACACATTTCAGTAATTAAAATTAAAGTTCTTTCAAAAAAAGTATGCCATTATTTTTAGTAAAAGACCTTGTAAAAACACTTCATTTTACTATATTTTGAAGACAGCATAAGCTTCAGATGTTACAATACCATGTGAGTATATCCAAAAAAAAAAAAGAACAAGAAAAAAAAAAACTAAAGCCTGTGCTACTGCCAGATCTAGTTCACTCATGGCAGTAAGACGAAGGCCCTCCCCCCACACCCTCTTTTTTTTTTTTTTACAGAAAACCAAAGCAGAATGTCTTAGTTTGAGCTGCTATAACAAAATACTACAGACCTGGTGGCTTACAAACAACAAATAGTTTTGGAGGCTAGGAAGTCCAAGGTCAAGGTGCTGGCAGGTTTGGTACCACATGAGAACCCACTTCCTGGTTCAAACAGCCACCTTTTCACTGTGTTGTCCACACATGATAGAAGGGCCAGAACTCTCTGGGAAACCTTTTATGAGACACTAATGCCAATCAAGAGGGCTCTACCCTCATGACCCAATCATCTCCCAAAGGCTCCACCTCACGTGATTTCAACACGTGAATTGGGGAGAGGGGGCGCAAACTTTCAGTTTATGGCACAGAGTAATGAGAATACGTTCTTAATCTTCACAATGCCCCTAGGGGTAGGGAGAGAACAGATTATTTCAGTTCCATTTTGGACTGAAGAGAGATAAACAGAAAAAGGTAACCTGAACACAGATCACACAAGCTGGGGCAAAGCACGGCTGAACTCTGATCTGTCAGTGCTCTGTTCAGTACCTCATCCCCGTCACGATCAGACTGTAAGAGCTGAAAACTGTCAGCAATTGATGTCTGCTTTATTTTAAACTATAATTTAGATTAATTACAAATGAAGTGTAACTTTAAGAAGAAAATACTTTAAAAGATTAGGGTTCTAGTCCAAACAAGCAGGATACAGATACCAACGCACAAGAACCTACTCTCTTCAAAACTTCCCTCATTTATTATATGGACATAATCAAAATAGGGTGAACACAAGGATATTCCTTAAAACGAGGGTCTAGGGGTAAAAACTAAAATGTGAGGCTGGGATTTTATTGAAAGAAATACTGAAATAATGCTGAGCAAGGAAAAAACACCAGTGTTCTTCCATATTATGAATAAATTACGATACATAGATTCTATAAAAAAAGTCCATCCATATCTTTCATATTTTAAATACATTCTCTTCTAATCATGGCATTTCTGATAATATACTACCACCTAAAAACAAATTTTAGCTTCAATATAGGGCCAGCAACTTTTATACTCTACAGAGATTACTTGGGAAGTAATCTAACTTTAAGTACAAATGTATAGGACATTTGGAAATCAGTATTCCTTAACTTTAACAGTTAAAGTTATATCACATTTTCTTTACTTTCCAGTTTGCAGCTTTCTGGTAAATAAAGGAATTTTGTTATTAAAAAAAAAGTACTTTAAAACTTGGATTGTGAGTAACTTGTTCTGTGAGTGTTCCACAAGACAAGCAAACATTTCTAATAAATTTTAACTCGATAAATGAGCTCTTGTGATACGAGTAGTTCGTGACGCCAAATATCACATGATCATAACTGAGCCAGTGGCGCTCTCTCTCTCTCTCTCTCTCGTTGCGGTATTGTGGGTGATCATCTCCCGTGCTCAGATGCTCAGTCTCAGACCATGGTGTTTGGCAGAAATGAGTGATTTTTCAGAACATTGGAAGATGCCCACAACTGGCACTAATGTGTTAGTGAATTTTGTCACTTCAAAGCACCTATGGACAGACCTTTGCTTTTCCAGACAAGTTTGTAGAAGCTTAGGAATGCTTTGCTTCATTCTAGGTCAGGCTGCCTGCAGATATAGACCCTTTGCTCTGCTGCATTATTGCTGGTTACACTAAATACAGTATTTGACAAGAATGTATTAATACTGTACTATAGTCAACATCTGTGTGAGCATATACAATGGCCCCCACAGAGATTCCATTGAGCCGATAGCAGTGATTCCGTTAGTGACAGTGAAAGTTGTCCTACACAAAAACCCTCCTCTCTCTTGTCTCCCTCACACCAGCCACGAAGGTTTTCAAAGGTAAGCGCAAGTTAATTTGTTTATTTCTTTATATTTTGTATTTTCTTTATTTTGTATTATATTACAGTATTGTAATCATTTTTATATGAATATTTTTGAGTTGTGGAATAAATCATCTGAATTTCCATTATCTCTTATGGGGAAATTCACTTTGATAAATGAGTGTTTTGGATTACAGGCATGCTTCTGGAAAGAATTATGCTCACAAACCAAGATTTTACTATATCCATAACCACCCATTTGGAATGGGTATATATTTCCTTCTCCTCAAAAATGTAACTGATGAGCAACTGAGTAATGTATTGAATTGTTATATTATTATGTTGTATATCTGAAACTAGCATAACACTGCATGCCAATTATACTTCAAAAATAAATAAGTAAAAAAATTTTAAAACACCAGAAAGATGTACCTGAGGGGCACCTGGGTGGCTCTGCCTTCAGCTCAGGTCGTGATCTCATGGTTCATAGGATCGAGCAGCACATCAGGCTCTGCGTGATAGCATGGCGCCTGCTTGGGATTCTCTCTCTTCCCCTCCCCCACTTGTGCATGTTTTCTCTCTCTCTCGCAAAATAAATAAACATTAAAAAAAAGAAAGAAAGAAAAATGTACTTGGAAAGTACAGTCATTCTAAAACCTCATGGGTCAATTCCACTTGTTTTAAAAGCAAACCACTGTGCAATTCTAAGTGCAACTTTATTTAATGTTTTAAGTCTTTCAAAAAAAATCAAACACCTGCATGTGACAGATACCAATTAATCTAAAGAAAACACTGTGAACCAGCTCCTGTACACATGCAAAAAGCTCTGAGTAACATTAAACCAAATCCACCACCTGTGCATTTATCCTGCTTTGCAGCCACCATCTGATCAATGAATAACAAAAAGGGAAAGTTAATTACAGAGTAGCTTCCGTATGTATTAGGCTTACACATCACAAGAGGATAAATGATTTCTCATTCCTCCACAGTATTCTAAAGGTGACTCAGGAGTATACTGAGCCTGCATTTGAAAAGTACAGATTTTATCTGAAAATACTACTACAACAACATGTATTTGTTCCTGTGCTGCCTGTTACAGAGACAGGAATAGATAGATCCAAGAGATCCTTCAAGGTTCTTCCCAATGCCATGAAGAGTTTCTGGACAGATGGACACAGTCATCTCCTGATGAGGAAGGAATAATTCCTGTTCCACCAGCCAGTCAATCCCACTACATTAGGCCTTCGTGACCTCCCTGCTTTAAATCTCCTAAAATCTCCTGGGGTTTTTTTTGGATTTTGTTGTTTCTGTGTGTGTGTGCGTGGTTTTTTGGTTTTGTTTTTTGGGTTTTTTTTTTGTTTTGTTTTGGAGGGGGAGTGGGTGTCTTCATTTTTAATATTTGTGCATATAGGGCTGTGTTTCTCTAGAGGAAACAAAAATCAGTTTGACCTAGAGAATAGCTTGAAATATGGAACACTTTAAAAGAAATAAAACTAATTTGCAAATATTTACTGTGCCCTTGGAAGAAGTGCTAGGAAACAGAATAAGAAAGTGTCTACCCTCAAACATTTCAGAAGGCCAGTCTTGCAAAATTCCAAAATCATTGATGGGCAATGACTGTGCCTTCATCAGTCACACATATTAGTGGCAGCACTAGGGGCCAGTGGTTTTCAATCTTGACTGAACATTAGAATTACCTGGAAAGCTACTAAGAAAGATGTGTCAAGGCACCCTCATGAGATTTGTATTTGACTGCTATGGGAGAAGCCATGACATTAGTCGTTTCATAAGCTCCTGTGACTATAATGTACAGCCAGGACCAAGAGCCACTGCTCCATATAGACGGTTCACAAACCCTACAGCTGCTAAATCCAACAGATATAAGACTGGTTCCCAAATTGTCAAGGGTTGTTTAACTCAGCCTTAGGTTTCACAAAATACCTAGCATTCTACCCATGGAGTTCCTTTTTTTGTTTTAGGTTATAAAAGATGATTTGTGTCATCTGAACTTCAACTTGCAAGTAGTCCTGAGAAGAGTATATGTGCCTTTAGATAACCATTTTAAAATTATCTTGATTTCCCCATGAAATCATTTTTGTTACAAATATTTCTTCACATAAAAATTTTTTTTAATGTTTATTTATTTTGAGAGAGAGAGAATGTGTGCAAGCAGGGGAGGGGCAGAGAGAGAGGGAGAAAGAATCCCAAGTTGACAGTGTGGAGCCAGAGGTGGGGCTCGATCTCATGAACTGTTAAATCATGACCTGAACTGAAATCAAGAGTTGGAGGCTTAACTGACTAAGCCACCCAGGCACCCCTGAAAATTTCATTTTTAAGTAATTACTGAGAACAGTCAAAATGATATTTAATAAAAATGCTATTTTTCCAAAAAGTAAGAAGCAATGCTGGCCATTTTCAGAAGACTTCTGAAATTATCTTCACATCTTTCACATCTTCTACAGGAAGTTCTGTTAAGACCAGTTCAACGACAGACTGGTATGATATAACTTCAGGCCTTTGTATATGCAAAACTAGATTTTGCTTTATTGATTTGCTGTTAGGTTTTGAAAGAATGAGGCACATATGTCACAAGAAGACTGGTTAAATGGGGGTAGCAAGAAGTCTTGGTGTAATGTTAACTGTCACGTATTTCAAGATTATGGACAGGATCAATTCTAAAAACTGCTTAAGGGAGGAAAAATTCAAGCACAGAATTTATTTCCTCTTAAAACTAGGTTCTTCCTCTTGCAAATGGGGCTTACATAAGGAAACTTTGAATACACCTTTGAATACAGTCATGTGACCTGGTCCTGGAGCACGGGGATAGGAGGGTATATATGCATCATCCTACTAAACTCAGGGCTTCCCCACAGCAATGCCAGTAAGAAATGGCAATAGCACACCTGTGTGGATGCAATGAACATGGATGGGTACCATCTGCTCTTTCAGACAGCTGTCTGACTTGGGCCTGATGACCATGGTCCTCCACCCTGGTGGCACATTAGAAGCCCCTGACACTTTTTAAATACATTATTACTGGGGCCCATGCCCAGCATTTATAATTGACTTGATGTGAGTGGAACTAGAATACTGGTAGTTTTAAAGGTTCTCAGATGTGAAACAGAAGGCCAGGGAACCAGTGGGTTAATGAAACCAAAAGGTTATCCATCTGTCAGCTAATGTGATCTGGAACAACTAAGGGGAACAAGTTCAGATAAAGACAGATGTGACCTCTGAGCTTGTTTAGACTACTCAATCCCGGCCTCTCTCCTAGACAGAAGGATGAGGGGGAGGTGGCTCGTGTGAGAGGAAAGAGCTTGAGCTTACAGATAGGCAGGCAAGGGCTCAAATTCCCATTCCACCATTCACTAGCTGTATAGCCCCTGTCCACTGAGAAGATTCTTTCAGCCTGTTTTCCCAGATGTAAACTGGCACCCATTGCATCTCATCAGGGTTCTACCTAGACTGACATGAATTTGATGTAAAATAAGTGGTACAGCAGGTATTCAAAAATGAGAGCTGTGTCAACCTCTGAGCAATCCAAATGAGCCTTTGGCAATAAAGAGAGGCATCCCGTAGCTCATCTCTTCACACATAAGACACATTCAATACCTCATTTCTCAAAGTTTCACAGCCGTAGTACAATATTTTGTACTCCATATTTTCTTGAAGCCAGTAACAAAGATCTCTCATGGCGAACTTGTGGAGAAGATCATAGCTTACTTGTTAAACAAAACTGCCAGTGATGCTGAATCATAACATAGACATAACTGATGGATCTGAAACAGGAAAGAGCAGTTCAACTACCTCAGCACGGCTCCCAGGGAAGAATGGGATACTTAGCTGAGGGGCAAAGAAGGAACCCAAACCCTAGAACAAACATACCCCTATGGCTCCAGAGTCCTATGGCCTTGAGTTCAAATTTCAGCTTCAACATTGCAGTAAATCACACACTCTGTTAGCTTTAATTTATTCATCAATTAGATGGGAAGAGTGCCATCGGAGCCAGAATTCTCATAAAAACTAAAGTGCAAATGAGGTAAAGGGCAGAGCACAAAGTGGATGTTCAGTAAATCAGGTTTTATTTCCCTTGCCCTATCTATATTTTGATCTCTGGTCATGAAATTTCTGATAAATTATGCCTCTGAAATATTGCCTCCTCATGAATCAAACAACTCTCAAACCTAAAGTGCAAAAATTCACAAACCATTCAAAAATCACTAGAAAGGTATCTTTTGGACAGTGGGTTCCCTTTGGGGAATGGGGAAACTAGACAGAGACGAAGAGACACAGAATATTTCTGAATACTCACTTCATATCCTATGCAACATTCCCAATGTCTAAACCTCAAAACTAATGGAAATATATTGAGGAAAAAGAGTAACTAAGCATGATAACAGCATAGGCTTATTTCTTATTCTTTAAAATCTTGGGGTCGGGGCGCCTGGGTGGCGCAGTAGGTTAAGCGTCCGACTTCAGCCAGGTCACGATCTCGCGGTCCGTGAGTTCGAGCCCCGCGTCAGGCTCTGGGCTGATGGCTCAGAGCCTGGAGCCTGTTTCCGATTCTGTGTCTCCCTCTCTCTCTGCCCCTCCCCCGTTCATGCTCTGTCTCTCTCTGTCCCAAAAATAAATAAAAAATGTTGAAAAAAAAAAATTAAAATCTTGGGGTCATCATCATCTGACCAGGTCTCAAAGGGGACTCAATGATTGATTACTAAGCACAAACAAATTGTGTTAAATTAGAATATTAATACAGGAAATCTGTATCAAACATTTTACACCTAAATGATAGGAAAGCTGAGATGTATAATCAATTTACAAATAACTGTAACTGACTGACAGGAAAAAAAAAAAAACTCAGCCAACTTTCCACTTGATTTATATACCTATTAAATTCAGGAACTTCTAGACAGTTTTGTATAATTATTATCATGACTAAAACAAGAAGTATGAGAAAAGGAAGTATGTAAGAAAATAACATATAAACATCAATTTAGAGGGGCGCCTAGGTGACTCAGTTGGTTGAGCTTCCAGCTCTTCATTTCAGCTCAGGTCATGATCCCAGGGTCATGGGATCGAGCCCCACATCAGGCTCTGTGCTGAGCATGGAGCCTGATTAAGATTCTCTCTTTCTCTTCTTCTGCCCCTCTCCACCACTCTCGCTCTCACTCTTTACAATAACAAAAAACAAAAAAATGTTTTTTAATAAATTTAAAGATAATTACAATTAACAGCAAAATAATCTCAGTTTTCCATTTGATTTATATACATGTTAAATCTAGCAACTAATAGACCAATTTGTGCAATTATTATCATGTCCAAAATAAAAAGTATATGAAATAGAGGTATGTAAGAAAATGACATACAATCATCAATGACTTTTTTTCATTAGAGACAACAGATCTACAAAGATCCTTCTAAGGCTCCCATCTGAAACATAACAACCAAGATCACTGATACACTGATTTGACTACAAGTCTTGCTGTATATTTAGCATTATAACTAAGAAATTGGTCACACCCCTCAAGGAACTCACAGACTGCCAGAAAACCAGAGTGAGAGATATACAGGTTCCCAACTAAAATTCCAGACTATGTGCTTATGGAGGGCAATGGAAGAAGTGACTAACTCTACATGGAAGAAGAGCAGAAAAGATTTCACAAAGAGTTAATTTCCAGGGGTTGACGGCTAACACCATCAGAGACTGCACATCTCTTCTCAATTCTGCATTTGGCGGCTTTTTGACAATGGCCTGAAATTGGGTGTAAATACACTGACTACAGCCAAACACAATCAGGCACTGCTCCCATAAACATTTTGTTTTTAGTTTATTTATGTGTTTTGAGAGAGAGAGAGCATGTGTGTGCATGCATGAGCAGGGGAAGGGCAGAGAGAGAGGGAAAGAGAGAACCTCCAGCAGGCTCTGCACTGCCTATGCAGAGCCGACGCAGGGTTCATTCTCACAAACTATGAGATCGCGACCTGAGTCAAAATCAAGAGTCAGATACTTAACCGACTGAGTCACCCAGGTGCCTCCATAAATACTGTTTATTAAACATTGACCAGCACACCAGTGATCTTGATGGCAAATTTTATTTAATGTTTTTACTTATTTTCATACGTGGAATTTAAGAAACAAAATAGATGAACATAGGGGAAGGGAAGGAAAAATAAGATAAAAACAGGGACACAAACCATAAAAGACTCTTAAATACAGAGAACAAATTGAGGGTTGCTTGAGGGGAAGTGAGGGAGGGGGGATAGGCTAAATGGGTGATGGGCATTAAGGAGGTGGCTTGTTGGGATGAGCACTGGGTGTTAAATATAAGTGATGAAGCATTGAGTTCTACCCCTGAAACAGTTATCACACTGTAGGTTAACTAACTTGAATTTAAATAAACTTTTAGAAAATAAAAATAAAAAGCCATATATACACAGCACCATCTTTTCCCATCACAGTGTCCTTTGCAGAAGAAATGGATAAGGGAAGAAGTAAGTTTTCATCCAGAGGCAGGGGAAGATTAGCTCACTGAACACAATGTTAAAGAAGTATTAGTTGGAAAAAATGTGTTTGACTTACATCCCATAGGTCATGCTAGTACAAGATATTGTTACATATGAAGTATCCCTAAACCACAGGCAATAAGTCAAATCCACTAACGAAAGCACATCAACAAAGCAGAGTAGGGAAATTCATACTAGTCTGAAGCAGACCAATTAGATGATATTAAAAAGCAGTCAACAAAAATCTAGACTAGGTAAGGAGAAAAGTAGGTATATGAGATAGATCTGGAACAGTAAAAAAGTGCAAAGCCCAGTAGATTCGAAGTCCAATTAGGGAGAAAGAACTGTGCTTCCATGGTAGCAAAGGGTAGCTGAAAGGTGGGAACAGCAGAGTTAGAGAAATGCTTAAAATGGAGAATATGGAGGCAGTTCAGTCAATAAAATGTGTTTAACTACGAATCCCAGCTGGCCACTTACTATTTATGTTTCCTCGTTCTATGCGATTGTGATGAGTATTAGATAAGGTAACCCATAAAACAGCCAGCCCAACAATAAGCACTCAAAGAGTAATTAGTCCCTTCCGTGCCCATGGGAGCTGATGAGCTGTGAACCAGGAACCAGCAGTGTGAGGGTGGAAACTCGAGCTATCAGAATAGAGCCATCCACAGTTTAAAATTCATATTATTTAACTTCAAATACAAGAATCCTACAGCAAGGAAAAAAAAAAAAACAACTTTGAGGGGAAAGAAGAAAACCAAGGACATTAATTAGTACACCATGAAACTACAGCACTAGTAGAAAACTCCACTGAATTACTGACCTCAATTGGCAAATATTTATTGAATCCTAAGCGAAGTACAATCTAACTTAGAAGCCAATTAGAGGTAAAATAGGTAGAACTGAGTGATCGCTTGTATTTACAAACAGGGGTGGAAGCCAAGGATGACCTGAGTTAGGACAGCGAACGTCCACTGAGCGATAAGAGGACATGTTTCTGTCACGTGCAGGGCTTCAGAATGTGCTCTGCAGCCATGGAAGAGATGGAAACATAATGGTTAGCACAGTAGAAACATCCTGGCATTATTACAGCCTAACCAGAGGCTCCCAACCTATTTCAGCCTTAAAATAAATTTTAACTTGGAAAAATCATCCAATCTCCACAAGATCAAACATATATATATATATATATGTATGTATTTATATATATATATATATATACACATACACACATATATACACATACATATATACACATATATACACATATATATGTATATATATGTGTATATATGTATGTATGTGTATATATATATGTTTCATCTCGTGGAGATTGGATGATTTTGTAAATATGATTTTATATATTGGCTTTATATATTGGATGATTTTATAAATATGATTTTATATATTGGCTGAAATATATATATATATATATATTTTAAGATTGATGTTTAATGAATGAATGGCTATCCAATGATAAAGGATGGTTATAGTTCCTAAGGAAAATCTATACTTCAGAGTACATAATCAAACCAGGCTCTCAACCCAAAAATCAGTAATAATAATAGCTAACCTTCCTACAGTACTTTCTACAAATCCAGCACTATTTTGAGTGCTTTGTATGTATTAATTTCTTTCATTATAACAACAGCCTGGGACAGAAGTACTTTTATTTTTTCATTGAGATATAAGTGACATATATCATTATATTAATTTCAGGTATACAACATAATGATTCGATATTGCAAACCGATGACCACAGTAAGTATAGTTAATTAAAATCCACCACCATAATCACAAATTTTTTTTCTTTTGATGAGAACTTTCAAGATCTACTCTCTTAGCAACATTTTAATGCCCATTGTATAATTCAAAATTATTTAAAACCATTGATAATCACAGTAGCTTTTTATCACTGCATATTTTTCCAGTCACTATACTATGTGCGTATGTTTGAAAAATGAGTGGACAAGCATGTTAGAAATAAAGGGATTCATGGGGCACCTAGGTGACTCAGTCAGTTGAATGTCCAACTCTTAATTTCGGCTCAGGTCATGATCCCAGTCATGAACTTCACTGAGCGTGGAACCTGCTAGGGATTCTCTCTCCCTCTGCCCCTCTCCTCCACTCATGTGCTCTCTCCCTCTCTCTCTCTCTAAAATTTAAAAAAAAAAAATTTTTTTTTAATTAAAAAAATAAAAAGAAGCATAGGGATTCCTAAGCCTTTTCTTTCTGTGGTTCCACAGTTGAGTAGCACATGGACTGGAAATCACTGTTCTAAGTGATTTAACTGACAGGACCATGAATCTTTTAAAATTCATATCCCTAATCCTAAACTTGCAGAACCTGTAGAATAGCATTCCTAAGAGGGAGAAAAAATGCACTTGAAAAGAACAGGTTCAGAGAGAGTCTAGCAAAACACAAAACGAAAGAACAAGTAGCCAATATTCATTGAATACATACGGTATGCGAAGTAATGATCATTCACTCTAATCATATTTAAGCATTTTATTAATCATCTAGTATATGCAAAGTGTTAAGCAAACAACTGTAATAAAAAATAGACATAGTCTCTGTCCTCATGGAATACACAGCCTGATAACAGAGAAAAAGATTAATCAAATAATCACACAAAGAGATGTAGAACTCAAGCAAGACTGCTGTAATGACTTTTGTTGCCTTTTACAAAAAAAATCAGTCCCTGTTCTCTTGGTAACTACTTCAATGTCATTGTATGTACCCGACATGCTTACCTACCCATTCCCAGCTTTCAGAGCCTATATATCTTGGGGACAGCTGGACCCATTCTTGCCTCTAGGATATAGGCAGGTGACTCAAACCTAAACTAATTGTAATCCTATGCCCTAACTACAGTGATTGGTTCAAAGACAGATGAGCACACAACTCACCCAAGAGTTGAACAGATAGGATTATTGGGCGCTCCTGGTCCGCAAATTCACTCTTCTGATGTTCTAGAAACAAGTACCCCAGAATTGTTGCTGGCCTTCCACAACTAAGAGAGGATGCCAGCCTGAGGATAAAGCTGCCATTGTACAGGACAGAGTGGAAACAGGACAAAGCCAGGTCTTTAACAACATCACTCAAATAAACCACTCCTAAAGCTTATCTGACTTCTGAACTTTCAAGATACATGACACAGTAAGGCCATTATGTTAGTTCAAATTTATTTGACCTGCGTTTTGTTACTTGCAACTGCAGTCACTCTCAGCAAAAAATACACCCACAACATTAAGAGGGCTTAAAAGAGGAAGCTCTGCTTAAACTCTGAGAAGGTGTCTTTGAGTTAAGTATCCCTTACACTAATACTGGACAAATTAGGAAAGGCGGAAAAACCATTCCAGGCTGTTGGATCAGCATTTGCAAAGACCTTCAGGGTCATATTGGCTGTGTTAGAGAGTTTACACACTTTTTTAGACTTTATTCTAAAAATGATGCAGGGAGTTTGGGGGGGGGAGGGGAAGGAAGATCAGCATAAATCACTGTCATATTAATCTATACTGAACATTTTATGTTAAAATAGCTTTCAAGACCATAGAAAAGGATTTTCAGAAAACAGTGTAACTTGGCACCCATGGAATCTCCTCTACAAAATCTTTAACAGAGGGACATTCCAACTCAGCTTGGACACTGTGGTGAAACTGACCTTATTGTGATGAAATGTATTAATCCAGGATGGTTTACCCAGAGGCTTTAAAAAGTAGGGGGTATAGGCAATTCTTGGAAGACCAGGTGTCTACAAATAAAAGCAGCACCGTAACTATCATCACAGCCAGGTCTCAGGAGGCTGGAGGTGCTCTCACTGCACCTGGAAGCCAAGGCATGAATGAGATTTCTAACAGAGCTTAACATAAATGCTCAGGCACATGCACTTACTTCAAACTGCTCAAAGACTTGAACTAGATAACACTGTCCATACCTTAAAATGTCAAGAAGGAGAGAGGAAAGTATGCCTGATAAGCTTTCCTGTATTTCATGACTTAGCCATTTTCACTTTCCCCTGCATTCCAGAATATATATATTATAAAGATAATTCTACCAATAAATGAATTCTTATTAACTAAAGCTAACTCTGTATCACTGTCTGCCAATATTACTGCAATCCATTTCACACAGCCAGGCTTTTATTACTCTTAAATATTATTAGTTAACTCAAACTCACCATTACACAATATACAGGACACAGGTTTGCCAAGGTGAATTGCTTTAGTTGTATTCAGCAAATAAATTTTTAAATTAAAAAGCTATGAAATATTAAATCATAAAAAAGTATTCACTACAATAGCAAAAAGTCATGAATTCTCTATTTAGCTTCCACTGATAATAACATTCTCCAGGATAGTATTGCAGTCGATTTATGTATACATCCCAAAATTCGTATTAAAATCTTAAGTTAAAAACCCAGGTGATGGTATAAGGAGATAGGGTCTTTGCGGGTGATTGGGTCATGAAGATTCCTAAGGAATGGGATCAATGCCCTTGTAACAGAGGCCCCAGAGACATCCCTTGCCCCATCCATGCAAGAACACAGCAAAACAGAAGCCATCTATGAACCAGGAAGCTCTCACCAGACATTTATTCTGCCAGTGCCTTGATCTTAAACTTCCTTGCCTCCAGACCTGTTAGGAATAAATTTCTGTTGTTTATAAGCTCCCCAGTTTATGGTATTTTGTTATAGTAGCCCAAACAGACTAAGACAAGTATCCAAGATTCTAAGATATTTCTCTAGACTGGGGCCAGCTACCCAGTTTGCACACCTGGGGAGGAGGGGAGCCAGCCCGGAGCTCAGTAACTACTTCAGAGGCACAGTCCACAGTGGGAGAAAGCAATCCCTTCCCTGGAGTGTGGTGGGAAGATGGTATATAGCCATTCAAAGGACAAAGGTCCCTTCCTGCACCCACCAGCCAGAGGCCATTTATCGATGTGGTGGAGAGGCACTTCCCCAGAACCAGGGCACATGGAGCAGGCCCATTAAGACATCGGGGTTTAAATCCCAGCCAAGTGCCAGGGAGGTGTGGGAGTCAGCAGAGTGGGACAAACCGCCTCATTCGAGACTGCGGCACTATGAGGTCAGCCTGAACAGAGTGGTTTGGGACACCTGATACAGGGAGGAGAGACTGGGGTGTTGACATTTTTCTCCCTGTGACCATCAAGGTGTAGCTTCAGGGAACAGACATGGGCCCAGACAGTGGAGGCGAACCGCCTACACCAAACCATGCCCTTCTGGCACCTGGTAACTGCGTATCTACTGGAGCGGAATTGACACTGAGGAACCAGACAGCCCTTCCTCCAGACCAGTACTGCCACCAGTTCAAAAGCACCCATAGTTTTGTATTTACAGACGTAATTCTGGGACAATTCTTATTACATGTTTTTTTTTTCTTCCTTTTTTCCTTATTTCTTCCCTTCTCTAGTCTAGTTATTCTGGTTCTTGGTTTGTTTAAGCAGACATATTTAATCTATTCTCTTTATACCTGTTCTATATCTCCTTCTTTATTTTCCCCTCTCTCTCTATCTGGATTAAGCAGTATAGTTTCCCTGCCTGGTCAATTTTCTTTTCTTTTTCCCCGCCCCTGTCATTTCTCTGTATGGCATAAGGCCTCTTCCACCAACACCTCCCCGCCCCATTGGGTTTTGTTGTTGCTGTTTTTTGTTATTTGTTGTTTTGTGTGTGTGTGTGCGTGTGTGCGTGTGTGTGTGTGTGTGTTCTTTTGTTTTTTGTGTTCTTTGTTCGGGGGGTTTTTGGGGGGTACAGGGTTTTTTTTTTTTTTTAGGGCTACTTCAGTGAACAACTCAAAGCACACCTGGTGAAGGGTCCAAAACATCACTACAAGTAGGGAGATAAAGCAACCAAAGTCACAATAACAGAGAGCAAGTAACACTCCAAAAAAACACCTCCTGAAGGGTCAGGCCCTGATCAGTGTATGACCCCTCTTTAATATAGTAGTGCTCGCAAGTGCAGGGCACATGACAAGCTTTTAAAACACATATGGGACAGAAAACTAGCCAAAATGATGAAATTGAAAAATTCTTCTCAAAAGAAATTCTAGGAAGAAATGACAGCTAAAGAATTGATCAAAATAGATATAAACAATATAACTGAACAAGAATTTAGAATAATAGTCATAAGATTAATAGCTGGGTTTGAAAAAAAGCATACAAGACAGAAGAATCTATTGCTGAAAAGATCAAGAAACTAAAAAATAGTCCTGAAGAATTAAAAAATGTTGTAAAAGAGGTGTACAATAAACTAGAGGCTGTGACAGAGAAGATTAAAGAGGCAGAGGGGAGAATAAGTGAAATAGAAGATAAAATTGTGGAAAAAGATAAAGCTGAGAAAAAGAGAGATAAATTCTAGACCACGAGGAGAGAATCAGAGAACTAAGTGATTCAATGAAACATAATAATATCTGCATCATAGGAGTTCCAGAAGAAGAAAAGAGAGAGAAAGGGGCTGAAAGTGTACTTGAACAAATCATAGCTGAGAACTTCCCTAATGTGGGGAAGGAAGCAGACATTGAAATCCAGGAGGCACAGAGAACTCCCTTCAGACGTAACAGGAATCGAACTTCTGCACAACAAATCATACTGAAACTAGCAAAATACAAAGATAAAGAGAGAATTCGGAAAGCAGCTAGGGATAAACGGGCCTTAACCTACAAGGGTAGATACATAAGGGTAGTAAGAGACCTATTTACTGAAATTTGGCAGGCCAGAAAGGAGTGGCAGGAAAATTTCGATGTGCTGAATAGGAAAGATATGCAGCCAAAAATTCTTTATCTAGCAAGCTTGTCATTCAGAATAGAAGGAAAGATAAAGGTTTTCCCAAACAAAAACTGAAGGAGTTCATCACCACTAAACCAGCCCTACAAGAAATCCTATCGGGGACTCTGTGAGTGGGATGTTGCAAAGACCACAAAGGACCAGAGACATCACTACAAGCATGAAAACTACAGATAACACAATGACACTAAATCCATATCTTTCAATAATAACACTGAATGTAAATGGACTAAATGATCCAGTCAAAAGACACAGGGTATCAGAATGGATGATCCATCTATTTGCTGTCTACAAGAGACCCATTTTAGACCAGAGGACACCTTCAGATTGAAAGTGAGGGGATGAAGAACCATCTATCATGTTACTGTAAGTCAAAAGAAAGCTGGAGTAGCCATACTTATATCAGACAAACTACATTTTAAACTAAAGCCTGTAACAAGAGAAGGGAATTATATCATAATTACAGCATCTATCCATCAAGAAGAGCTAATAATTATAAATGTTTATGTGCCGAATATGGGAGCCCCAAATATATAAAACAGTGAATCACAAACATAAGCAATCTTATTGATAAAAATATGCTAATTGCAGGAGACTTGATTATTCCACCTACAACAATGGACAGATCATCTAGGCAGAAAATCAATAAACAATGGCCCTGAATGATACACTGGACCAGATGGCCTTGACAGATAAATTCAGATCTTTCCATCCAAAAGTAGCAGAGTACACATTCTTCTCGAGTGCACATGGAACATTCTCCAAGATAGATCACACACTGGGTCACAAAACAGCCCTCAATAAATGTAAAAGAATTAAGATCATACCATGCACATTTTCAGATCACAATGCTATGAAACTTGAAATCAACCACAGGAAAAGTTTGGAAAAACCTCAAAATGCATGGAGTTAAAGAACATCCAACTAAATAATGAATGGGTAAACCAGGCAATTAAAGAAAAAATTAAAAAATATTTAAAGAAACAACAACAAAAAATGAAAACACGACAGTCCAAACACTTTCGGATGCAGAAAGGGCAGTCCTAAGAAGAAATCCAGGCCTATCTCAAGAAACAAGAAAAATCCAAAATACAAAACCTAACAGAACATCTAAAGGAACTAGAAGCAGAACAGCAAAGAAACTTCAAGGCCAGCACAAGAAGAAAAATAATAAAGATTAGAGCAGAAACAAACATATAGAATCCAAAAAAAAAAACAGTAGAACAGATCAATGAAACTAAGAGTTGGTTTTTGAAAAAATAAACAAAACTGATAAATCCCTACCCAAGACTTCTCAAAAAGAAAAAAGAGGACCCAAACAGATAAAATCATGAATTAAATTGGACTTATCGCGACCAACCCCTCAGAAATAAATTATTGGAGAATACTATGAAAAATTATATTACAACAAACTGGACAACCTGGAAGAAACAGACAAATTCCTAGACACCCACACACTACCAAAATGCAAAGAGAAAGAAATAGAAAATTTGAACAGACCCATAACTAGTGAAGAAACTGAATCAGTTATCAAAAATCTCTCAACAAATAAGAGTCCTGGGCCAGACTGTTTCCCAGGGGAATTCTACCAAACATTTAGAGCAGAGTTAATACCTATCCTTCTCAAGCTGTTCCAAAATATAGAAATGGAAGGAAAGTTTCTGGACTCATTCTATGAAGCCAGCATAACCTTAATTCCCAAACCAGATAGAGACCCCACAGAAAAGAATTACAGGCCAATATCCCTGATGAACACGAATGCAAAAAATTCTCAACAAGATACTAGCAAATCAAATTCAACAGCATATAAAAAGAATTATTCACCAAGATCAAGTGGGATTCATTCCTGGGCTGCAGGGCTGGTTCGATACTCGCAAATCAAGCAATGTGATACGCCACATTAATAAAAGAAAGGATAAGCACCATTTGATCCTGTCAATAAATGCAGAAAAAGCATTTGACAAAATACAGAATCCTTTCTTAATAAAAACGCTCAAGAACATCGGGATAGAAGGAACATACCTAAACATCATAAAAGCCATATATGAAAAGCCCACAACTATTATCATCCTCAATGGGGAAAAACTGAGAACTTTCCCCGAGACCAAGAATACAACAGGGATGTCCACTCTCACCACTGTCGCTCAACATAGTGTTGGAAGTCCTAGCATCAGCAATCAGACAACAAAATGAAATAAAAGGCATCAAAATTGTCAAAGAAGTCAAACTTACACTTTTCACAGACAATATGATACTCTACATAGAAAACCTGACAGACTCCACCAAAAGACTGCTAGAACTGATACAAGAATCTAGCAAAGTCACAGGATACATAATCAATGTACAGAAATCAGTTGCATTTCTATACACCAATAATGAAGCAACAGAAAGTGAAATCAAGAAATCTATCCCATTTACAACTGCACCAAGAACCATAAAATACCTAAGAATAAACCTAACCAAAGATGTAAAATGTCTGTATGCTGAAAACTATAGGAAACTTATGAAGGAAATTGAGGAAGACACAAAGAAATGGAAAAACATTCCATGCTTATGGATGAGAATAACAAATATTGTTAAAATGTTAATACTACCCAAAGCAATCTACACATTCAATGCAATCCGAATCAAAAGTGCACGGGCATTCTTCTCAAAGCTAAAACAAACAATCCTAAGATTTGTATGGAATCACAAAAGACCCTGAATAGCCAGTTATATTGAAAAAGAAAACCAAAGCAGGAGGCATCACAATCCCAGACTTTAGCCTCTACTACAAAGCTGTAATCATCAAGGACAGTATAGTATTGGCACTAAAAAGACACACAGACCAATGGAATAGAAAACCCAGAATTGGACCCACAAATGTATAGGCAACTAATCTTTGACAAAGCAGGAAAGAATATCCAATGGAAAAAAGACAGTCTCTTTAGCAAACGGTGCTGGGAGAACTGGACAGCAACATGCAGAAGAATGAAACGAGACCACTTTCTTACACCATACACAAAAATAAACTCAAAATGGATAAAAGACCTAAATGTGAGACAGGAAACCATCAAAACCCTAGAGGAGAAAACAGGCAACAACCTCTTTGACCTCAGCCGCAGCAATTTCTTGCTCAACACATCTCCAAAGGCAAGGGAAACAAAAGCAAAAATGAACTACTAGGACCTCATCAAGATAAATTCTGCACTGCAAAGGAAACAATCAACAAAACTAAAAGGCAACTGAAGGAATGGGAAAAGATATTTGCAAATGACATATCAGATAAAGGGTTAGTATCCAAAATCTACAAAGAACTTACCAAACCCAATACCCGAAAAACAAATAATCCAGTGAAGAAATGGGCAGAAGACATGAATACACACTTTTCCAAAGAAGTCATCCAGATGGCCAACAGACACATGAAAAGATGCTCAATGTCACTCATCATCAGGGAAATACAAATCAAAACCACACTGAGACACAATCTCACACCAGTCAGAGTGGCTAAAATGAACAACTCAGTAAACACCAATGTGGAGAAATAGGAACCCTCTTGCATTGTTGGTGGGAATGCAAACTGGTACAGCCACTCCGGGAAACAGTGTGGAGGTTCCTCAAAAAAATTAAAAATAGAACTACCCTACGACCCAGCAATAGCACTACTAGAAATTTATCCAAAGGATACAGGAGTTCTGATTCATAGAGGCACATATATCCCAATGTTTATAGCAGCACTTTCAACAATAGCCAAATTATGCAAAGAGCTAAATGTTCATCAAGTGATGAATGGATAAAGAAGATGTGGTTTATATATACAATGGAATACTACTTGGCAATGAGAAAGAATGAAATCATGCTATTTGCAGCAATGTGGATGGAACTGGAAGGTATTATGCTAAGTGAAATAAGTCAGTCAGAGATAGACAGATATCGTATGTTTTCACTCACCTGTGGATCTTGAGAAACTTAACAAAAGACCATGGGGGGAGGGAAGGGGAAAAAATAGTTACAAACAGAGAGGGAGGGAGGCAAACCGTAAGAGACTCTTAAATACAAGGGCGCCTGGGTGGCTCAGTCTGTTAGGCATCCGACTTCGGCTCAGGTCATGATCTCACAGTTTGTGGGTTCAAGCCCCATGTTGGGCTCTGTGCTGACAGCTGAGAGCCTGGAGCCTGCTTCAGATTCTGTGTCTCCCTCTCTCTCTGTTCCTCTCCCACTCATGCTGTCTCTGTCTCTCAAAAATAAAATAAAACATTAAAAAAAATTTTTTTAAAGAGACTCTTAAATACAGAGAACTGAGGGTTGATGGGAGGTGGGGGAGAGGGGAAAGTGGGTATGAGCACTGAGGAGGGTAACTGGGTGTTATATGTAAGCCATGAGTCACAGGAATCCATTCTCAAAACCAAGAACACACTATATACACTGTATGTTAGCCAATTTGACAATAAATTACATTAAAAAAAAAAAAGATTGTGAAATAGAAAAGCTGTATATTGGTCTCTGCCCCCAGTTCCTGGCTCCTAGAACCCTTATAATTTTCTAACCAATAAGAATCCTAGAAGCATCTCTTGTTCTAATATTTGGTCTTTGACCCCATCAACACAGGGATCACAAAACCCTTGAAAATTCCTAAGTGATAAGAGCACTAAGAGCATTGTTATTTCTAAAGAAGTGACCTTGGGTGGGCTCCTGTAAGGCTCCTGAAGGAACTGGTCACCAGAAAGACCAAGCCAGGATTAGATGCTAGGGATTATCAGCCCCATCCCCCCCCATCCCACTTCTCTAGTGAACAGAGGGGTTGAAAATGCTAATTGATCATGGCTACATGAGGAAGCTTCCATAAAATCCCAATAGTATGGGGTTTGCAAAGATTCCAGGTGGGTGAACACATCCACACAGGCGGGGCAGTTCACCCCAACTCCACAGGGACAGAAGCTCCTGTACTCAGGGCCCTCCCAGACCTCACCCAATGTATCTCTTCATCTGGCTGTTCATCTGTGCTCTTCATCACAGCCTTTAATAAACTGGTGAGTGTAAATGTTTCCTTGAGGTTTGTGAGCCTCTCTAGTAAATTACTCAAACCTGAGCAGAGAGTCACGGGAACCTCCAATTTGCAGCCAAATCCAACAGATAGCATGGGCAACCTGGGGATCCACTACTTGCAATTGGCATCTGAAATAGGAGGGTAGGGAGGGCAGTCTTAGGGGAATGAGCTTTACCCTGTGGAATCTGATGCTATCTTCAGGCAGTGTCAGGATTGAGTTGAACTGTCGGATACCCAGCTGGTGTCGCAGAGAACTGCTTTGGTGTCGGTAAAAAAAAATCCCCACACATCAGGTGACCAGAAATGAAGTGTTCTGTTTGAACAGCTAAGGAGACACACAGGAAAGAAACACACAGTAGGGAAGAACTGCAGGATTTTTCTTTACAAAGATATACCGTCCTTCCAAGATATCAGTAATATATCACAGAACTCCGTTTCTGTATGAGACATTGACCTAGTATTTCGTCAGTGACTAGCCAAACACAGGCTGCTGTGTGTTCTTTTTTCCTAAACAGAGTCAATCCTAAGTGCTGCAAATCCTAAGTGTTTTCTGTACACAACCACTGATCTGAACAAACAGATGGTGGTTATTACTCCCCACTCAAAAAAGTCAATCAGGGCTTCAAATCTGTCTTTATAAGAATTTTTTAAAAATTTTTTATGATTATTTTTGAGAGAGAGGAACAAAGCACAAGTCAGGGAGGGGCAGAGAGAGAGAGGACACAGAATCCAAAGTAGGTTCCAGGTTCCAAGCTGTCAGCACAGAGCCTGACACAGGGTTCAAACCCACAGACTGCAAGATCATGACCTAAACCAAAGTCAGACACTTAACTTGCTGGGCCACCCAGGTGCTCCTGTCTTTATAAGAATTACTGAAACGAGATGTTTGCAAACTGCCTGGCAAAGCTTTTGGAAAAGAATATAAACTTTAAATAAATAAGAGCTAGCATTATCATCACATAGAGCTAGTTGATGAACAATTCATTCTGAAATATACAAACAATAAGAAAATATAATTGCTCTAATTCACCCCTCATAACTAGTATGAAAAAGAATGCAGGTGATCTATAGCAGAGTATTACTATTAAAAAAAAAAAAAAAAAAAAAAAAGGCAAGGGAGCCTGGGTAGCTCAGTCGATTCAACGTCCAAGTCTTAATTTCAGCTCAGGTCATAATCCCAGGTCATGGGATTGAGCTCCACTTTGGGCTTGGTGCTGAGCATGGACCCTACTTGGGATTCTCTCTCTCTCTCTCTCTCTCTCTCTCTCTCTCCCTCTCTCCCTCTCTCCCTCTCTCCCTCTCTCCCTCTCTCTCTCCCTCCCTCCTCCACCTCTGTCCCTCTCCTCAACTCCATGTGCTCTCTCCCTTAAACAAACAAACAAACATTACCATAAACCACATTGTAAAAGAATTCCCATGTTGGTAAGAGTTTGTAGTAGGAAAAGATGGTTTCTTTCCTTCAGAAGGCAAAGAATTTGTTTTAAAAAAAAATGCTCTAGAAGTAACATTTGATCTACTTTATACAAAATCAATTGTCAGTTTTGTTGTTGTCCAAAAGTAAGGGAACCTTTAGCCTCCAATCAATGAAGCTAGACTATCTAGCTGCTTTCTAACTTTCTTAGAGAACAGATTTTCTTAGGTAACACTCTCCAGAAAGGAGAGTCTCAGAAATCCCCCAAGAAGTAATGTCTGTTGCACACATGAACAGACAACCTAAAAAGGGCATTCGATTGAGGTCTTTTCTAAGACACGTTAATAGGAAAAAAAATTTTTTTTCTCTTACAAGGTTAAATAAAAAGCTAGTATAAAAAAATCAATATTTGAGATTTTCTGAATATTTGTTAGGAGCTAACCAGTTAGCTTTATAAATAAGTGGAATCCAACTAAATTAAAGTTCAGATATGGTTGAAATTTACCCATGTTATCCAAGAAAAATTAATACACTTCAAACTCCTGAAGCTTCCACTGAAGACTGTCTGTGAAGCAGTGTAGCATCATGGCTAGACAGATCGGGTCCTTGGCCAATGCCTACCCTCACTGCTTCCTAGCTGTGGAACATTCCGACTCAATAACCCAACCTCTCAGCTTCCCTGTCCTTAAATGAAGTTAACAGCTTTCTTTCCCATCAGGTCTCCAATCAACTGAGATCATACAAGTACGGAGCAGGTGTCCACCATCCAGGAAAGCTGCTGTGCCAGGCTTCCCAGCTGCATCTCCTGCACTCCCCCTCAAGTACCCTCCAACTCCCCCGTCACAAGTCTGTAGGCCTTGATCATCTTTCCCCAGACGTCACTCACTCTCTCTCTTCTACCCTTTCCAAGAGTTAAGCTTTATCCTGCAGTGACCATCGCACCCACACACCAAACCCTGGGATTCCTTTCAAGACCCAGCTCAAACATAAATTCTCTCAAGCCCAACATGAACACTACCTCCTACAAAAGCCCCCTAATTCCCACAGATTAACGCTTCTCTACCAGGCTGCATCCAATCACCTGGGGAATAAAAAACAAAAAAAAATTAAATTAAAAACAAAATCCTCCTGGAGCCTGGGCCATGCTGACTTTGTCAGTCTGAGGTGTGGCCCAGGCACTACCCATGGAAGTGACCTCTCATGCTGAGATTCCATGCTTCTCCTGAAGCACTTTATACTGTGTTTTAATTACATACAAATTGTACTTAAACTATAAACTCTTGGAAACCTAGATCAGTATTTGATTGATAGCCCTCAAATATCCACAGGAACTGTGGCTTGAACTAACAGGCTGGTCAACTATATGTTAAACACAGAGGTAAACAGAATTTCAGTACTCCTAAAATATAGGATTCAAAAGTATGGTTTAAAACAAAAACCTAACAACACCTAAAAAACTAACCTATATTTCAACAGATGTTAAAGTCTACTTATGTGAACTAGCCAATGTATAAGAAATAACTTATCCCCAAAACAGAAGAAACATCATTAAAACAAAGCAGGCACAGGACTAATCACGTCTGGTTTCACAGATGGTCCTTCCCATCCATCTCCCAGAGTTCCCTGAATGGGTCATGCTCCCTCATGCTCCAATTCTTTGAATATGCACTACAACGTCTTACCACATTCTTCATCTGGGTTACTAATTGGGGAAACACCTTCTATGATGGAAAGCCTCCCCTTAGGTCAAAATCCTAGTTGAATGGCCCTCTTCTGTACTCTCCAGACACTTGGTAACATAGCACCTGACAAAACAAATTAATACTTTGCTTCTCTAGTTCCCTGTCCAGTTCTGGGAGGACAAAAAGGCTCTGTTCACGGTAACTCCATCATCTTAGATAATGTATGGCACTTAAGAAGCATTCAATCAATATTGAATAAATGAAATCAAAAAGGCCTTCAGTTTGTTCATCTGTAAAAAGGAGTTGATATCCAAGGTCTCTTCCAGCTTCACATTCCATTACAATGAAGGATCAATAAAAAAAAAAGTGAAAATAACATATAATAAAGACTTAGATCCATGTTTGGAGTGGAATAATTTCTAAATCATAGTATCACAAGTCACTCATTTATATAAGATTTTCTTTGCACATCATTTTAAGCCTGGGGAACCTGGGTGGCTCAGTCTGTTAAGCACCTGCCTTCGGCTCAGGTCATGATCTCACAGTTTGTGAGTTCAAGCCCTGCATCGCGCTCTCTGTTGTCAGTGCAGAGCCCACTTTAGATCGTTTGTCCCCCTCTCTCTCTCCCCCTCACCCCCTCATAAATAAATTAATAACTTAGTATTTAAGCTTAAGACAATAAATTGCTGTTACGTTACTATGTTTAGAGAAATTTCTCTTCAAAAAGGATTAAGCGTTCATTAGCAATCCAGCAATCCTAATTTTTTTTTTAAATTTTTTCAACATTTTTTATTTATTTTTGGGACAGAGAGAGACCGAGCATGAACGGGGGAGGGGCAGAGAGAGAGGGAGACACAGAATCGGAAACAGGCTCCAGGCTCCGAGCCATCAGCCCAGAGCCTGACGCGGGGCTCGAACTCACGGACCGCGAGATCGTGACCTGGCTGAAGTCGGACGCTTAACCGACTGCGCCACCCAGGCGCCCCCAGCAATCCTAATTTTAATATGAAGTAATACATCATTAAAACTTTTTTTTTCATGTTTATTTATTTTTGAGAGAGAAAGAGAGACATATCATAAGCAGGAGAGGGCAGAAAGAGAGAAACAGAATCCAAACTAGGCTCCAGGGTCAGAGCTGTCCGCACAGAGTCCGAAGCAGGGCTCAAACTCACAAACCCTGAGACTGTGACCTGAGCTGAAGTCGGATGCTTAACAGACTGAGCCACCCAGATGTCCCATACATTTTACATCGGTAGTTAAAGAACTGTAAATTTTTACATTTTGAGGCTTAAGTGGTAGTAGATGGGTACCACTAGCTAATAGTCATTACCTAAGAGAATACTCAGCCCAGAATAGAATGCATATTAAAGAACATATGAGTAAGTAATCCTCACGTACTGGCCTAATTCCTTTCAACCTCAAACAGAACTACTATTCAAAATAGTCATCTCTGCAATAAAGATGTACAAAAATAGAGATTTAGCTTTGGAATGCAATTTTTTTTATTAGTTGTTCAAGACAACAATATCCAAGATGCTGGTAAATTATTTCAAATACAATAAAAATATTTTTGTGAGGACTTGGCTTGGAATCTACTGGGAAGCTATCACCGACCTAACCTCAACTATTCTTTGTACTAACAGATGACTAGCTACCCAAACTAAACTTTAAATATTTATTTGGAAAGCTTTCTTTGATTACGACAAAGTTAAAGTCCTTGACCTACATTAATTGTATAAATGATTAAATCACCTGATAATTAGACATAAACAACTGTATACAGTAATAATTATTCCAACCTTATTTTATAGATGGAAGCAAAATATAATGCAATCCCAACTATTTTTTAAAGTTCATTCATTTAAGTAATCTCTACACTTTACACTGGCCTTCCTCCAACTCACAACCCCGAGATCAAGAGCCACATGATCCACTGATTGAACCAGCCAGGCAACACTACAATTCCCAATATTTTTAAACAAGCCAAAATAACTTTTCTGGTTTTTTTTTTTTTCTTTTACCTTGATAGCTTTCTCTATTTTTAACTTGCAGGAACGTTGTAGTTTTCACAGGTGCCCCATTTTATGTCATTAGCACTCATGTACCATATTATGAGAAAATGGCTCTAGATCTTATTCTGTAATAATCAATTACCTTGGTCTTGAATCCTTTCAGTAATGCCAAGGATAAACTCAAAATATTAAAATCCCTTTCAGTAATTCTGAGGCAAGACTTGCCCAATGACCTGATCAACCTGCAAGAGTGACAGAAGCTTGACTACTCTGTAAAAAACCTTATTTTGATAGTCACAGATGTGGGACACCTTTAAAAAAAAATCAAACAGGAAACTGAAAAAGATTTTAATAGAAGTATGTTCTCTTCCATGCCTTTTTTTAAAATGCCATTGCATTATAACAAGTAATATTAACAAGAATATCTGGGTGCAAGGACACCAGGCTGCAAGTACACTAAAGTGCATCGAGATCAGAAAAGTGTTTCCAGGGGCGCCTGGGTGGCGCAGTCGGTTAAGCATCCGACTTCAGCCAGGTCACGATCTCGCGGTCCGTGAGTTCGAGCCCCGCGTCAGGCTCTGGGCTGATGGCTCGGAGCCTGGAGCCTGTTTCCGATTCTGTGTCTCCCTCTCTCTCTGCCCCTCCCCTGTTCATGCTCGGTCTCTCTCTGTCCCAAAAATAAATAAAAAACGCTGGAAAAAAAAATTTAAAAAAAAAAGAAAAGTGTTTCCATCTCTTACAGTTTCTGAAAATACGAGGTTTTGATATAAAGCAAGTGTCATTTTAAAACCAGATAAACTTAAAGAGATGAAATACAACCACAACTCAGTGGGTGAATTAAGATGGATGTTGAGGGAAACTTGTTTTTTACGTCTAAAGTTACTCCTACCTGTGATGTGAGCAAGAAAACTGTGACTCTTCTAACGTTGTCTATATAGACAGAAACACTCCCAAAATAAGACAGGTGCTTTACAAACACACCTAGTTTTAACTAGAACTAGCTCAGGCTTCTCTACGCCCGGTCCTACGTTCAAGAACCAGAACAACTAAATTTATCCACCAGGGTAACAAAGTGATTCTGAAGTGCTGATGTCTTCAGGGAAAGACCAAGAGAGAAAACTTAGCCATGAAGAACTTCGTGAGAAAACTTGCTCAGCTTCTAGTTTTGGGTCTGAAATTATCCCAAGAGAGTTCTTAAATCCTTTAAGTTTTCCCAATTAACCACTCACGCCACCCCATCTTTCGTACACATTAGATGACAAAAGTCCGCGGGACTCTTAAAAGCAAAACCTCGAAAGCTCAAAGAACACCCGGAAAGGGGGGGGAAATTCCACGGCCAATAACTCTCCCCGCCACCACCGACCGCCCCTGTCGCACATCACGCTGCAGCGAGGCAAACACTCACCCACCGCTCGCCCAGGAGACACAAACCTGGGTGTTTCAAAATCTGAAGTGCTGTACGCTGCTTACTCTCCTGGGAGGTCTCTTACCCGCCGCACCCCCTCCCCACCTTAGAGATACCTCCCCAGCATGCTGGGCGCTGCCATTTTGACAAGAAAGGGGGCCTTGCTATCAAGGCCCTTAGCCGGTCGTCCTGAGCAGAGCCTAAGAACCAGGGAGTCCCTCACCTGTCGCCTCAGCGCCCCCCTACAACCCATCCCTATGCTCAGAAAGCTCCCTGTACAGGAGGTCCACAGACAGAGAGCCGTAAAGTAAAGGCAACCTGGAAAGCCCGCTCGGCCTCTCAGGCAGCGCGGAGGGCGGCCCCAGCGCAAGGGGCGGGTCATCTGCGGCCGAAGGCGGGGCGTCGACCCACCGCGCTCCTGGTAACCGTGGCAACGAGGCCTTGGGCCTTGCAGAGATAGCACTGGGAGCTGCAATATGAGACTAAATGTACCCGCCACGACCTAGGCAGTTCTCGAAGGCGCTCCTTGACGGGCAACGCGCACTCAATGCTAGAGCCTCCGCCCTGCGTCCCTCCCCAGGCTCAGACCTTCCCCTGTGGCCGTCCCCCTTCTTCCCCCTCAGCTGCTGCACGCCTCCTCCCAGGCGCGGGCAGAGAACGGCAACGCCTCCCTGTCGGCACCTCCCCCTTAAGCTGCCCGAGGCCCGCCTGCGCCCGCCTCCCCAGCGGCGCGCGACGCCCAGCGCCCCGAGGTGCGGGTCGGTGTTCTCCTAGGTTGAGGTGCGGCCCGCTAGCGAGACCGAGCCCCACTGCATTTTCTTTTATTTCATTTCACTCGAGGTTTTGCACAGACTGAAGTTTTGTGGGTTAGGTTAAACTCGGGACCTCCTCAAAAAGGACCCTTTTTTTTTTTTTTTTTTTTCTTTCAAAATGGCAGCCTCCAGCCGCGCACAAGTGTTAGATCTGTACCGGGCGATGCTGAGAGAAAGCAAGCATTTCAGCGCCTACAATTACAGGTGACCCAGTGGGCGGCGAGGGCCGGGAGGTCCGGGGTGCGGGGAGCTCCTGTCCCGCGCCGGAGGCTTTGGAATGGGGATGCAAAGGCTCCGCCGCCGAAAACCTTGCCCCTGTCGACCAGCGTAGCTCTCTGAAACCTTCAGGGAAGAGCAGGGGGCTTGCCCTTTATTGTATTAAAGAATAGGTTCAAATCTTGTGAAGTTTTCCCCCAAATCGAATACTGTGGTTCTCTGGGAGTGTGGTTACTAGTGTGTTTCTGTGGACGTGGAAACTGCAAGGGTTCAAGCTAGGACCCGTTTGTCGCATGTGTAGAGCTTCAGGATTGGAAGAGTTGATAGTGGAAGTAAGCAGTCAGTAGCACATGTCCGCAAGCTGAAGACTCGCTCTAGCCACTTCTTTAATAATAGCCTACGTGTCTTAACTAGCTTTCTTGGTTGCAAGAATCAGAATCAAATCACTTCTACTTAGGGCACTGGCTTTGCGGAGGGGGTAGGGCGAGGGCAGGGTTTGTAAAGGAAATTCAAGTAGCGGTAAAGGAACGAAAGTCTCACAATCTTCCAGGAGCTGAAACGTTTCCCTTGGTCTCATAAGATGGGGATACAGCCTTAAAAATCTTAGTAGCAGAAGGATGAGAGTCTAAACTTACATCCCTCAGTGTGTTGCACGACTTTCTCCGTGCCTGCCCCTTCCTCATATATGCTCTTGAGTTCCTTATACTCTTCATTTATTTTTTTGGTCTACCTCCCAGCCTCTGCTTCCTTTTTTGCTTCCTTATAACTTCTGACCCATCGGTACTGTTATGGATTCTGTCTCTGCGTCCTTTCAGATTTGGTGTTTCCTACCAACTACCTGATCCTGTCTGAGTATGAGCCATATTTAGGCGAGATCTGACTTTGGGTGATTGGCCAGGCCAAGTGTCCTAGGAGAGAGCCTACCCTTGGAAAGATCTGGTTAGATAGGCGCCACCCTCCCAGTGAGTATATGAGCTGTGAGGCCCTATAAGTAGACCCAGTACAATGTAGGTTATGGAACACTAAACCTCTCAAGCAGTGGCTAATTTTTAGATACCTGCATGGTAAAGGTATTCATCCTATAAATTTGAGAACATCTGGACCATATCAGTGAGACCAAATTTACCCAGTCAAATGGCTGAAAGAAACATTTCGTGAGAGACCGTGGTTTTACTTAATGACTTTGCCTTTGGAAGGTAAGGTTTATAAATATCAGGAATACTGGTAGAATTTTTAACAATTAACCTAGTACTTAGCACCAAGACTTCACCAAGTCTATTGAAGAAACCCACAAAATATGCAAGTGAATAAATGGTAACCAGTTATTTACATTACATTCTGGAAGAAGATATTTTGTCATTTAAGTTTACTGAGCATAAGCAAGAATTAGGAATAGGCACACAGGTCACACACTGAAGAGACAGCAGCAGGGATAGGGTAGATGAGAAAGCACATTGTGGAAAAGTCAAGTACGAGCCCTCAGAGAATATATAACCTTCAACAAGTCGCTCAACCTTAGTATTTCAATTTTCTTGTTTGTAAAATTAGCCTGTTGGACTAGGTAATCTCTAAGGACTCTTACATTTCTAAAAATCCATTCGGAAATGATTTATAAGCCAGGTGGTGAAATGTACACTTGAGGCAAAGTTTTATCCAGTGAATAAATGCCAAGTCAACAGGAGTAAACTGCAGGAAAATCATTCAAAGCTCATAGGCAGAAAATTGGAAATGAGTTTCTGTATGAGCCACTGTAAAGTAATAGACATTTAGAAAGTAGTTGCTCAAATTATACTTTGAGTAATGCTTTTGAACCAAATTTATTAAATACATGTAAATGTATTAACTGTAGGGATCTGGTAATCATTTTACACTTTCTTGAAATCATGGACCTAGAACCTGAGATTCCTACCAGTATGTCTAAGGTAATAAATGTACTTTTTACAAAATAATGTTCTTCTTGTATATTAAGGCTATGTCTTGTGAATTTCAAAGACATCCCCTTCTCCCTTGTAAAGTTCTTTCTATTGTCTTTAAACATTCTTTAAACAGTCTTGTCTTGAGTTTATCCTCTTTTGAGATTCAGCTCAATCATGACCTTCTCAGGACAGAGGTTTTCCTAATTTCCCTCATCCACAACCCCACCTCCATCTAAACAGGTCCTTTTCCTAAGTGTCATTTTACTTCAGTGCTTCCAAAAACTTTGCCTCTGCCATACCAAAACCTAGATATAGAAAGATGAGAGCTTCGGGCTCAGCAAGGCCCATCAGTGGCTTTTTTAACAGACCTTTGTGGGACACAGTTATAGAAACCATTTTTGCAAACTGTGTTAAGTGCTGTGATGGGCATGCACAGGGGATAGAATCAAGAATATATTGGATCAAAGGCATAAAGCAGCATAGTATGTTCAGATAACAACAAAACAGCAGAAGACTGTTTAATTTCTGAAGAGTTAAGTGTGATTCATGAGGTCACAGAGGATGAGACTAAGGGTAGAAAGGGCCACATACATACTGAAGGACCTAGGCACCATGCCTTGGACATGGACTTTATTCTTAGCTAACGGGCAACCAATAAAGCATTTTAAACCAGAGAGAGACATGGCCAGATTTACGTTTTAGGGAGATCACTGGCAGTTAGTGTAGAAGATAATTTTGAGAGCTAGATACAAGGACACCAAATGGAAGTTCATTACAGCAGTGCTGAGGAGAGATTAGGGTCTTAATGAAGGCAGGAATAGTGGATGATAGAGAAAAAAAAGGCATTTTAATATAGGATAAAATTGTTAAAACGCTATGAATGATTGGATTCAGGAAGAAGGAAGAGAATCCAAGCAGAGTCTAGAATCACAACCAGGCTACTAGTTAAGAGGAGGCACAGAAAGATTAAGTGTAAAGTTCTTCCATTAACTGACTTACAGAAATAGCTGGTCTTATGACAAGAAGACTCCTAAATACATCTTAGGACATCTTGAGTAAATGTCATCTGATGTGCAGCAAAGGCAGTTATGCACAAGCATCTACAGCTCAGGGGAGCAAACAGGGCCAGAGTTACTATCATCACTTATTTGCTGTGTGACCCTGGGGAAGTCATTTCACGTCTCTGTTTTGCAGTTTCTTAATCTATAACACAGAGATAATGATTTATCTCTCATACAGTGATAGAGGTTTAAATGAGTTAATACATGTCAAGTGCTTACAATTATGCCTGGCACAGAGTAAGTACCCACTAAGTGGAATTATTATCTTAAGAGGAATTAAAATCTTGGTATTAGGTGAAATTTCCAGGAAGAGTATTTAGGGCAGTAGCTCTCAACCAGGGGCAATTTTATTTGACAATGTCTGGATATATTTTTGTTGTCACAGCTTGGGTGGGAGGATGCTGCTAGCATCTAATAGCTAGAGGCCAGGGATGCTGCTAAACACAAGAAAGCCCCCCATAATAAAGAATTACCTGGGGCCACCTGGGTGACTCAGTCAGTTGAGTGTCCAGTTGGTCTTAGCTAGGTCACGATCTCAGGGTTTGTGAGATCAAGCCCCACATCAGGCTCTGGGCTGATAGCATGGAGCCTGCTTGGGATTCTCTCTCTCTCAAAAATAAATAAATAAACTTTAAAAACAAATTATCTGTTCCAAAATGTCAAACATGCTAAGACTGAGAAATCTTGGTATATGGTGAGAAAATTAGTGGGCTAAGGATGCTGCTCTAGAGAACATCAAAATTTAAGGAATTAGACAATGAAGAGCCACTTAAGGACCAAGAAGAGCCACTTAAGGAGACCAAGAAGACATAGTCTAAGGATATGATCCTCAAATTTAATGGTCTCAGGATCCTTTTACATTCTTATGTATAACTGAGGACCCCAAGAGCTTTTTTGTGTGCAGCATAGTTATCAAAATCGTATTAAAAATTAAAACTAAAACATTTTAAAACACCTATCTTTAAATGAAATAATAAGCCCCTTACACACAAACATAAATAACATTTTTATGAAAAATAACTTTTTCTTCGAAATTAAAAATTAATGGCAAGAGTGACATTATTCAACAGTTTTGCAAATCTCTTTAACGTTCGTCTTAATAAAAGAAGAGTACATTCTTCTATTTGTTTCTGCCTTCGGCCTCTTGCTCTATCTATCGCATGTCATTTAGCCTCTGGGAAATTTCACCATACACTCATAAGAGAGTGAGGAAGAAACAAGCAAATATCTCCTTGATATTGTGAAAATACTTTTCCTGATGAAGCTGCTGAAAGGTCTCAGAGACCCCCAGTGGCCCCTGAGCCACACTTGGATAAGTACTCTAATGTCTAAAAGGGAGAAGAGAACAAGCAGAGAGAGTAGTGTCACAGAAGTCAACATAGTCCCATGTTTGGGGAAAGTGGTTGTGGTCAGGGTCACTTGCTTTAGCAAGGTCTAATAAATAAAGATGGAAATGTGGTCCCTGTTTTGGGCAGTATGGAGATCTCTAGGGACCTTTACCAGAGCAGTGCCAGTGGCTAAGGCAGAACCCAGATTATGGGGCTTGAGAAGTGAATAAGAAGGAAGTAAACAGCCACAGTGAGTGTAAACCAACCCGCCACCACAGGAAGTCTGGTTAACCTGATATGGGAGTTTGGCTAACTTCGAGAGCGGGGCCGCACAAAAGGTGAGAGGCAGAGTATCTGACAGCATGGTTGGTCCTGGGACTGGAGGGGGAACACTTTCTCATCAGTTAGGGTGACAGAAGTGACCATGTGGGAAGGTTGGGAAGTTCACATGATTCATGCCATGCCTGATTGCCAGTGTCTGGATAAACTGGAAAGTAAGTGGATGTTGAGGAAGCACTGTGTTGTCAGATTTATTGTGATACATATCAAATACTGTTGTAGTTGTAGGTGTACTTGTCTCAACCATTTGTTCTTTGAATGCCTGTATTCCGTTCCTATCTTATGTCTGTATTTCTAGTGCTTAACACAATAACTGCCTAGTATATACTTACGAATATTTGTTGAAAAGCAAGAGGAAATTGTATTCAGAGGTAATTTTTATCAGCCATTTTCCTATTACACATTAAAAATATTGTAAAATGTGGGGCACCTGGGTGGCTCAGTTGGTCACACGTCCGACCCTAGATTTCAGCTCAGGTCATGATCTCACAGTTTGTGAGTTCAAGCCCCACATCCGGGCTCTGTGCTCACAGAGTGGAGCCTGCTTTGGATCCTCTATCTCCCTCTCTTTGCCCCTCCCCCACTCACGCTTTTCTCTCTCTCTCTCTCTCTCAAAAATTTTTTAAATATTAAAAAAATATTTTACAATGTGAGACAAAGCAAAAATAATGCCCATGTGCTTACCAAACTGAGTGTCAGAACTTCTTTTTTGGTAAATTTTTGAGTATTATATAGTTCCTGTAACACTAAGCACTGTGGTAGGAGCTGCAAATCAAAATTAGCCTCCCATTAATGGTACGAAAATGGTAAGTACTGTTGACCTTAAAAAACAAAAGAGCCCTTTATTTTACCAGCATAATGAGTTCCTTTGGGAATAGCGGAGGAATTGTGATTCAGGACTTGCAAGCTGTGGCAAACTATAGGCCAGCCAGTCTGGAGAACTCAGGAGAGGAACATTACAGAGAAAAAGGAAGAGGTTGGTAGGGGCTGCTTGGAACAAAAGACTGTTGGAGGGTGGCGATGGCTTCTTATTGGCTGAGTCGTGGCAGTTTCTCCTTGGCAGGGCTGTTGCTGGGCAAGGAGAAAACCTTCCTTCCTTCTGCTGGAGTAGCAAAGTGAACTAGACCAAAAGTTCTTGGGTGAGCAGTCCCCCTACGGGACTTCTCACCTGCATTTTAAATAAGATTTCCCTCCACTAATTTTCATAGTATCATCAGGAGTTTATCAGTAAAGTACAAAGGAGGAAAGCCTGACCTCATAAACACCACCTTAAAAATAGATATCATTAAGAATGCTTTTGACTATAAGTAATAGAAAACCTTTACACAGTACTCAAGTAAAGGGTTTATTCTCACATAGAGAAGATCTGGAGGTATGTACCTCTTTGAACTGATTTAGCCGCTAGATGATAAGATGTCTAAGTGTTCATTTTCCTCTCATGCATATGCCTGATGGTTGTAAATGGCTGTCAAGGTTCCAAATATCATATCTTTATGCAAGGCAAGAAAAAGAAAGAAGGATATCCCAAACAGGAAAGAGTAAGTTTTCTTTTCACAAGGAAAGGGTAAACTTGCCTGCAACCTTTCTAGTGAACTTCTGGTTACAGCACTGACCAGGACTCTGTTACAGTTTTATCGCTTGCTGAGCATGAGGCTGGAAAATGGGGATGTAGCTATTTCAGGCTCTGCAGTGGAAGGCAGCAAGAGAAAAGAGTTGGGAATGACTGCTGGGCCAGCCAACACTTGGTGTCTTCCATAGCTGGGGGCATGTAGACATGGGTGGAGGAGCACACCAGGCACAGACGATGAGGTACTGGGGAAGTAAAACACAAGGGCACATCAGAACCAGAGGTAGGTAACTGGCTGAAGCATTGGACTGGAGTTCCATCATAGATGACTTTAAGTGCTCAGTAAAATAGCCAGCAAGTGATAAAATGGGTCTAAAAGAAAAGTAAAGACAGAAAGGATAAACGGCTTGACTAAGGTCTTACAGCTGGTAACTGACAGAATAGGAGCTAAAAAGCTTCCCAGCCCCCAGTGCACTGCTATTTCTATTGACTCCACGCTTTTCTGTGGAAAATTCCTACAACCCCATGCATCCTTGACTTGACCTTCAGAGGTTTTAGAAACATCAATCCAAAGGTATTTATTTTCATGGTTTCTTTTACAGCTGAAGTAGCTAAATAGACTCTTTAGTTTCGTGACTGATAAACTGCTAACTGTTGATAAATGTCAGGTCTCCAGTACTACCTGCTACACAATTGAAGGCAACATTATTGAAGTCCCTGATTGCAGTCTTAACAAATGGACTAAATAATGATTCCTATTTAGTAATCTGTTCTCTTTGAACTAGAAACTGAGGACATGGAACCTGGAGCTTCTGGACACAGCAGGAACCAAGTAGAGGGTTTACTTCACAGGTTTCTATACTCATTGTTGCAGATCTTTTCACATTAACAACCTTTTCTGCCCCATGTGCTACTGATTGATCAAGAATGTAAGGTGAATAATACTGACGTGAATAGTGTTAACACTAAGCACCTTTCTAAAACACCTTTCTTTCTAACACACCTTTCTAAGATAGGACAGCTCTACTAAAGACCTTACTGCCAAATAGTCTTTGGACAAATCAGTTTGTTTCTAACAGTTCCTGGCCTTTCATAGTATATATGTTATTGCACTAGAGCCTCGGGCTAGATAGAATAGAAACACAGGGTGGCCCTGCAGTTATAAGATCATAGTATGGTTGGGCCTAAGAAATGTACACATAGGACAGCTCAAGAAACTCAACAGAAGAAACAAATGCAAATTGAAACAGTGACCAAACACAGGAGATTTGCTAAACGTAGTGGCTTTGAATGAGACACTTGTCACACAGATGGATGTTTTGCCAGACTCCTATATCATACAGATACTGTGAAAATAACGCTATAGTGATTGTGTCAGTTCTCTGGCCCTACCGTTGACTTCAGCTGTAGCTTCGTACATCTGTTCTCATGTAGAAACTTTAAATCCTTAAATATGTTTTTCATTTTTATAAAGATAATTTTAGCCTCCCCACTGAAACATTCTTTACTTTGCTCTCAAAGTAAAACCTGCCTTTAACCAGAAGTTTCTGATGTGTGGGAAATTACCCAGGAACTCTTGTTCTTTTGCACCTCTTCTTCCCTCACTCAGTTTAGAGCCATGCATTCATGCCACCTGGGACAGCCCTCAGGTTGGCGAGCATTAAGTGTTGCATTTTGCTTTTTGCTATTTTTAGCAAGATTGTTAGGATTCCCCCCATCCCTCCGTAAAAAGTTTTGCCTCTTGTGTCTTGAAATGCATGTATAACCACAGAATTCTGTAATAAACAGCCAGATGAGAGTTTTGCTCAGAAATGTTGAACAAATCATACCTCTCTGTGAATTATATTACAGGCTATGAAAGTTACAGAGGAGGAGAGCAATAAAAAAGAAAAAGACAACTATTAAATTTTCTAAGTTCTTCCCAAATTTAGTCTTAAATTTGAACTCCTAAGTCAGCTCATAGCACTTTATTAGAAGTGTTCTTACCTGATCCCTTCTCTCTCTATAAAGTTCCACAACAACTCAACAACTAGAGACAGTTCATTTGTGCTAAAGAATAACAGCTTCTTAGACTCTTCAAAGAAGGATTATTCATTATTGTTGAATACGCTTGAAATCCCCCACAAAATTTTTTTTTTCGGGGAGCATGGGTGGCTCAGTCAGTTAAGCGTCCGACTTCAGCTCAGGTCATGATCTCGCAGTCCACAAGTTCGAGCCCCGCGTTGGGCTCTGTGCTGCCAGCTCAGAGCCTGGAGCCTGCTTTGGATTCTGTGTCTCCCTCTCTCTCTGCCCCTCCCCAATTCATGCTCTCTCTCTCTCTCTCAAAAGTAAATAAACATTAAAAAACATTTTTTTTAATTTTTTTTTCTTTCATGGTTGCTAAGTTCTGCCATGTTGAGTCATCATGATTTTGAAAAATAAGTAAAAATTGTATAGATAACTCAGAGAAGAAAATATTTAAGATATTCACCTGCCTGAATGGGGGAGGGAGATAATGTATTATTTTTTACCCTTAACAGTAGAGAGAAGTGTTAAAAAATTATTAGATCTATGTGTCATTGTTGACTTACTGAGTGCAGTTTATAAGAATTTCCAAATTGCACTTATTCTATTTATACTTCCTCTTAGCCCCTAAAGCATTTTTAAAACTTGGAAGAATACATATAATAAAACACAATAAAATGAAATAATTGTTATAATTAAAAAATAATAAATGAGAAAAGCAGGGCAAAGAGAAAATAAAGGTAGAGAACATACAAGAAAGTAAAGTTAGAACACAAATACAATTATAAGTCAATAGGACTTCCATAAAGTATCTTTAAATTATTGTGTTGTACTAGGGTATACTTTTTTTTTTAATGCAAGTGTACTTAAAAACATTTTGTTTGAAAACTGCTGTAATGAGCACCATAGAAAATTGCCTGCCTCTTAATGACTTGCATCAGTAACCTTATGACTACTTTGCCTTGGGTGAAAGGTACTTCATCTCCTGTTTCTTGTCTTCTATGACCCCTTTGCTGACACTGAATCCCATTTCATCAGATCATAGATTTTTATATATGTCTTAGCATTTATGTTTTCAATTAACTGGTTCCTAGCCAATTTAGGAAAATCCTTCAGAAACCAAATTAAGTAATACAACTAGATCAGTTACATGGATCAAACTCAATTTCTGGATTTAGCAAGAATCAGCTAAAGTAAGATGGGTCCTCCTGGCTTTTGTTTATATTAGCAATAGGCATGCCTTCAATAGGGTTCTTTCAGTTGATCTCTCCCCTCCAATTTTGAGAATCAGATTTAGAATTTCCAAAGTTACAATTAATGTATATCACTGTGATATCTTGATTATCTATGTGGCTTCATCACCACTTATTATTGGAATTGTCTTTGAAAGTATAGTAGTTTTTTTTCACTCAGAATACTTTGAGATTTAAACAAAAAAAAAAATAGCTCATAGAAATGTCTTTCATGACAAAAGAGAAACAAAAGTTGCAGTGACTTGATCCTAGGTCTTCTCCTTTGTTTTCTTTTACCCCCTATTTCTTTCCCTAATGTTATCATTCCTGAACTAATTTGCTTTAAATGTTGTTTTCACTATTATGAATGAGAATCATGAGCAAGGCAGTCTTGACTTAGAAAGATTCCTGGGCAGGGCGCCTGGGTCACTCAATCAGTTAAGCGTCTGACTCTTGGCTTCAGCTCAAGTCATGATCTCAAAGTTTCATGAGTTCAAGCCCCATATTGGACTCTGTGCAGGCAGTGTAGAGCCTGCTTAGGATTCTCTCTCTCCCTCTCTTTCTGACCCTCCCCCACTCACTCTGTCTGCTGTCTCTATCTCTCTCAAAATAAAGAAATAAAACTTAAAAAAATATATATATAAGAAAGAAAGATTCCTGGCCTTTGAATCAAGAAACTTATTTCAGGGATACCTCGGCTGGCTTAGTTGGTAGAGCATACCACACTTGCTCTTGGGGTCATGAATGAGTTTGAGCCCCATGTTGCATATGGAGATTACTTTAAAAAAAAAAAAAGAAGCAAACTTGTATTCACATTTGAAGTCAACTAGCTACTAGCTCTGTGATTGTTATTTACTCCCCAGTACAGTGTCTGTAAATTGAGAATGCTGACATTGCAAAACTTTCTAGCAGAATGTTTGGCATACAGCAGGTACTCCAAAAATCACTTGTGTTTCAGCAGATACAAGTTAATTAGCTACTACATAGTGATCTTTTATACTGACTATCCAACTGCCAAATCTTTGGGATTTGTAGTAGCCAACAGTCATGTAACCATTTCAGTTAAACTGTGGAGTCCCATTCGGTAATACATAGTTTTGGTATGATGGTTTGAGCCTTCATTCAGCTAACATTCTTTGGATACCTGCCATGTGCCAGACCTTTTGCCCCTGCTGGCGGTACAGAGATAAACAGAACATGATCTTTGCCTGAGAGGAGCTTCACGGTTCAATGCATACAGTAATGCACTCACTGAGGATTTTACAACACTGTGGTGCAGTGTGCTGATAGAGAACTGAGCAGCACATCGTGGGAGCAGACAGACGGTGCAAGGAAGCCTGTCCAGAAAGGGGAGTGAGGTTTAGAAAGCAATGGTAGTTGGTCTGAGCTGTGAGGATTCAATAGGGATTTGCTGGTGAAGGGAAAGCAGGAGCAGAGGGGACATGTGTGGGAAAGACAAAAAACAAAAAGAATGTAAATGGTGCCAGGTGTGAGAAACTGCCAGCAGTCTGGTGCCACTGATGACAGTAGGCGAGGGTAAGAATAGACAGATCATAGAGGTGGGACCACAGATGACAGAACCCTGCATGCCAGCCTGCTGGGGTATGTTACTAGACAGCAGAAAGCCCTTAGGTATTTCAACCAGACTCCAGGTACACCTTTAGCTGGATCACCCTAAACATGAAGGAGACAATACACAGATGCCAGTGAGGAGGTAATGGCATTAGTTTACTTTAGTCAGATGATGTTGAAGGCCAAACTGAGCAATGGTGCTTAATGGAAAGAAGAAACTGGTTTTGAGATGTGTTGAGAAATAGAATTAGCTGTTCCTCGTGATTGGTTGAATATGTTGGATTAGAGAGAATGACTTGAGTTTCAGTTAGCAGAATGTAATCGTAAGGAGAAAGACCATTCCAGATGAAGCCTCACATTTCAGGGGCACTGCCTCCTTGGTACAAGGACATTTTCTATAGGTGCCTTTGTGTGCAGTGGTATAGCTTCAGGAGAGTTTCTGGACATTTCAGGCACACTTTGAAAGCACCTCTTTGGCCCTACATGCTAACTTAATGTGCAACACTATATGTACACACTTATCTCACTTTTCTTTCTCCGATTAATGTGTCTTTCATATATTAATTTACTTAATTTGCCAGTTATTGTTCATCGATGTTCCATTAGTTCATTGTATCTGTTCTCAGAGTAATTATTCTTTTTAATAGATGCCTCATTAGATGTCATTAATGCATCTATTACCCCTATATTCTTTTGTTTCTAGGGTAATTTTTGGGTGAAGTTAGACTTCCCCCTTTCACCTAGTTTGAAGTGATTTATGTAATCAATTCATTACAATTATAAATATTCTATACCAAGGCTCCTGGGTGGCTCAGTCAGTTAAGCAACCAACTCTTGATTTTAGCTCAGGTCATGATCTCATGTTTTGTGAGTTATAGCCCTGCATCAGGCTCTGCACTGATGGCTTAGAGCCTGCTTGGGATGCTCTCTCCCTCTCTCTGTTCCTCCTACATCTGTCTGTCTGTCTGTCTGTCTCTCTCTCTCTCTCTCAAAATAAATAAATAAATAAATCTTTAAAAATGTATATTGTTTTAAACCATAATTATTCATTTAATGCCCTCATACCATTTCTTTTTGCATATCCACAGTTTGAGAATAAATACAAATTATCTTCCCTATATGATTATCGCTCCCCAGCATCTGATCCCTAACAGTGATGTTGTTTTAACCACAAATCATTTCTGTAGGCAGAGGCATCTCTTATCTAGAATCACCATTGCCCTTTACTAAGCAAAATGCTAAATTAATTGAGAAGGTAGTTCCTTGTAGCCAGACTGGAGCCAGAACAAACCTTTGATCCTCTAACCTGATCCCATTGTCTCTTACTCATTTAACACGTGTATTGAGTACTCGCAATGTATTCAAGTTCAGTGCTCTGTTTCTTTCCTTCTCGAACCCAGGATGAACAGATTTTAGTTATGGTGGCCCTCTAAACTTGTGGAGACATGAAATAATAAGCACAGCGTTTAGTGGCAACTTAATGCTTTATCCCTGAATTTGAAACTCTAAAGGAAGGAAATCCCGGGGGATGTCTAAATCCACCCAAAAATTACCCTAGAAACAAAAGAATATAGGGTAATAGATGCATTAATGACATCTAATGAGGCATCTATTAAAAAGAATAATTACTCTGAGAACAGATACAATGAACTAATGGAACATCGATGAACAATAACTGGCAAATTAAGTAAATTAATATATTAAAGACACATTAATCGGAGAAAGAAAAGTTAGCATGTAGGGCCAAAGAGGTGCTTTCAAAGCGTGCCTGAAATGTCCAGAAACTCTCCTGAAGCTATACCACTGCACACAAAGGCACCTATAGAAAATGTCCTTGTACCAAGGAGGCAGTGCCCCTGAAATGTGAGGCTTCATCTGGAATGGTCTTTCTCCTTACGATTACATTCTGCTAACTGAAACTCAAGTCATTCTCTCTAATCCAACATATTCAACCAATCACGAGGAACAGCTAATTCTATTTCTCAACACATCTCAAAACCAGTTTCTTCTTTCCATTAAGCACCATTGCTCAAGGACTGTGTGCATCTCACCACTATTACTGCAGCATCCAAGCCAGGCACCAGTGCATGGTGCATCAGTATGTGGCACCAGTGCATGGACCAGTGCATCAGTATGTGGCAAATGTTGGGTCATATTTATGATGGCTCCTCCCTTGTCTTCCAGACAGCTTGTGCAAAATCCTTCCATGTTAATTCCCTTATCACTCTTGTCCCTTTTTTTACTAAACTGTCATTCCAGGACATAGAGACTCTGAATCAACTTTGCTTCCTCACTGGTAACATACTATAAAAGCAAGAGAAATGTGGGAGTGAGTGCTGTGTGTATGGGTAACTGCTTACTAACAAGTGTAAGTGAAAAGATTTTGATTAACTATCAGGGTGGCCATGTTTAGGGCCCAGACAGCCACATAATTTTCTTTTCCTTCCTAACTTCATGACATATCTAAATACAGAGAAATCTCAGAGAATTTTAAGAGAAGACTTGGTTTTCCCCAACCAGATTTATGTATATATCCTTTTTCTTTTCCCAGAAATTCACCTATTATATTTAAAAAGGTCTTCCTGCAAATGAAGGAAGCTTGATTTCTTTTTCTTTGGGATCACCGTAAGGTATGTGTAGGCAAGCCAGCTATTAATAAGTAATCACACAGTACTAGGACAGTTGTTTTCCAAGCCGCCTCACCAAGCCTGGGGAAGACCACCAGGCGGTGTGACAACTGCAGAGGACGGCCTTGTCAGCCTCCCCACCCCAGCCCGCTGGCAGCACAGCCTCGCTGTCTACGTTTGGGTTTTGAATGCTCGCGTGTGTGTGCTACCACTGCCGGCCTGCCTATCCACATCCACGTGGCCACCACTGCTGAGGCCTCTCAAAACCTCAAGCTGGGTGAACATACAGAGAGCAGGTCCCAACTTCTATCCCAAGCTAGGACAGAAGTGCTTCTCACCACAGGGTGAGGATCTTGGGTTTGGTACCATTTCTTTCTACCTTCTGCCTGAACTCATGAGCTGAGTCAGACAAGATTCTTTCTTCTCCTTTCCCGACACTCCTGCTCTTGCATCTCTCCGTGCCCTGGGACCTTCAGACTTGGTCTGTCCCCTAAAGGACGAACAGAGAGGGGGAAGGGGCTCTATTATAGTGATTTCATGTCAGTAGCAAAGTTAAGAAGTAGACTCAATTCAGGAAGCAAGATGTGTTGGACGTATATTTTCTTAAAAGCCACTTCCTTTTCTTTCTAAAAACATAAAAACACAAGGAAAAAGTATCCAAAATATTGAGACATCTCAGGTGATGAACAAAAATTGGTATGAGAGGAAGAAAAGACCATGTCAGAAATAATCTGTCACTGGTAGTGATTGTGGACGTGTTTTCTTAAGATGCCTTCATCTGTTTCACTGGGAAGAATTTTTAAAGGTCAGAAGAGCCAGTATAAGATAATAAGAGAAAAATAAGCCTCTTTGTTTTAATTAATTAAAAATAACCAAAATGCAAAAAACTACTTCTAGTTTCATAACCTCTACTTCTAACCTAGATAGTCTTCTACTGGAGATAATATTATTTCCACCATAATTAATTTTAATCCACAGTCAGTTGGAAAACTTCATATATTTCAGGCATATAATTATTATCACAGAAGATTATTTCCCTGGCATCATTCTAACCCTAGGGAGTAAGAGGAAATCCAGTGTTTATTTTTAGTGTATCTTCCATTTTTTTCTTCTTTAAGGATGGAGCAAAAAGTTACTACCTTTCAACACAGCCTGTTTTCATTTTACAATTCCTTTATATTTTTTATTTGCCAACCTGAAAACAAATGTGTTCAGAATACTGGAACCTGAGAAAAGAGAATCTCGTTCATTTCTATTCTCTAAGTCTTTCACTGTGCAAGAGAATGGGAGCTAGGGACAGCAGGGTTAAACACCAGCATTCTGTGCACCCAGGGTCATAATATCTCTGGAGTCCTGAGTCTCTGACTCGTGATGGAGCAGTGTGAATAAAAGAAAGCTTGGGGTGGAGGCAGAAAACCTGATTCAAGTGTGGGTGGAGCAGACAGATGAAGTTAACAGAATTTGCCCTTGAAGGATTTGCTGGTTCCTACTATATTTTGAGTCCTTGAAGAACGGAAATCTTGCTATATTCATGTTTGTTTGTTTTTTAACCTCCCCTTCCACAGCTTTGCCTATAATGAAGATTCTTATAAAAAACACAAGCAGGCCAGCAAATTATTAAATGAGAATTTACATGTGGAGGCTTCTAATCTGTGAAGCACTTTCAAATTAAGGTGGTGGTGGGGCGCCTGGGTGGCTCAGTCGATTAAGCATCCGACTTCGGCTCAGGTCATGATCTCACGGTCCGTGAGTTCGAGCCCCACGTCGGGCTCTGTGCTGACAGCTCAGAGCCTGGAGCCTGCTTCAGATTCTGTGTCTCCCTCTCTCTCTGCCCCTCCCCCGTTCATGCTCTGTCTCTCTCTGTCTCAAAAATAAATAAACATTAAAAAAAAAAATTCAAATTAAGGTGGTGGTAATATGGTTAAGAGTGTTTGAGTTTGTCTTACTTACATTGAATAATCTTCTTTTATGACCTTGCTATGGATGAAGGGCTCTGTTAGGATGCTCAGTATTCCTGAGTCAGGCCAGTGCTATGTATCATTATTTTAGAGTATGTCACGTGTCCACCACCAAGACCATAGCTGCCTCCAGGCCTCCCATGCCTCCTTGATCCTTGTGGACAGTAACTTTTTGGCAAAGACATTGGCATATGACATATCCTCATGAGGCATGTTCATTCAGTGAGCAAGTATTTATTGAATTTCCAGTATACACCAGGAGTTCTGCTGGGAGCCGGAGATACAGCAGAGAATAAAACTCAGAATCCTGCATTCACAGAGTTTTCATTCTGGTTAGATGGTATTGTAACAGAAGCCTTCCAGCCCTTTGATAACTACATCCAAGGGAGAGAATAGTCTCACACATGTCTGTTGTACCAAAGTCTGCACTCTGCTGAGGCTTAGTTGCATTCCAGGGGTCAGTAGCATTGGGAGAATTGATTTTATTCAAATTCTGATTAAAATAATATTAATAAAATCAGTCCTTGCCACTGAGGCTGTTTACTGCCTCAGGGATATCTGTTCCATATTCACACAGATCCCCCAGTGTTTAGGGGGAAAGAGAAAAAAAGGGGGACTCCAAAGTGAATTAACATTGATTGATCACATGCCTGAGATTACATATTTTAATATGCATTTTCTTGTTCAACATAGAATCACTGTGAAATAGGCATTGTTATTCTATTTTACAACTACAATCATAAAAATAGCTTTTTTTTACTTTAACATTTCTTGTGGGCCAGATGCATGTTAGTCTCTTCCTTGGATTATCTCATTTAACCATCATGGAAACTCCATGAAGCGGATTTTTAATTTCCCCCAGTTTGCAGGTGAGGAAGCTGCAGCTTAAAGCAGAAAGTAGTATACCTAAAATGATACAGCTGATAGGGAGTGAAGGTAACACCTGAGTCCTTTAACACCAACACTTCCCCATGTTCCATGTGGACTCAGGTTAGGAAGCCTTCTCTACCTCCACCTGTCTCCACAGGAAGATGCAGACCTTTATCTTTGAGCGGGCTTCTTTTTTTTTTTTTAATGTTATATTTATTTTTGAATGAGAGAGAGAGACAAAGCGTGAGCAGGGTAGGGTCAGAGAGAGAGGGAAACACAGAATCCAGAGCAGGATCTAGGCTCTGAGCTGTCAGCACAGAGCCCAACGTGGGGCTCAAACCCACTAGCCATGAGATCATGACCTGAGCCTAAGTCAGACACTTAACCAACTAAGCCAGCCAACAGTGGATTCTGGTGTCCTGCCAAATAGATGCATGTAAGGTGTTCATGAAAACCCCTCCTGGGGACCATTGCCAACATCACAGAAGATATCTTTCTGTAGTACTGCCCCTTGACTTCAAAGCACAGATCAGTAATTTTAATTCCCTATATAATTATTTTCATTTTCTTAGCAATCCTTTTTTTCTGTTGGCCTTGCTCACAAGCTAAAACCCACACTGAATACTGCTCCTGAGGGTTTCCAGTCCTGTCTGTGAGAATCCCCCAAGAATATCTTGACTTTGGAACTTCCCTCCAGCCCCACGTTGGTGACCTTTGTGTGCTCCTTTTAAGACAGAAGATAAAACAGATGCTTAAAATTGTCATTTCACAGTTGACGTTTTAATAGATGTTGCTCCCCAACTGATATTTGTTTTAGGTTCTTAAGTAAATAATTTATAATGTGTGTGTATACCCTAAGGCAATATTACCACAAAAGGTACGGTGTTATAAACTGAAAATAAATTCACTTGGTTCCGTGCCATATTCTAAAAATATCAGTGGAGGGGCAGGAACAGTAGTAATGAGAAATAATATTTCTTCCAAGTAGCTGGGAGAGAAAAAAAAAAGAGAAGGAAGATAGGAGGCAGGATTTTATTGGAAAGAAACAATACTCAAGATGAGCAGAAAGAGTGGGCAAGGTCACTGTGCCCTAAGCAGTAGAATACAAGACAGGCTAGCTTTGGCAGAGCTGGATGTACTACCTAAAGGGATCTTTCCAAGAAAGATCTGTGGTGGGGCTGCCTGGGTGGCTCAGTCGGTTAAGCATCCAACTCTTGGTTTTGGCTCAGGTCATGATCTCACTGTTTGTGGTTTGAGCCCCATTCAGGCTCTGTGTTGGCAGTGCAGAGCCTACATAAGATTCTCTCTCTCTCTCTCTCTCTCTCTCTCTCTCTCTCTCTGCCCCTCCCCTGCTCTCTCTCTCAAAATAAATAAACTTTAAAAAAAATTTTTTTTTTTTTTAAAGAAAGAAAGATCTATGGTGCTGTAAGTCTCATTTGGCACAAGGCCACATGGCCCCACTTACCATAATGGAAGGAAACAGTTCTGGACCACAGGCCCTGCTTCCCTCCTGATTGGTGCAGAACTCAAGCTGTAGAGTGTGAGCATCCCTCTGCCATCATCGCCTTCCCTTCCATGTTTCTGCCTGCTCGTGCTCTTATGCCACGTCTGCATCCGTTGCTTTTTGGGGACAACCAAAATGGTGGCTGTGGGCCTATGTCAAAGGACCTTCTAGAACAGACAGGAAAACGTTATTACTTTAAAAGAGCCAGAAGCCAACCCTGTAGAACAAACACCAGTGTGGTTTGTGCTGTTAGGGGTACAGATAATCCTCTGGTAGCCTGCTCATGGTAGAAATGGTCTACACATGCTTTCCACTGTTCCCTTCAACTTACTCCTCATTCCACTGCAGTCTGGCTTGGCAAATTCTTCCTGTTACTTTTTTGTCTTTGGCCCATTCACTATGATCATCGACTTTCTCCCTCCCCAGCATGCAGGACACCATCACCACTGTCTCCTGATCTCCTCCCCAGTTGTGACACTTGTCCTCCTCTACCTCTCTTCCTTCAGTATGAGAGGTCCCTTATATCACATCTTGACCTTCTCACACCCTCCCTAGATGTGCTCATCAGTTGTGGCTTCAATCCTGATGATTCACGTTTGGTTTATCCTTTCCCCTAGCCTGCAAATCCTTTCCAAGGCCTTCATCTTCTGGGTATGCTACCAAATTGAGTGTGTCTACACAAAATTCTGCATCCCCTTCCAGCAAACGTGTCCCTCCTGCATTCCCTCTCATTGTCTAGATGTTCAGCTTTCAAGCTAGAAGCCACTCACTTTTTCTCCTTATTTTACCCATAGTCAGTCTTCTTGCCAAGTGGATTGCACATTTCTCTTACTAGCAGAAATTTTGTGCCTCCACAGTGATTTCCTTTGTTAGTCCTCAACATTTTTTGTGTGAATTTTATGAAAGGCTTCTACTGATCTCTGCACCTCCAGGTCTTAGTGCTACCAGGCATCCTTCATATTGTCACCAGAATGTGTGTGTGTGTGTGTGTGTGTGTGTGTGTGTGTCTGTGTGTCTGTGTGTCTGTGTGTCTGTGTGGTTTTTTCTAATGTTTATTTATTTATTTTGAGAGAGAGAGAGAGACAGAGCACGAGCATAGGAGGGGCAGAGAGAGAGGGAGAAAGAGAATCCCAAGCAGATTCTGTGCTGTCATCACAGAACCCAACATGGGGCTCAATCCCACAAACCATGAGATCATGACTTGCCAAAATCAAAAGTCAGACACTCAACTGACTGAGCCACTGAGGTGCCCCTCACCAGAATAGTTTTATAAATCCAAATCTGATTGTGCCACTCTCTGAAGTCATGCATTTAAAAGTAGTACCGAGTTAGTAGAAGCAGAATTCTTCCCTTAGAAGCCAAGATTTGTCAAGAAAATTTGACTAGGTAGACTTCCAATGAATAAATTCTGAATGAGAGCCCAGTAAATATAAGCCATAGTCTAGGACTATGAATAACTATGTCCAAGACATTATTATGTTTATCTATATGAAATATGTCTAATTTGCTTGTAAAATTAAGGTATTCAAATAGATTCGTTTTCTGCTGCTGGAAAATTAAGAACTGACCCTCAGTCAAAATTTGCATTTGTGTCCTATCATGAAGAAGCTTTAACAAAATAAATAGGATCATAAAATTAACATTTTATTGTTCTTCAAAGATCTGTATTCACTTTACTACTCTCACTGAATTAAATTACCTTTTGTTATTTGTTTATATAAGGAAAAAACAAGTCAACCTGACTGAATAAAATATGCATTATTTATAAGCTCTTGGACTTTCTCTTATTTAAATGCTTATGAATTTCTTAGCTGACTTAACTTATGTACCTTGTGCCAATATGAGTTTGGTTAATCAATGAATGATGTGTCTTTACACTCAAATTTTCCAATAACAAAAATTTCTTTTTTCACATGGGTATATAGTTACCCTGCAGCACTCGTCTTAAATGACAGTAGCTTCTCTTGATACTACTACATATTGCTGTATTGTGATTAAATGAAATTTCCTTGGGCTGGCCTGGCAACTTTACCATCTTTTAGCATTGTTATTCCAAATTCTCGATAAATAAAAAATTTTGCAACCTCATCTTTTCTCAAATAAACTGAAAACAAGCTGCACTTAATTTTAGTCTTAATTCATTCCAGTATGTTTTTTTACCAGTGAATCAGGATTGTATGTGTATCTTAAGTGAGAAAATTGGGGAAAATAACAGGAAAACCAAAATGAGACCTGCAATGAGGTTATTAACAAGCAAAATGCGTGCTGAGAAGACAGGACATTTGGCAGCCAGGAGCACAGCCTCAGGTCTGGCTCTGAGCTTCCCAGCAGCCTATGCAAAGAGAAGACCATGAATGATTACTTGAATCAATCAGTGTTCTGAGATATATAAGCAGCCAGCTGCTTAGAAATACACTCTCCTGACACGAAATCTCAAGAGATTGCTCTCTTGAAGGGCAACATCCTTAGCAGAAATACAACCGGTTTCAAAGGGCAGTCTCTTCTGGCATCTCATAATGTGGACTAACAGCACCAGACCAGCAGATCTGCAAGAGACCCAAGATTGCAGGTCCCTGGCACAACCCACAGATAGAACTGAGTATCCAGAGGAATAGAGGACTTGCCTTTTAGTCAATCCTACATAAATAGTACCTATTTCAGTCGGAGGCTTGATGTGTTCTGAACAGCAGTGAGTAAAATTATACTCCCACCCAAAATCTAAACTGAGTAGAAAGTGAAAGCTTTACCTTTATCTTGAGGGAATGGCCATGGACAAAACCAAAGACTTTTTCTAAGAACTTTGGATCCATTCCAGTTCTGTACCTTATGATGGACCATCTTTTTTAAACAAAATAACTTTCAGATGAGACATGCAAATAAATTCATGATACAGTGAACCCCTATATAACTAAATTGGTTTATTCTGTACAGTTATTTTGAGCTTTATAAGCCACTTAACATGTACCAAAAATTAAGACATTGTTTTCAGAAAATTTTATCTAAGTCTGTTTTTTTTAAATAATATTTGAGCTCAAAGCCGTTGTCTCTTAAGACCACTCTCCATGTGTGTTAAAACCTCTCTATCTAGGGGCGCCTGGATGGTTCAGTCGGTTAAACGTTTTGACTCTTGATTTCCTCTCAGCTCAGGTCATGATTTCACAGTTGGTGGGATCGAGCCTCTCATCCAGCCCTGCACTGACAGCACAGAACCTGCTTGGGATTCTCTCTCTCCCCATCCCTCTCTGCTTCTTCCCCACTTGCTTGCTCACTCTCTCTCTCTCTCTCCAAATAAATAAATGTAAAAAAAAAAAAAAAAAAAAAAAAACCTCTCTATTTGCATTCAGGTATGACTTCATGCTCAGGGAGATATTTTAGTCCCCCCCTTATCTGTGGTGGGGCGACATATGTCAGTACCCCCCAGTGGATGCCTGAAGCCACAGACAGTGCAGAACCCTATAGTCAATATATATTAAGTTTTTTCCTATACATACATACCTTTGATAAAGCTTTACCTATACATTAGGCACAGCAAGAGATTAACAACAACTAATAATAAAATAGAACAATTATGACCATATGCCATAACAAAAGGTATGTGAATGTGGTATCTCTCTCAAAATACTGTACTCCCCCTTTCTCTTGTGATGATGTGAGATGATAAACTGTTACATGAGGAGATAAAGTGAAGTGAATAGCGTAGGCTTATAAGGTAGTGTTAAGCTACTATTGACCTTCTGAAGATACATCAGGAGGATCACCTTCAGGACTGTGGTTGACCAAATGTGACTGAAAACGCAGAAAGCAAAACCACAGATAAGGGGCAGATAAAAGAACACCATACGTTATTTTCGAGTGGTTGTGGTTTTGTTGACCTAGAGTTTCCCTCAGAAGAGTAGAGTTTAGCATTGACCATGGTGATAATATTTTTTTCTTACTGTAAGCCAAATATACTAATCTGCCTATTCTTAATCTCTAAACAAGTGAGAACATTTTAAATTTTCAAATTTTTTCAGTGGCAGTCAATCAGCAAACACATTTATTTTTCTGATGAAACTACTTGGTAACCAAGTAAAGCTTGGACACACAAATAAAAGAACAGGCCTTAAGCCATGCACTGAAGATTAACACAACCAGATTATTTCTCTGTCTAAAGTATTCTAAAGTAACTTAACTACACATATTTGATGTTGTTGCAGGAAGAGAATTGTGATGATGTGTTCAAATTACACTTTATTTAGGAAATGTTAAAAGTGTAGTGTGCAGTAATTGGAGATATATGCGAGTTATTTCCAGAACTCTCTAGCACTGATAATGTGCAATAATAATTATTAAATAATAGTGAGGAAAAGATATAAACATGTAGTTAATAGGTGAAATAAAAAATAATATCTAAAATTGTTTGTTAGGTTAAAAAAATATGGGGTGCCTGGGTGGCTTAGTTGGTTAAGCGTCTAACTTTGGCTTAGGTCATGATCTCACAGTTCGTGGGTTCAAGCCCCGCGTCAGGCTCTGTGCTGACACCTCAGAGCCTGGAGCCTGCTTCAGATTCTATGTCATGTCTCCCTCTCTGCTACTCCCCCACTTGCACTCTCTCTCTCAAAAGTAAATAAAATAATAATAATATTAGTTTAGTCTATTCTGTATATAATTATGGCTAAATACAATTGAATTTTTATTCCTATTGGTTTAGAAATCTTACATTTACCATTGGGTCACAGGTTTTTGGGCAAGTTTTTGTTTTTTGTTTTCTAATTAAATAAAAATGTCCAATTCAACAATAGTTCTAGAGCGGCTACCATAAGCAAAGCATAGTGTGGCCTGCGGGGAAGTAAAGATGAATAGGGTCAGGGCCCCTGTGTTGAAAAGATGAAGAACCTGGTGGGGTGGACATACTCTCCACAAACCTGAGGGAATAAGGCAGTGTAATGGGGGGACCCAGATGGACTAGAAACAAAGTGTTAGAGGCCGAGAGGGAAACTGGGAGTGGAACGGCCATGAAGCAGCGGGGCACGGGGGTTGGATGTACTTACTAGTGGAAACTAAATTTCATTTGCGAGCTATGTAATACTAAAACTACAACTTCACTGCTAAAGTACTTTCCTTCTCCCTTAATCTAGCAGCTAAATCTTACCAGAGAATTCCATCTCCTGTTCAGAGACTCGTGCTTTAAAAAAGTAGTCTTTTTCCCTCTCTTCTCCCTCCAAAACTTCTCTATTCCTTCTTCCATATTTTCCTCTTTCCTTTTCCATACTTTTTCCCAGTCATATAGAAGTACAGAATTTTGAATTCTAAATTTATCATTGCCCTCCCTTTGTGGCATGGCTGGTCCACTTTGGTGAAATTCTCTTCATCCTTCAGCCTCCTCAGACAGACTTCCCAAACCCCTAGACCAAGTTACTCCCTCCTTCCTCTCTCTTCTCAGAGCATACATATATTCTTATTATAGTAATTTGCAGTGTGTCCCTGATACCATGATCCTTGTAAAGCCTTGGCCTATTTCCATTTGAACCTTTAGTACCTGACACTACCAGCTGCCTAAATGGATGAGTGTATGAGTGAACAAAACAAATTCCTTTTGACTAGTAAATACATCTCACAAGGTACTGTTCTCTATATCTCAGGGATATTGGTTACAAACAAAATAAATATTTTTAAATAATGGTGAAGATTCCCTAAAAACTGATACTTCATATATAAAGGCAGTGCTAAATTTAGTCATCTTAAATAACCATGAGAGCTTTTACTTTGTTCTTTTTTTTTTTAACATCATGATAGAAAGATAATATAGTATAGGCAGTTTTAAGAAGTAAGGCTTGAAATTGGAGTCCCATTTTTTTTACCACCTCTTTTTTTTTAAGTTTTTATTTTTTTTATTTATTATTTTTTTTAAATATTAGATTTATTGTCAAATTGGTTTCCATACAACACCCAGTGCTCATTCCCACAGGTGCCCTCCTCAATACCCATCACCCACCCTCCCCTCCTTCTCACCCCCCATCAACCCTCAGTTCTCAGTTTTTAAGAGTCTCTTATGTTTTGGCTCCCTCCCTCTCTAACCTTTTTTTTTCTTCCTTCCCTTCCCCCATGGTCTTCTGTTAAGTTTCTCAGGATCCACATAAGAGTGAAAACATATGGTATCTGTCTTTCTCTCTCTGACTTATTTCACTTAGCATAACACTCTCTAGTTCCATCCACTTTGCTACAAAAGGCCAGATTTCATTCTCATTGCCACATAGTATTCCATTGTGTATGTAAACCACAATTTCTTTATCCATTTGTCAGTTGATGGACATTTAGGCTTTTTCCATAATTTGGCTATTGTTGAAAGTGCTGCTATAAACATTGGGGTACAAGTGCCCCTATGCATCAGCACTCCTGTATCCCTTGGGTAAATTCCTAGCAGTGCTATTGCTGGGTCATAGGGTAGATTTATTTTTAATTTTTTGAGGAACCTCCACACTGTTTTCCAGAGCGGCTGCACCAGTTTGCATTCCCACCAACAGTGCAAGAGGGTTCCTGTTTCTCCACATCCTCGCCAGCATCTATAGACTCCTGATTTGTTCATTTTAGCCACTCTGACTGGCATGAGGTGGTATCTGAGTGTGGTTTTGATTTGTATTTCCCTGATGAGGAGCGACATTGAGCATCTTTTCATGTGCCTGTTGGCCATCTGGATGTCTTCTTTAGAGAAGTGTCTCTTCATGTTTTCTGCCCATTTCTTCACTGGATTATTTGTTTTTCGGGTGTGGAGTTTGGTGAGCTTTTTATAGATTTTGGATACTAGCCCTTTGTCCAATATGTCATTTGCAAATATCTTTTCCCATTCTATTGGTTGCCTTTTAGTTTTGTTGATTGTTTCCTTGGCAGTGCAGAAGCTTTTTATCTTGATGAGATCCCAATAGTTCATTTTTGCTTTTAATTCCCTTGCCTTTGGGGATGTGTCACATAAGTAATTGCTGTGGCTGAGGTCAGAGAGGTTTTTTCCTGCTTTCTCTGAGATTTTGATGGTTTCCTGTCTCACATTCAGGTCCTTTATCCATTTTGAGTTTATTTTTGTGAATGGTGTGAGAAAGTGGTCTAGTTTCATCCTTCTACATGTTGCTGTCCAGTTCTCCCAGCAGCATTTGTTAAAGAGACTGTCTTTTTTCCATTGGATGTTCTTTCCTGCTTTGTCAAAGATGAGTTGGCCATACGTTTGTGGGTCTAGTTCTGGGGTTTCTATTCTATTCCATTGGTCTATGTGTCTGTTTTTGTGCCAATACCATGCTGTCTTGATGATTACAACTTTGTAGTAGAGGCTAAAATCTGGGATTGTGATGCCTCCTGCTTTGGTCTTCTTTTTCAAAATTACTTTGGCTATTCGGGATATTTTGTGGTTCCATACAAATTTTAGGATTGCTTGTTCTAGCTTCGAGAAGAATGCTGGTGCAATTTTGATTGGGATTGCATTGAATGTGTAGATAGCTTTGGGTAGTATTGACATTTTGACAATATTTATTCTTCCAATCCATGAGCAGGGAATGTCTTTCCATTTCTTTAAATCTTCTTCAATTACCTTCATAAGCTTTCTATAGTTTTCAGCATACAGATCTTTTACATCTTTGGTTAGGTTTATTCCTAGGTATTTAATGCTTCTTGGTGCAGTTGTGAATGGAATCAGTTTCTTTATTTGTCTTTCGCTTGCTTCATTATTAGTGTATAAGAATGCAACTGATTTCTGTATGTTGATTTTGTATCCTGCGACTTTGCTGAATTCATGTATCAGTTCTAGCAGACTTTTGGTGGAGTCTATCAGGTTTTCCATGTATAATATCATGTCACCTGCAAAAAGTGAAAGCTTGACATCATCATTGCCAATTTTGATGCCTTTGATTTCCTTTTGTTGTCTGATTGCTGATGCTAGCTAGCACTTCCAACACTATGTTAAACAACAGTGGTGAGAGTTTTTACCACCTCTTTTTCAGCAAAGCAGCGTTGTTAGTTATAGCAGAGAAGTAAAGGGACAAGCTGGGGAAAGAGCTGTAGAATCGCAACCTGATCAGAGATGCTCAGGCAAGACCAGGCTCCACATCCACAGATGAATCAGCATCATCTCCAGCCAGAACTGCTCATGGTGCTGAGCCATCCCCCAGACCGCTGTAGCAGAGGAAGAACACAAGTACTCTTACATCCTATGCTTGGAACATGCAAGTTAAACTGTGAGAAGATTAACAGGAGGCAAAGCACACAAATTTTATTTCCAATTGATATTTTTATAGGGCATGTGGAGGGCTACATAGAAAAATGAAGCCCCCCCCCCCAAAAAGCAATTAGACCCGGGGCTCCTCTGCCTTTTTTACAAAGGGTGATAAAACTGTGGAGAAGTGACCAGGCAAAGAAAAGGATTGGGGTTTTTTAAGGGTAGTATATTGGAGGAAAGTGACTAAGAAATACATGGGGGAAACTGATGGAATGTAAAGGTGGTTTTAGTATGGTTTGTGCAGACTCATCGTGGTGTAGACTCTTGTCTCCAGTGTTAAGAATGTTCTTTTTCTCCTGGTACTGGGAGGACATCTTTCTCATGGGAAATGTATGCCCTGCTTTTTAGGCAGAAAGAAGGACAGAACCCTTCCTGCATCTGCTATTCTTTCTCAATTGCCTGCCACTCAAAATAACCAAATGCCAAAGTGGCATATTTGGGGGCAGAATGTTCTGACGCCTTTTATTACTGTGATCTAACTGTGGACTGGCATGAGGTGTGTGTGGCAGGGGACTTCTAGGGAGAAGGGGATGGGGTCTCTGTTGAAGATCCCTGCTGCGACTAATGGACTTGACATACCCAAAGTCAGCTGATGCCCTTCTTAGGCTGTGTGGCTAGGTGGTTAAAGGAGATACAAATAACAGGGCTGTGCCTGGAGTGTAGTCAATGTGCTGGCCCAGTTAGCTGTTGTGAGAGAAGGGTTTGAGGTTGGTCATGATGCTCTGTAAGTAGCCTTTAATGACTGAGCAGGACTTGCACAGAATAACTGTTGTCACAGGGTCTGGGACCGGCCCATTCAGTCTCCAGCTCTTGAACCTTAAAGGAGCAGCCTCAGTAGAAGTTTTGTCCAGATCAGCATTTCCCAAAATGTCCTGGATATTATTGGGAGTGGGAAGAGGTATTGTGAATGAATCCAGGTGCCTAACTCTGTCTTCCTATGTTTCCAGGTTTCTGTACTGCTTTAATATGCAGATATTCATTGTAACTCTTTTCAAGGGGGTACTGTTATTTTTCACATAACACATGCTGGGAAATGCTGTCAGATCTGATTTTCACCTGCTGTAGGCTCTTGAAAGCACACCTAGGCAATTGGAAGGTCCTCCTCAAATCTGTCAGATCACCCATTTTCTGGGCCTACTATGGTTGATCATGTACATGAGAGCTCCTTATTTCTAGGGAACATGTTTTGCAAAAAAAAAAAAAAAAATTTGCAGTGAGGCAAGCTTGCTGACTGAACCTCAGTGTATTAAACAGAGGCTCAGAGGATGAGACCTCTCTTGTTCTATTCATCCACTGATGCTGGTTCTCTGTAAATATAGTTTATCACACTTGTGTGGCTTTTAATGCAAGGTGGACAGTTTAAAAATTTTAGTAGATAGTTAAAGAACACGGAACTCATTTAAGTTTGTATGCCCTACATTAAAGTGATTGCTTGATACCCACTGTGAACGTGCCGTTTGTTGATTCTCAGCTAGGCTTATTAGATTGTGGAATTGCAAACAATACTGAGGCCAAATGCCTTCATGCTCTGAGCATTTATGTATATTGAAAAGTCAGCCTTCGATTTAGGCCAAGTAATAAAAGTTTCATGCAACTCAAAATCAAAGTGTGTTGCAGATTTCTGGTCCCTGAGTTCTCAGGGCTAAAATATATAAGTGGTGGGGAGAAAAGCCCTTCATATTTTACCAGTTAGGCCTGGTATCTACACAGTTGTGGTCATCCTTCCACAGCAGCAGTTGCTAGGACCTTGGACCTAAGCAGATAGAAGAAGATCAAATTTCAAAAGAAAATGCCCGGTGACATATAGTGAAGGGCTTTATTAGCAAGGTAGTACATTCCTCTCCTGCACTTCTTTACGCTTCTGTAAAGTGTCCTGGCTCCTGTCAATGTGTTGGCATTTAGTTGCCTGTCCTTAGAATATCATGCCTTCTTAACCATGTACTTAACCGTGGACTAACTGTCCAGAAAGTGTCACTACCTTTGCAAATCCTCTATATCCCAAGAGAATTGCCAAGACTTGACCTTGGACAGGAGCTATAGGTAGTGACCAAGACATGGAAGGTTCCGGGGGCAGCCTGCGGCCAGGTTCCTTTAGCCACAGCACGCCCTGAAGGAAGAGATGAAGTCTGCCCACAACTAAAGATGCCTGTCGCCAGTCCTACGGCAGAATGAGGAGAATTAGGTTTATATAAATTATCAGAATTTATTCTGAGACTACATTTGTGGTTTGACCTACCATGTATTTTAGTTTTCATTGTTGTTTTGGCCGATAAATGCCATGTCATTCTAATATTACTTAGTATTAATACAAACAAGTAGTATAATAAAAACAGCTACCAAATTTGGAAATGCAAATGTTTACTCGATTTTCTTCAGTCTTCAGGTTCTTTAAAATAAAATTAAATCCTAACACAAACACCTACTAGATGATTCACAGAGATGTTATGGAAATAAATTATGTAATGCATGGAGATATTTTGACCTACTTGGAAGAAAGCTACAATAACAAGTTATTTGTATTATAGATGGCCAAGCAAACAAACTTTATTTCAAAGCGATACAGTACCTAGACCAAAATAGCCATCGCTTTATTACAGTGCTCGTATTCCATGCCTCCTGCTGCTTATGACATCCCAGGAGACATAGAGGTTAATTGCATTTTTAAATTCATAGAATTTTAGACTAGACAAGACTTTAGAGATGCCTCTTCTCTATGAAAAGCAAAATTAAAGCTCTCCAAAGGGAGAAAGGGCTACTAGATTTTGTCAGTAATTCTAGGGCTATGATTAATGTTTTCATTTGCATAAATTTACATATAACATTCAGAGCTCTTTAACTCTAAGTAAGCAAAGTAAAGTTAAGCTAATGGGCTCCCTTGCCCTGGATTCAATCCAGTATTCAGGGATTGAGGGAACTGAGACCCAGCTTGTCCCTTCCTATCCTTTCCAAAGCCAAGATACTCAGGGGAAGCTCACGAGGATTTTGACTGTACTTTGCAGCCATGATTCCAGGCCCTGACACCTTTTTAGTTTATCTCCTGGTTTCTAGTTTTCTTGTGGATGGGTATGGGTACTATATACCTGATATATGTTTATGTCAATTTTTCTTCCGAATAACTCAGCAAATATTCTGCTATTTCCTACATTGTAGGAAGGGGGAGGGAGAATCATTCTGTTTTTTGCCTGTGAATTATCCTTAATAATACACTGAGCACAAGCTATGTGACTTATCTGTGTTCCCTCTTGTCTTTCCTTCTTTGCTCATTTATTGTTGCTGGTGACTGATGGCAGGAGGAAAGAATAAAACAGAAGCCATTTTATTTGGCGCTTTTTTTTTTAGCAGCACTGATAGGAAATTTTAATGAAGACATTTGAGTTTTATGACCAAGACTTGTCCATTTTTCCTGCTTACTCTCCTCCCCACCAAAAATGGAAAATTCAGAATTAATTAATTGAATATTCTATTGTGGATAATTATTCTCCATAAATTTTAAGTCATCTAAAGGTCATGTCCTTCTTAAAAACTGAGAACAAACTGAGGGTTGATGGGTATTGAAGAGGGCATCTTTTGGGATGAGTACTGGGTGTTGTATGGAAACCAATTTGACAATAAGTTTCACATATTAAAAAAAATAATAAAATAAAAAATAAAAAACATTCTCTGCCAAAAAAAAAAAAAGAAGTCATGTCTCACACTGGCTGGTTCACACTATAACTTAAAATAATTTTTTTAATTGTATTCTGAGCCTGACTTTTATTATCCCTTATTACATAAAGAAAACTTGAACTTGCTTTTTTGATATTAGGTCAAGCTCATTTCTGGTAGTTGCAGGGAGAAACAGAGCCAGAAAATCCTATCCCTGCACACGGAGCCTTTATGTCACAGTGATACTTTTAAAAGAAATATGGCCAGTTCCATAAGAAGAGGATTTGTAGATATGAGGACAATGAATACTTGAGTATTATCTTGTTTTTCTCCTAATAAGAGTAGTTGCAGGACCTGTTCATCTTTCAGTCCACGAGTATGTGAGGAATGGACCATGGATCTGAGCCTCAGCTGCCAGCTCTTGGATTTAGCTTGCAGGGGACTGCACTTTCTAAACAGCCATGTCTAAAATGAAATAAAAGAGAAGCCAGGACCTCCCCCTTACTTGATCTGCATGCCTTACTGCAGAAAGCTGGACCACAGTTGTATAGGTGGCCTTTATTTTGATAAATTGGTTTACGTTTTGAAAAATCTTGTTTGCAACAAAATGTCAGTGGCTGTGAGGAAGGATCCAAGTGATAATTACAAGTTCAATTTTGATGAATTATAGGTTAAAGACACTAAATGTTTTTAAGCACCAAAAAGGAAACCTAGACAGAACGATTCTAAAGTTTTTCTCTAGGGCCTGAGGAGAACATCTGCTATAGGATGGTGCTGCCTTTCTTTCCTTCTGTTATTTTATTAGGTGTTTTTTTTAAAGAGACTATTTAAAAATTTCTCCATAGAGGCACCTGGCTAGCTCAGTCAGTAGAGCATGCGCTCGTGGGGCACCTGGGTGGCTCAGTGGGTTAAACATCAGACTTTTCGGCTCAGGTCATGATCTCATGGTTCATGAGTTCAAGCCCCACATGGGGCTCTCTGCTGTCAGCACAGAGCCAGCTGGATGCTCTGTCTCCCTCTCGCGCACTCTCTCTCAAAAATAAATAGACATTTAAAAAAACAAAGGAGCATAGGGCTCTTGATCTTGGGGTTGTGAGTTTAAGTCCCACGTGGGGAGTGGAGATTACATAAATAAGTAAAATTTCAAAAAAAAATTCTCTATGGAGAGTTACCTAAAATCTACAGTTAAGTGAATATGTTTTTAAGTAATTTTTTAAATATATTTTTACTCATTTGTACATAATTTTCATGTTTATTATTTTAATAGATATTGTCCATTAATTTACCATAATTTCTTGGTTTATTATTGGATATTTAGATTAGGATGAATCCCACAAAGGGGGCTGAGTGGGGTGATAGCCTAAGTTCTAAGAACTGGGGATTTTCAGAAGTTCATCCCATGGGGGAAGAAATTCCGGGCACCACCTCCTTTAATCCGTGGAAAGTTTTTCTCTTGTGTGCTCTCTGTCTCGCCCTTCTGTTAGTCTCGTCTGTCAAACCTGCAAGTATGGATTTCCTCAAACGTCTGTCTTTTCCATAACTAGACCTGGACTAACTACACTAGAGAAGAACCACCATGTTTGGCAAATTGGTACCAGCATTCTGGATATTTCCAGCCTCAGCTGGCCCCTTCACATTGTTTGGCAACTTCTGGAGTCTGTGCATGCTCTCAGTTTCTGAAAGGATTCTTTTAAACCCCTCTCCTCAAACTTCCAATCCTCCTCACTGTTTTTTTTCTCATAATTTTGTTTTCTGATGTATACCCCAGAAGCTATCACATAAAAGAATAAAATCAGTTGTCTTAACTAATCCCACTGATTTTTTTTTCATTTTTAATTTGTTTGACATGTTTTAAAAATACCTTGTTTCCTCCTCTATTTTCTCATGTGATACTGTTTTTCCTTTCTAAAATGTTAACATTGTTAATTTATTAAACTCTGCTTTTATTTTATTACTAATAGGGCTATGTAAGCCATTAATTTTCATCTAAGAACGGTTTTAACTACATTCCAAAAATTCTATGCATAATCTTTGTCATTATTTTTAAAATATTCTTATTATATCATGAATTTTTTCTAGGCTCAATTATTATTTATGAGTGTGTTTCCAAGAATTTAGGGTTTTTTCCTCTATACATTTACTAATTTTTGTCCAGTAAGTATATGCTGATGTTGTTCTTGCTAAAGTTGCTAATAACATCCTAACTGCTAATTTCATTGGGGCTCTTTTCAGCCTTTGTCTTACCCTTTGTAGGACCTGTGACAGTCTTCTTTACTCTCCACTTGTTAAGTATGTCTTCTTGCTGTCTGTCTTTCCTGCCTCTACTCTGATACCTTGTGCCTGCCCTTAAATATTTACTGTCTCCAGGGCTCCATCCAGGGCCGGCCTCTCTTCCTATCCTACTGCTTTCCTCTCAGCAATCACATCTACCCCCAATGGTTGTGCCTCACTCTTCTTTATCAAGGATTTTCAAGTTCATTGCCAGCCTGGACCTTCTCACCAGAGATCCAAAACCCAATCTCTTCTCCCACAAATTGAGCCTTCTCTAATGCAGATTCTTCTTTATTGTAGTGTATTACTGATTTTATGTTGTCACTAGGAACTTATGAGGAAATAATTCTGATTGTAATAATTTAGAAAGCATAAACTCCAATACCCCAAAGCAATTATTGTTAATATGCCATTATATTTTCTTCTAATTTTCTATGGCTACATATTCCAGAATTTAGGTCATTCTGAGTATACAGTTACATCCTTCTTTTAAAAAACATACTCGGGGCACCTGAGTGGCTCCATCACTTAAGCATCTGACCCTCAGTTTTGGCTTAGGTCATGATCTCATGGTGTTATGGGTTTGAGCCCCTCATTGTGCTGTGTGCTGACAGTGCAGAACCTGCTTGAGATTCTCTCTCTCTCTCTCTCTCTCTCTCTCCCTCTCTCCCTCTCTCCCTCTCTCCCTCTCTCCCTCTCTCCCTCTCTCTGTGCTCCTCCCCTACTCATGCTGTCTCTGTCTTTTGCAAGATAAATAAACTTAGAAAAAAAATTTTAAAACGTACTCTTAGTGAATGGTGTAAAGTTAAGATTCATATTCAACACCTTCCACCAAAATAAATTCCAGAAAGAGTGAAACAAAAAATTAATCCATAAAAGTTCTCAAGAATACATGGATCAGGGGCGCCTGGGTGGCTCAGTCGGTTGAGCGTCCGACTTCATCTCAGGTCATGATCTCATAGTCTGTGGGTTCAAGCCCCGCGTCGGGCTCTGTGCTGACACCTCAGAGCCTGGAGCCTGTTTCAGATTCTGTGTCTCCCTCTCCCTGTCCCTTCCCCGCTCATGCTCTCTCAAAAATGAGTAAACGTTAAAAAAAAAAAAAAAAAAAAAGAATACATGGATCAGTGTTTTCTTGTGATTTTGCAATAGAGAAGGCTTTTTGAATATATGATAATTAACCCTGAAGCTATAACATAAAAATTGATACACTTGACTACATGAGAATTAAACATCTCTATGACAAAAACACACAAACATCTTAAAGCCAAATGACAAACCAAGAAGAACATTGCAACTCCTTACAATAGATGTCACCAATGAATCAAAAAGAAAAACCATTCAGTTAAGAAAAGGTAAAGGATATAAACAGAAATATAAATGCCTTAAACTTATGACAGTTTCATTCCTCAAAAATAGGTAGAGAATCTTAATAGACATTTTCCAAAGAAGACATATAGATGGCCAACAGACACATGAAAAGATGCCCAACATTACTAATTATCAGGGAAATGGCAAATCAAAACCACAATAAAGGACCTCCTCACACCTGTTAGAATGGCTAGTATCAAAAATAAAACAATAACAAGTGTTGGTGAGGATGTGGAGAAAGAGGGACCATCATGCACTGTTGGTGGAAATGTGAATTGGTGCAGCCACTGTGGAAAACAGTATGGAGGTCCCTCAAAAAATTAAAAATAAAACTGCTATATGATCCAGAGAATTTACTTCTGAGAATATATCTGAAAAAAATGAAGACGCTAATTCAAAAAGATATGTACCCACCTATGTTCACTGTAGAATTATAATGACCAGGGTATGGAAACAACCTAAGTGTCCATCAGTGGATGAATGGATAAAGAAGATGTGCGTATGTACACACATACACACACACACTGGAATATTAGCTGTAAAAAAGAATAAAATCTTACCATTTGCGGGGCACCTGGGTGGCTCATTCAGCTGAGCATCTCACTTCGGCTCAGGTCATGATCTCACAGTTTGTGAGTTCGATCCCCACATCAGGCTCTGTGTTAACAGCTCAGAGCCTGGAGCCTGCTTCAGATTCTGTGTCTCCCTCACTCTCTGCCCCTCCCCTGCTCATGCTCTGTCTCTCTCAAAAATAAATAAACATTAAAAAAAAATTTAATTTTAAAAAATCTTACCATTTGCGATAACATGGACAAATCTTGAGGAAATTATGCTAAAGGAAATATTATACAAATATCGTGTGATTTCACTTACATGTGGAACCTAAAATGACATATGAACAAACAAAACCAAAATCATAGATACAGAGAACAGAATGGTGATTGCCAAATGGGAAGTAGGCAAAACGGATGAAGAGGGTGAAGAGACACAAACTTCCAGTCATAAAGAAGTCATGGGGATGTAATGTGTGCAGCATGCTGACTACAGTCCATAATATTCTAGACCACACTTGAAAGTTGCCAAGAGAGTAGGTCCTTAAGTTCACTTTGTATGGTGACAGATGTTCATTAGACTTACTGTGGTGATCGTTTCACTGTGTATACAGATATCAAATTATGTTTTTCACCTGAAACCAATACAATGTTATGTGTTAATTATATCTCAACAAAAAAATGTAATAAAATGAGATACTGTTTTCACCAGTTAGATTAGCAAAGATCAGAATCTTCAATGACACATTGTTTTGGCAAAGGTGTTGGGAAATAGTCATACTTCTACATTGCTGCTGGAACCTGTACGCAGAATTTGGACAATATTTTATCAAAGCTGTAAATTCACATGCTTCACCCTACAAATTCCATTTCTTGGAATTGATCCCACAGACACACACATACATGATGCTACTGTAAACAAGGATATTGATTAATTACAGCATTGTTTGTAATAGCAAAATTTCAAACAACCTGGCTAAGTGAATCCTAATTCATCCATACAGTGGAATAGGACACAACTGTTTATGACTTGAGTCAACTCCGTTTATATTGATATGAAATGCTCCCTGATACATTTTAACTAAAGTTTTTAAGTTACACAGTATGTTGAGTACAGAGGTTTTAACATGAATCTACTATCTCTCCAAGGCTAGTAAGAAACAGCTGTGAATTGCATCCAGAGAGAACTGGGAGGGAAACTGATCTTTTTTCTGACGTTTTTTAATACCTATGACTTTTGCACCTGTGACTTCAGGGTTGTTTTTTTTTTAATGTTTATTTTGAGAGAGATAGAGAGTGAGCAGGGGAGGGGGCTGAGAGAGAGAGACAGAGACAGAGAATCCCAAGCAGGCTCTGCTACTGTCAGCGAGGAGCCCAACATGGGGTTTGAATACACGAACCATGAGTTGTGACCTGAGTTATGACCTGAGCTGTTTTATAAGCTGCATAATTTTGAGGTGTCTGGGTGGCCCAGTTGGTTGAGCATCCAGCTCTTGATTTCCACTCAGGTCATGATCCCAGGGTTGTGGGATCGAGTCCCATGTCAGGCTCTGTGCTGAGCATGGAACCTGCTTAAGATTCTCTCTCTCTCTCTCTCTCTCTCTCTCTCTCTCTCTCTCTCCTGCTCTCAAATAAAAATTTTTAAAAAGTTTTAAAAGCTGCATAATTTCATAGTGTATGTACCCCTTTCTCCATTATTGAATGTTTAGGGTTGTTTTTATTTTTAATGCTTATAAATAGTTCTATAATGAACATCGTTCAATATGCATCTTTGTGCATGTTTCAGGTTATTTCTGCAGAATTGCCAAAAGAATTCCTGGATAAACAATTATGAACATTCTTACACATTATTATGCTATTTTCCCCCAGAGGAAGTGCAGTTCCTACACCTACCAGCAGGATGCAAAGGCCCTTTGTTTTTTATTTATAAAAAATAAAACTGCTGATGTGATAGAAAATCCCACCTTGTTTGAATTTGCATTTCTCTGATTATGACTGAGGTGGAACATTCATGTATCTCTGTCCATTTATCTCTCTAAATTTAGTCACTCTTTGTGCTCTCTTGTGAATTATTGTTTCTGGCCTCTTATATTTTTACTGTGGTCCTAATGTCTTTCCACTCGATTTATATGTGCTATTTATGTGCTAAGGATATTAATCTTTTGTCATATTTGTTTCTAACTGGGTTAGCTCTTTAAGGACGAGTAGGAGTTAGCCAAGAAATCAGGCTGGAGGAGGACACTCCTTGTATAGAGAAATGCCAGGCTAGGGTTGGTGGTCCATGCTGGAAATGGTGCTCGATGGAATGTGAGAGATGAGCAGGGCTCTACTGTCCCTGCGTTTGACCCTTATCCTGAAGATTATGAAATGCCATTAGGGGATTTTTAACAGGGAAGTATATAGTAGGTTTTGTTTACAGCTGCCCCAAAGCTAAGAAGCTTTGGTCTCCAAAGTAGGTTTTCTAATAGTAACTTCACCTCCTCTCTCCACAACCCTTCTTGTTGGTCACTGTCCTCCTTTTGAAAACAACTAATCTCAGTTATTTCACATATTCTTTCTGCTTGTATCAATAGCTCTTTTCCTCATAATGTTCTCAGCTCCTTGTCTTTTCATAAGACATGCTTGGCACTTGAACTATTTGTAGGACCACCTGAAGCAGCATTGAGAGATCAGATGATCTTTTTAAGCTTTGTGATGCCAGGGACAATTTTTTTAATGCCTTTTCCAATGAATAACACCTTGGCTTATACCAAGTGCTTATCACAATTTGGGTGGAGTTTATCGACCTCTGGAGGAGGCATGGCCTGGAGTTGAAAATCACAGACTGTAGTCAACTGGGTTCAGAACCCAAGTCTGCCACTTACTGGACATGTCATCGTGGCCTAAATGTTCTGAATCTCTCTGAGCCGTGCTTTGTAAAGATTACATGAGATCATGTATATCTAGTACTTAGCATAGTGCCCTGTGCATGGTACTTGGTGCCATCAATCACAGATAATATTTTGTTCTCCCTTTGGGCCCTCAACACAACAAATGACTGTGGAAACAGCCTTTTTGTTTGTGGTTTTGAAAACAGAAATCCGAGGATATACTTACCTATGTTCCATTCTCCTACTATAAAACTACTATAAAAACTATAAAGTTTTTTCTTTATCCTTCTTTTGTTTTTGAGAGAGAGGGACCAGGACCATGTGCATGCACCAGCAAGCTAGCAGAGGGGCAGAGAGAGAGAGGGAGAGAGAGAGAGAGAGAGCAAGAGAGAGCCCAAGTAGGCTCCACACCCAGTGCAGACCCCAACACAGGGCTCAATCCCATGACCATGAGATCATGACCTGAGCTGAAATCAAGAGTCTGACATTCAACCAACTGAGCCCTGCCACACCCCTCTTTATCCTTTCTTAAACTATTTTTTCTCTGACCTTGGAGTTCATGGTTTTATAAGTAAACATCTTAGCATTGTACTCTGGTTGTTAAATCTCAATGAGTCTCCTCAATTTTTCATAATCACTCCTTGCACATTTTCTTCCATTATAACTTTAATTATCTACCCAGTTCAGTTTGTTCACGCTTATTATTCATAGGTTAATACCTTTGCCCTGTTCCAAAGCTTAATTTTTTCATACGTATTTCTCATTTTTCATAATTTTTCTACTTTAGATTTGATTTTCCAGTTTGTCCTCCACCCTGGTTTCTATAATACAGCATTAATTTCTACTTCACCCATGTATATAATCATCTTCTAATATTGCAGTCTTTTGTTAGTGGTATCTTTTTGCTTTTGTTTCTCTTAAAATTGGGCACATGTGATATAACTCCTATACTATTTATCTTTTCAATTTTCTTTAAAGTCAACCTAGTGAGAAATAATTTACCTACAATAAAATGCATCTATTTTAAGTGTACAATTTCAATGTTTTGACAAATGGATGGTCTTATGAAAACAGCACCCCAATCAAGATAAGAACTATTCCATTGCCCCCCAAAACTCTCCTTAGCCCTCTGTGTTCACTTTCCAAGAATTCCAGTTCCTCTTTCATCTCATTCTAATAGATTTCCTATATAGTCTCTGACTCCAAAACCATGTTGATCTCCCCTGTAGCCCCAGCACCTCATAGAGCACTTACATAATAGGTGTTCAGTACATAATTTCTTCAGTGAACTCTCAGTGCAGATTTTGTAACCACTGCCTCTCATCTTTATGCTGCAAACCCTCTCATTCTGTTTCCTTTTCAGTTTCCTATTCTTTGTTATGTTTTCCTTATTGATTATTGGTCTTTTTCCCAAAGACCTTTAGAAGGGCAGAGAGAGAGAGAGAGAGAGAGAGAGAGAGAGAGAGAGAGAATCCCAAGCAGGCTATGCCCTGTCATCAAAGAACCTGAGATGAGGCTCGAACTCATGAACTGTGTGATCATGACCTGAGCCAAAATCAAAAGCCAGATGCATTACCAACTGAGCCACCTAGCACCCCATAAGATCTTTGTAATGTTGCCTATGATGTTTTGAGAAGTTTATTTATTCTCTAAATATTTATTGAGTACAATTTCTGAGCCAAGCACTTTAGATCCAGTGGTAAACAAAAAAAGACAAAACACCCTATTGTGCGGGGCTTATATTCTAGTAGGAACTTGGACTCCTAAGAAGGAAGCTTTTTGATCTGTCCCTCACCCTGTTATCCACCCTGAGTACTTATGACCTTCAAATGACCCTTGAGCTTTCTCTCTGTTGGTGGTAGTATCCATTTTATTGATCAACACATGTGCTATAATTATCCCAAGTCTACTGCATTAGTGTGAGAGATAAGAGCCTGAACTAAGATGAGGTCTGAGGGTTTGGAGAAGTGGAAGGTGATTCAGAAGAGATGTAAAAGGTGTGTTTGCTTGAATATAAGGAATTAAGGAAAAGGAGGGAATTTAGGATGAATCTCCAAATATCTGGCTGAGGTAGTTAGCTATGTAAAGATGCACCTACCTACAAAGGAAATACTGGCGACTGGGGTCAGGAAAGAAAGAGGGAGGTGACTTCAGTATTGAAAGTGCTCAGTGGAAAAAGCTGTAGTGGGTATAGTGGGTATCTTTTGATGGCAAATCCAAAGGCAATTGGTTTATATGGATTTGGGACTCAGAAAGGAGGCATGGGTGAGCAAAAGACCTGGTAGCCAATGGTATGAATGTGATCATGAGACCTTAGGCAACACATTCAATTATTGGAGGAGGTTTTATCATAATAAAAGAGGTCCAGGGCCACCTGTGTGGCTCATTTGATTAAGCATCTCTTGATTTTGGCTCAGGTCATGATCTCAGGGTCATGAGATTGAGACCCACATTGGGCTCCACGCTGAGCATGGAGCCTGCTTGGGATTCTGTCTCTCTCCCTTTTCTCCCTCCTCTCCCTCTGCCCCTCTCCCCCCACCCTCACTGCCCCTCTGTCTCTCAAATAAACATTTAAAAATAAATAAATAGCATTTTAAAAAAGAAAAAGAAAAGAGGTCCAATACATGCCCTAGAGAATGTAACATAGAAGAGGCAGCCAAATAAGATGAGCTCACAAAGGAGCCTCAGAAGAAATAACTAGTAGATCTAGAGAGCAAGACAAGAAACCAGCCAGCTGTGGAACTTTCCATCAGTAAAGCAAATGTAGATAACTCAGTAAAAGATTGCAAACGCTGTCATCTATCTCATTATAAAAATCATCGACTTTAAACGATTTTATTTTTGTTAAAAATTATGACCATTTTGTAAGTCACCTAAAACTGGAGGCCTATGTGTACACTGAGTGCCATTTAGATATTAAGTCTTGATGAATCTTGAGACTTGATATCAAGAAGTCAGCAGATAACAGTGTCATGGAGGCATACAACATGCCTCTGTTAGGTAGCTTAACACCAGGTACCTTAACATAGGTACCTAATGTTAACATTAGGTAACTTGGCCTCAAAACTGTGTCGGGGTGAACCAATGACCCGTAAGCAGCAGTAGGATCCAAGAACACACTGGCACTTTCCTCTCAGTCCCAATGGAATCTGGAGGCATGGCAAAATTTAAGCAGCTTTCTCCTAATGGCTGTAAAGGAAGATCTTCAGGGGCAAGGCACATTTGAGTTAAGGCCAGTTGATGGAGGACATGTCCCTCCAAGCAGTTGAAGGAGTTTGCCCCAGAGAGGCTACAAGAAGGGTCAGGTTGTTTTGTTACTGGGATACTTGACTTGGGGTTGGGGAAAGAAGGAAAAAGCAGCTGATGGTTTTACAGGATGGATAAGCAGAGAAACCAGCATGGGGGGCTTGGCGGGGGTGGGTTATGAAGGATGGTGCAAATGAGGGATATTCTATCAGCTTATTTCCCAATCACACATTTTGGATGCTACAACCAGTGTGAGCCTCCAGGTGCCATGATTATTATGGCCTGCATTTAGCTGACAGTGGTTCTGGAAGGGGAGAAAGTAAACCAAAACCTTGGGAACTACATACAGAACTTTATTACTGCCGGCTGTTTATTTTGTGACTGGGAAATTACAATGCATGGAAGACCCTCACAAAGGAGTTTGATCCTTGCGATGGAGAGCTTGAAGGGCTGCTGGGAAACCAAAGAGCAAAGGCTGGGGTAGAAAAGGAAAGCCAAATGGAAATCTCCTTCACAAAGAAGCCCTAAGGAACTCTGCCAAGCTTCAGGAGGGTAGAGATAGAGTGGTGACTATATGAGCAGCAAAGCTTTACTGTTTCCGCGGATGTGGTCTGCCTTCTCATGGTTGATAGCTCTTGCTGTTCTGTCGCCTTTTATGTGTTAATTTTTCATGCCTTATTTCAAACAGCATCTGACTCCCATTAGGATGATCCTAAGGCAAGGGATTGTGTAGCAGCTGGCTGCCATTTTCACAGCAGCGTCTGCACATCTTTCTTTGAAATGTTCTTGCTCAGTGATGTGATTAAGAGGCCAATAGCCAGAACGTGTTCAAGGATAAATGGTTTACCTTAATAGTGGTAGAAAAAAATGCAAAGGATAAAAACCAGGCAGGGACAGAAATGAAATCATTGATGGTTGGTTAGCCCTCTCCTATGAAATTTGAAGATTCAGGCAGATTTGTGATCACCTTCAAAAAGTTGTGATCATTGGAAATAATTCATAAAACTGAAAAATTGCTCATGAAGTAATAGTCATGTTACTTGCATGGTTCCAAGCCTGTGCAATGTCTTCTGTTAGGGCAGAGGAAGACAGTGGAGGAAGAGGAAGAACAGGAAAGAAGAGGGAACCATGTATATGTTAAAGGTGCATTCAGATTTTGAACAACTTTTGATTGCTTTAGACACATTTAATTCAAACTCTAGAACTTTATTCCATTAAGTGTGGACTCTGGGGATTTGGGGAGACAACAAGAATGCACAGCAGAATATGTAGAAGACCAGATCATGAGCCCAATTGATACAATTGTAGAGTGCCATAAGTTATTTCCTGATTTCTTTAAACTTAAGAAGAACTTCAGACTTTCCATTCCAGGCCATACTCCTTTTTTGCTAGCTATTCTGGGCTAGTCACTAGCTTTTAGAAAAATGAATTTAGTAATGACTACTCTTGCCCATTACATTTTTTCCAAAAAGCCCATGAAGCATCCTGAGTGAAGAATTAAAACAATGGATGACTCCCTGGGGTAAATTCCTGTTCTAAAACCAGTTCTACATATAGAACAGAATATTAGAATTAAATTGTGGTGTCCACTCGGGTCCCATCACCACAACAAGGAAACTGTTTTGAAGAGTGTATGGGTGTGAGGATGATCAGTGATGTTGTGTTGTGTTAATAACCATCATGCTGTGCAAGACAGTGCGCGAGAAATTGCTTTTAGCTTACCTCCGTACTAGCTAAAATTTTGTTAGATTAGCAGCTACACAGGAGGAGAATATCTAACATAGTCTATTAGTAAAAATCCTTTCCTGTGCCTTTGCAAGTGAAGGAGCCCTTCATTACGTAGTGTCTGCTAGTTCAGGGATTCCATTTCCATTGTTGCCCCATGATGGATCCTGAGCACCCAGGAGGGCCTCTGCAAATATTCCAGCTGGTCTGCAAAGGGCTCAGATGAAAGTCTCCCCAGTGGCTTACCTCCTAAAAATGTAAGTTCCTAAACTGTCTGCTTTTTGCCTTTATAATTCTTTTTTTTTTTTTTTTTATTTTGAGGGGAAGAAGGGCAGAGACAGAGGGAGAGAGAGAATACCTAGCAGGCTCTGCACTGTCAGCTCAAAGCCCAACGCAGGGCTTGATCCTAGGATCATGACCTGAGCCAAAATCAAGAGTCAGATGCTCAATCAACTGAGCCATCCAGGTGCCCCTTGCCTTTACGATTCTTAATGTTACAAGATTTCATTTTACTTTTGTTTTTAAAACCCGATATTTGCATTCTTAATTTAAAATGTCTTTTTATTTTAGAAAAGTTGATCTAAAACCATATTAGTCTTCTCTAAAACAAGTTTTCCCAGTAAATTATATCCATCTCCCAAAGCACTAAGAAATATGTCCCTTCTCTCATTTCTTTGCCTCTATGTGCAGATGTTACTAATAGTTTCACATGGATTCTTCAGCTGGTGTTTAAAGTTAAAAGCAAAGACATCTGATACCATTAAAAGGCTAGAGAAAATGGTATCTGATGTGCCTGACTTGGACTCTTTCTCCTTAGTCTCTTGTCTTCAGGCTGTTGTAGATGAGACAGACGTGGGTTAAGGCCGTTACTATCTGCATGTGGGGTACATCAGGTTAAGGACTCTTAATTATCCAGACCATTCTGCCTTTTGTACACACACCTTGGTATGACTCTGAGGATGCAGGATGAAAGTGAGCTTGTGACGTGAGGAGAGCAGAAGACTAATGCATTAAGGTATTAAGAAGAATTTTCAGGGTGCCTGGGTGGCTCAGTCAGTTAACCATCCAGCTCTTCATTTCAGCTCAGGTCATGATCCCAAGGTCGTAGGATCGATCCCCCACACCAGTCTCCATCGTGACACTGGGGAGCCCACTTGGGATTTTCTCTCTCTCTCTCTCTCTCTCTCTCTCTCCCTCTCTCTCTGTCCCTCCCCCTGCGCTAAATAAATAAGTAAATAAATAAACTTTTAAAAAAAAGAAGAGCTTTCAGTTTTTGGGTCTTCCTATGTACCCATCTCTGTGCCAAATTCCAGACATAAATTATTTAAGCTGAATCCTCCCAGCAGCCCTGAGAAATAGGTGGTACTATGCCCATTTGACAGATGAGGAAACACAGGCTTACGTTAAGCTTGTGTGATTTGAATGCCGTGCTTTTGAACTGCCATCCTGTGCTGCATGTAATTTATATTGAAGGGGAGAGGGTGTTTGTGTGTGCATGTATATGCATATCTATGCACTTTAAAGATGGAGGAAAGCATTTTGGTGTCCTCTCCACCCTCAACTGTGGTAGGGTCCCAATGTGGATCCTTATATGTTATGTTCCATGAAAGGAACAAACCGCTAAAACAGGGGGACAAGATTAGAAAGCTAACCCAACCAAGTTAAGCATAGGTCATAACTGTCTCGGTGCATGAATGTGTAGTGCATCATTTCACCTCTTTTAATTCTTGCTTTGTCTCTGTGCATTAAAGTTTCAATTATCCATGTTAACGGAGAGAATGCAGACATGAATAACTAAAGACCCGGTAATCTAAGGAGCAGTTCCGTAGCAGTTTGCCATTTATATGTGATTTGTGTGCGCTAGATTTATTTCCCTAATCTGTTTGCTTAGTCATCCCAGAATAGTAATAGATGGGTCTGTCCCAAGAGCAAAGATCTAAGTGGATTATCCACAGGGGAATACAGACAGTTAATTCATCAGGAAGAGCTTTTGATTTCATTTGAAAGCATAGCTTCAGACCGCTGACACCTTTTCTTTTTTTTTCCCCCTGAATTCATTTAGAACTTATGCTGTCAGGAGGATAAGAGATGCCTTCAGAGAAAATAAGAATGTAAAGGATCCTGTAGAAATTCAAACCTTAGTGAATAAAGCCAAAAGAGACCTTGAGATAATTCGTCGACAGGTAAGATGGTTCAATGATGTCCTGTCTTTCATTAAGCGCTGTAAGCTTTGACATCTCCTTCCTAATTGGACATCACTGCTTTCGGTGTTTATGATTTATACCACAGGGCCATGAAACTCTGTTCTTTTTACTCATATAGACACAGAAAGATGACCTATCACATTACTGAACTCAAGAAGAACCTAAAGGAAAATATCAGCTTTCCAGAATTTCCAGGGGACGCATCCTTCTGGGAAGCTGCGTTCTCATAGTTCACTCAAGGTTGATCCTTTAAATATGGGAAACGTTTTAAAAATTTTGTCTCTTTGTAAGATATATTTACACACTTATGCGTTGACATATGTCAAAGAACATAAATATATTCTGCTTTTCCTTGTATTTTAAAATCGTAATTCAAGGTGATGTTGCCCTTTTCTTGAAGACACCGTCCTGGTGAGTCGTTGCCACATGGAAGGTGTATCTGCAGGTGCAAATGGTGTAAAGCATAGCTGCTTAGCTAGTGAGCCCATAACAGACCCTGGAAGGTGTTTTTTGTCTTCATCGTGTAGAGGTGCCAGGGATCACGCTGATTTGTGCTTGCTTTTCTCCTTCTCATGAGGTGGAGTGGGGCATCTGTAGCAACATGGTCTCCTGGGTAGTGTCATTTGTCCCTCTTTCTGCAAAATTAATTAAAGAGCCAAAGGCCAAGCAGCCTGCTATCAGTTGGTTTTCTCACCCTCTAAAAAAATCATCCTTTTCACTACTTTTCTTTGATTTAACAATAATCACACCATAAGCTCCATTTCTGCTTCTGTTCATCTGTCTTACTTGCAGTAAATTTGTTTATAAAGTATGGAGGGGAAACCCCTTATCATTTCCCTAGGTTCTGCCTAGTGTTATGGAAAGGGCTTGTTTTGTTTTATTTTGTTTTGTTTATTTAAATCCAAGTTAGTTAACATGTAGTGTAATAATGATTTCAGAAGTAGAATTTAGTGATCCATCACTAACATGTAACACCCAGTGCTCATCCCAACAAGTGCCCTCCTTCATGCCCATTGCCCATTTAGCCCATCCCCCACTCAGCACCCCACCAGCAACCCTCTGTTTTCTGTATTTAAGAGTCTCTGGTGGTTTGTCTCCCCCTCTCTTTTTATCTTACTTTTCCTTCCCCTCCCCCATGTTCATCTGTTTTGTTTCTTAAATTCCACATATGAGTGAAATGATATTTGTCTTTCTCTGACTAATTTTGCTTAGCATAATACCCTCCAGTTCCATCCACATTGTTGGAAATGGCAAGATTTCATTCTATTTCATTGCCGAGTAATAGTCCAGTGTGTGTGTGTGTGTGTGTGTGTGTGTGTGTGTGTGTGTGTGTACCACATTTTCTTTATCCATTCATCAGTCGATGGAGATTTGGGCTCTTTCCATAATGGTAGCTGTTGTCAATAGTGTTGCTATAAACACTGGGGTGCATGTGCCCCTTCAAATCAGTATCCTTTGGATAAATACCTAGTAGTGCAATTGCTGGGTTATAGGGTAGTCCTGTTTTTAATTTTTTGAGGAACCTCTATTCTGTTGGAAAGGACTTGTTTAGCATCATCAGGAAATACCAGCTTGGCTGACAGCATGTCATATCACAATATATGACATACATATACACATCCCTAACCCTTCTTCATGCTTGACTCTAAACAGAATTCAAAAAAGAAAAAAAAGAAGAAGCTATAGTATGCACTGTAGTTTTCTTTTTATGTCACATTTGAAAGTCTTGCAATCTGATGAAACAGTCCCTTCTAGAATAACCTTTCAGATTCTGATAACCCTTCTTGAGTTCTACAGTTATCTAGCAACAGAATAACTTGGGCACATCTGGACAAGCCTAGGAAATGATCTTTAAGGAAGGGCATGAAAAGATAATAGGAGTCAGAAAAAGAAACTGATCTACACATTTGCATGCACTCTGATAGTGGCAGGTAAAAGAGTTGTCATTTTGAAAACTCTAGGACAATGGCATTTCCTAGACATCAGTGGCTGAATTTTATGGGATCCTTTAGCACTGGAACTTGGAAAAGCAAGCAGCCTGAGTCCTTATTTCACATAAACTCAGAGAGATTCAATTCTTTGGCACTTTCTTATGTGGAAGTTGGCAAGCGTCTCTCAAACAGGCTGGCTTCATCTTTCTGTGTAAAGTTGCACAGAGTAGAAACTGCTTAGAAAAGGTGCCTGTAAGTACTCTGTGCCACTATTTCTTCTGTTATGTAATTGTCTGTGTCTTCTCCTGTTTTGAAATGCTAAAACCACCTTTCAAGAACAAAAAGACTAGACTAGCTCTTATCACACATCCCCAGTAAATCCATGCTCAAAACAGACTCCAACTCTGCAGTCATGGGACATGTGCTGGGGCCAGGGCACCCTCCCTAGGACAGCCTGGCAAGTGCACCTTCCTTGACCTTGGAGGAGTTGTGCTGCCTAAAATTATGTTATCCCTGAAGACTCTGCTCATGCTCAGAATGGTTCTGACAAATGAAAGCATTCCTATTCCATTAGAGAACTCATTAGCCATTTATAAGTCAACAACGTTTCTGTTCACTTCCCTGTCTTGTCAAGAGTATTCCTGAATCCAGGAATTTACCATGGTTAGCTTATGAGATGTTAATGTTACTGACTCCTCTAGCTACCTTGCTGAAAGCTGATATGAGTTGACCTTGGCCTAAAGGCCCAAAATAAAGCAGTGTCTGTATTTTCTTCACACCAGCTGCTATAATAGCCGTCTAGCTTGCCTCCCTGATTTCCCTCGCCTGAATGATTTATTCTCCACACACTGCCAGAGTGATCTTTTTTTAAAAGGAAAATTAGAGCAGGTTATACCCCTGCTCAAAACCCTCCAGAGGCTTCATAGCACCATGGCAATAAAATCTGAAGTGCTTAAGAAGTCCTCACAGGCCCTCCATTGCCTACGTCTCCCTCACACTATTTCAGATTCCATCTTGATGTCCCCAAAACACCCCCGGCTTGTTCCCGTTGCAGAGGCTTTGTACCTTCTGCCTGGAATACTCTCTCCCCAGACCTTCCCACTGCTCGATTCCCCTTTTCACTCAGATTTTTACTCCAATTTCACCTTCTCACAGAAGCCTGTCCTGACCACACTGTCTAAAATAACCTTCCTTCTGTCATTCTGTCCCTTATCCTGCTTTCATTTTCCTTATGGCATCTATCAGTCCTGAAAATAACATTCCTTATTGCCTTGTCTGTTTTCTCCTCTTCTGTGAGGGTAGGGATCTCCCCTGTCATGGTCACCAATGCCTAATTGCAAGAACACAGGCTCTGGGTCCAGCCTGCCTGTGTTCAAGTCCTGACTCAGGCTACTAACTATGTGATCTTGAACCACATATTTAACCTCTTGGTGCCTAATGTAAAATTCAGATGAGAACAGGCTCAACTTCATGGGTATGGTGAGCATCAAATAATATATGTGAAGCCCTTGGGAACATACTGGCACATAGTATATACTTGATATTGTACTATTGTTATCGGGAGTATCTAGTAAAACTCTTAATAATCCTCTGTGGAGGGTGCCTGGGTGGCTCAGTCAGTTAAGCATCCAACTCTTGATTTCAACTCAGGTCATGGTTTCACGGTTCATGGGCTCGAGCCCGGCACTGTCAGTGCAGAGCCTGCTTGGGATCCTCTCACTCTCTCTCTCTCTCTCTCTCTCTCTGTCTTTGTCTCTCTCTCTCTCTCTCTCTCTCTCTCTCTCTCTCCCCTTCCCCTGTTCGTATACTCTCTCAAAATAAATAAATAAACTTTAAAAAAATAAAATAAAAAAATAATCCTATGTGGACTAAAGGAATATGTGAAGAGTTTGGCCCCTGGGATCACACATCTCAGCCAAGGGGTCTATGCCACAAAAATCATGGTGTCTTGCTGGCTACCCAGAACCTTCCTTCAAAGAGAATGAACCATAAAGGGAAGGTGGAAACCTAATGAGGCCCTTAACCTCCAATCTAATGAGACATAACTGATACGAGCAGTAATATGCTTCTGTCAGGTCCCTCTTCCATTTGCATCCTTGGACCCAAAGACCATCCACCAGGATGCATATCCATCTAAGCATCATTTTTCCATGGATAAGAAAGCCCCTGGCCACCTTCCCAGCTGCTACATACACACATCCTTAAAGGCAGTGCTCAAAGTGGAACCCTCCATCCAACTTCTCTCCTCTCTCAACACTGTTTACCTCTTCCTGCTTTCCAGTCAGTCTTTACAGTGGCTATTGCTTTCTGCCAATGCTTCTTCATTCCCTCCAGTCAGCTGTGATGCTAACAATACAGCTGTACTCATGATACGATTGTGAAGTTTTAAAGAAGTCTCTGAGCAAAGATTTTCTTCTGGCTTTTTTGGGTAGAGAACCAAGGTGCAGGCTGGATGCCTTAGAGCTTAGAGCAGACTCAGAAGTTGAAGGACATGAACTCCTAAGTCAGTAGAAACTGAAGGATAAAGGTTAAGTCATTCCCCAGTTTTGTTCCCCAGATACTTAAGGACATCAACCCAGCTTAGCATCTCCTCAGAGGTCTTTCTTCTTTCGTATCCTTAATGCTCAGAGATCCCGTCTCATTGTGGCAACCCTGGAGGGTGCTAGTTGGCATCAGTATTTCTCATTAGTCCTGCACACCACTCCTGAGGATTACTCTCATTTCAAGAAGTGGCGTGGCAGATTGTTTTTCCTCCATTATGACCAAGTCAGACTCCTTTTGCTCCCTCTCCATAATTATGGCCCACTGAATAGAAACCTGACGTACACTTGTTCTTTCTTTGACATTCTTGGACCAACTGTCCCCTGAAAATTATAATCTAGTCTATCAGTCCCCAATCTCTTTCCAGAGACAAGCATCATCTCATATCCCATAACTAGTAGAGGCATCCTTTTACCTTTCTTAAATTCCCATTATTTCCATATAAAATGGTCCTGTAAAGACAGATTGATCCTGGCAGCTTGTATGAGTATTTCCTCTCTGCTGAAAGCAGGTTCTGGACTAGCCCCCACTAACCCTAGCTTCCCTGTCTGCTTCCCAAACAGGATCAAAAAGTTGGAGAGGCCTTCTGTGTATGTGCCAGATGGTGCCAAAAAGGATGCCCAAAAGATGGACTGTATATGTGTAGGGTTGGGCAAAAAGGTCTCACACAATCTGGACAGCAAAGAAGTACCTAAGGACTTTCTACCTCAGAGGTTTACAAAAGGCCCCTTAGATGTTGCATATCAGAAATAAGAACAAGAAGGTCATCTTGGTTCTTTTTTTCCATTTTGCTGTTCTGACGGTATTCCTTTTGATAAGGCACTGATTAGAATTAGCCCTCAGTTAATCATTCCCACTCATTATAGTTTGTCATGCCCCTTTGGATTTTGAACAACCAGAGCCTTATTTTGTATCACTGCTTCCATGCTCTACACCTTTGCTACTTGAGGTCACCCCTCTCCAGACCCGCAGCATTGCTACCACCAAGGGGCCCTCTTCCCCTGTGTAGTTCATAGAGATTTGTGGTCATCATAGTGAAAGTATTTTCCAAACATTCTGAAATAGAGTTATCGCCTTTGTTATATACCCAGCTAAATAGCCACATGTCTGTGAGAGGAGACATGGAAGAAACAGCCGAGGGTGGGAAACTATAACTACAGCAAGGAGGCCAGACCAATCTTTGTATACGTTGACAAAATTTCCTTGGATATGCAAATTAAGGTTGTGACTTTAGGAATTCTTAGCTACAGCCTAAATGTGTAGCAACTTTTTCTTGAAACCTGGTGAAGTGCAGAGTTTGGGTTTGTTTCCAGCTACTCGACATTCTCACTGTCCATCAGAGTGCATCCCATGATGCATACCATGAAGACCAGGCTCTAGGTTCTCGGGTAGCAACACACCTACATAACAGAAAGGGTGTGTATGTGTGTGTGTGTGTGTGCGCATGCATTTGTGATTGACTCTTTCCTTACACAGTTAACCAAGTAAAACCACAATCTCTAGGAAAGGAACAACTATTCCCTATTGAGAGGTTCCCAACCACCACCTTAACTAGGCTAGCAGATTTAGCACTAAATTTACATCCAAATGTTTGCTTCCCCTACCAGGGATGGTTGTACATGCGCTGATAAGGAATGCATCCCACAAAAGGAGGTTCGAGTGTAACTTCAGCATTTCAATGAAGTATTTGTTGCTGTGGTAGGTAATTTTATGTGCTGGGTGACAACAAGGTTCTGGAGTCATACCAGCCTTGCCAGCAGCTTTTCAGTGACAACAATTTTTTTTTCTAATACTTTCCTGAAGGAAGGATTTTTTTTTTTTTTTTCATTTTAGAGAGAGCTTAAGCAGGAGAGAGGGGCAGAGGGAGAGAAAGAGAGAGATAGAAAGAATCCGTGCTGAGTGTGGAGCTCTCCCTCTCCCGGTGCAGGGCTCAATCCCATGACCCCAAGATCATGACCTGAGCTAAAATCGAGTTCTATGTTCATCCAGCTGAGCCACCCAAACGCCCCAGTGATATCAATTTTATACCACATTAGTCATTCTTAAGCCAGTGACGGCTTTGCAGGAGGGGCTTGGTTTGCTTTGGTTTGGTTTTTGACAAACAACTTTTTTACAGATATTTTTCCTTCACATCCAGTTAAACAGAGTTGCTTTCAGTTTAGAAACATTGATTATGTTGTTTTTTCTTTAGAAAAAAGTCTTTACCTGAATATTTATATAACTTCATTGCTGTTTTTACAACAAAAAAGTTTTAAACTGATTCATAGAATCCATCCAGTAACTTATGAAATTGAAATCCATTTCTCAAGAAGATGCAGTTATGGCTGAATGTATTTGATGCTTAGAGTACAGCATGAATAAGAAAAAAATCCTTCATTCATCTGTGTTCATCTCTCCAAAAGCAAAAGAATCCATTTGACGTTTTCAGTAAATATCGAAGTTAATTGTTTAAAAAAAAAAAAGCTTCCCACATTCCCACAGAACCTTCCACCCAAGAAAGAGCAGTTTCAATGAATGGCTCCTGGAATCAGCTGAGTCTTCCTTTAGTCCAGTGAGGAGATGGTATCAGGAATGTTCCTTCCACTGCTGGTGATGACCCCTGTGTCAGTCAGCTGCTGGTTGAACTAACATGAATATTGCTTTCATGGGGGCTGGTGGTGGTGACAGATGTGCTCTTGCTGTTAAAGGTGAGGTGAGACTCTCCAAAAAGATAAGAGGACAATACTAGGGATCAAGTGGAATAAGAGGAGAAAAATCCAGACCTGGCAGATCTGATGAGATGCTTTATATTGGCACATGGTGGAATAGCACTGAGTAGTCTGTTAGTGAAGGCGAAATAACAGCAGCGTCAACCAATGTCACACTAGGCACCCATACAAAAGATGGCTGGGACATGAGAACCCCTTTGCTGGGGCTGCTTTGTGCTTCTGACATCAGGATGCCTTTTGTGTTGGCAAGAGGGGCTTCCTCTTCCTGGGGAAAGCTTTCTAGTGTTAGGTCAGTAACATCCCCTTCTTCCTGCTTACCTCACTGATTACAGTCACTGAACAAGGCTTATGAAGACACTTGGAATTTTTATTTTTATACATGCTTGCTGGATACTTTCATCACTTCTTTTCTTCTGTCTCATTGGACACCAAGAACCATGTTCTTGGAATCCGATCTCATCCACATCAGAACAGTCATTGAGAATTCCCATAAAAAGCCCATCTAAAATTAGACTTTCATGGGCAGCTTTTTTGTCACACACAGGACAAATCCAAGCGGGCTTCTCATTCATTTGCAGATAAAGGGCACCATCAAAACACTATAGATGTGTACCAGTCACTGCGTGGCATGGGATTGTCGGCCTCATTTTCCTTAAAGGGCACATCAAGGATACCTGAAGGAATTTCACTATCAGGAGCTCCAGTTAAGTTTTTCTTTAATTAGTTTTCTGAAATGATCAGCGTTTCTAGTATCTTTCATCTTTAGTCTCTATAATGACATGGTCGATGTGAGCTGTAATACAAGATATACAGACATGGAGTAGTTCTTTCCAATATCTTTTTTTTTTTTAATATTTATTTATCTTTAGGGAGGGTCAGAGAGAGAGGGAGACACAGAATCCAAAGCAGGTTCCAGGCCCCAAGCTGTCAGCACAGAGCCTGACGTGGGGTTCAGAACTCACAAACCATGAGATCATAACCTGAGCTGATGTCAGACACTTGCTTAACTGAGCCAACCAGGTGCCCCAATTCTTTCCAGTTTCTGATGCCCAAGAATGGAAATCTGATTTGGCACAGCTGAAGACAACCCAACTAAAGATGTATTTGTGTTCAATCCTATTTTTAGGTGGTCATGCATAGCCAGGCAAAGGAAATGGCTTCCCATTCACTTTTATACATAGACCGTTGAGGTGATTTTGTTCTTGAAAGCAACTTCTCTCTACCAGGCAGAATCCCAGCTAAACTTGTACTTTGTAATCTCTCCTATTATCTGGCAAAAAAAAAAAAAAAAAAAAAAAAAAAAAACACCTCCCTGAATATGCATTTCTCTCTAACTTGTGTCAGAACAAAAATAAAAACTTCCCTTGAAATCGTTGAATACTGCTTTGAGCTAAACTCATGGGCTTGATGAGAACATCAGGAACATCATAAAAGGGCAGTTTTTTTTTAAATGCACATCAGGATGGACAGGAGGAATTGGGGGAGATGGCTGCATCTCAAACATGAGCTTAGTATTTTGAAGCAGCACGGAACCAACAGGAGAGGTATCGTGGGTGTGGTATCATAGAGGTGGAAGGCAACCAGTGGATTCCAGCTATGGCCAAGTTAGGTTCCACAGGATAAGCTTTCATCCATATTGAAACCAATGGCTTGATTACAGATAAACCAGAAAGTGCTTCAAGAGACAGTGGGTATCCACATCTCTATAATTTTTGGATTTTAGTCTGAGCCACAAGACTACAGCCACTCTTCTGTAAATGAAACAAGTATCAGGAGACCATGCTTGTGTCCATTTTATGCTGTCCAGGAAAGCCTTATAACAAGTGTAGTTCAGATCCCCTAAAACTAGAACCGTATTCAGATTGGCTAAAATGAAAAACAGTGAGAACACCAGAGGCAGGTGAGGATGCAGAGAAACTAGATCACTGCATACGTTGCTGGTAGGAAAGTGAAATGGTACACCTCTCCTGAACTCGAAATCTGCCACCTGTGGGTGCTACCGCCAGAGCACCCCTCCCACCAGCACCCACAATACCTCCAGCACCGTCCTAAGCTGGACCCTGCTGGCAACAGGGATGCAGCTGACCAGCAGGGGAGCAACACCCCACCAAACTAGGCCTTTTTATAATAAAATGGTTCAAGTAATGAATATATGAAACTGCAGTTATAGGGGCGCCTGGGTGGCTTAGTTGGTTGAGCATCCAACTCTTGATTTCAGATCAGGTCATGATCCCAGAATGGGGCTCTGCACCGGGCATGGAGCCTGCTTAGGATTTTCCCTCTCTCTGTCCCTCTCCCTCTGCCCCTTCCTCCCGCTCACATGCCCCCCTCCTCAAAACATAAAGAATAAATCTCAGTGGTAAGCAGTTAAGAACAGACTCCATACAGCCATTAGAAATAGTAGGAAAGAGGTTGATCTTACTGGTAGCCAGCATTTCTATGTGAGAGGAAGCATTTTCACTGTTTCTTAGCTTGCACCTAATTACTTTGTCAGTCACTAAAAGCAATTTGCCCAGTTTATTGGCGTTTGGGTGGTGATAGATGAGAGTCTCTGCAACCAAATTTTTTTTTACTTTTGTTTACTATTTTATGGTTTAGTCTTTACATGACCGTTCTAGAGAAATGTCCACCAATAACATTTTTAGTGTGCATGTCATGAAATGAGAAGTTCATGAACGATGTCTGTCTTCTTTCACCACTAGTCACTGCAACATCCATTTTAGTGCCCCATGTAGTAGTTAAAACTTAACTTAGAAGTGATATCTCGGGGCATCTGAGTGGCTCAGTCTATTGAGCGTCTAACTCTTGATCTCAGCTCAGGTCTTGATCTCAGGGTCATGAGCTCAAGCCCTGCATTGGGCTCTGTGCTAGACATGAAGCCTACTAAATAAATAAGTAAATAAATAAAGTTCAGGATTGTTAATTTTATGGTGCTTTTTTTTACCATAAATAAGAAAAAATATCTCCTCACCCCCCAGCCCCCAACAAAAGAATTATAGCTAGTCATCCATTTTTTTTCTTAACTGGGAAAAATAAAATTAAATGCTTCAGACATTAGTATTTAAGCATAGGAGGCTTAAGTCGTCTGAATCTTGAACAAGTGGATTTATATCTGTGAGCCTTCAGTTTCTTATTTGTAAAATCAGAAGATTATAGTCCGATTTCTAAGGCTACTTCCAGTTCTAAAATTCCATGGTCTAACATTTCACATAAATATCTGTCCCCTTCTTTATTTGCAGAAACTTACTGATATATTTTTTTTAGTAAACTACTCTATGCTTTGCATTCCTTGACCAATCTTTGCTAAGATCTTAACTCACTAGAGTTTAGGCTATAGATAAGCAAAGTTGTAAGCCAGCTATGTATTTATACCATCATAAATTTCAAAAACTTCTCTTGGTCTAACCTCTCTGCCACAAGGAAAGTCAGAAAATTGAATTATTTTATTAATGTCGCTAGCACCTCTGCTCTTAGCCTTCCTTTCTGATAGAATATACATCACCAGTACTAGAGCATATCTCTGAACAAAACATTTTCTTTCAAAGAAAATTAAGTAGCAATTCAAGAGCAATAATATGATAACTTGATAGGCAAGAAAAGGATTAAAATCCTTTCCTCAAGCCCCACCTTAATGTTGATACTAGTTTCTTCTTGATTGGATTTTTCCCTGCTCCCTGGGTGGCTTCTCAGCTGCATGAAACGCAATCTGTGAGATAAATCAAATGACACTGTATATTTTGTAATTCCGTGCCCACAGTTTCTTTCCCTAGATATTTATCAAGCACCCACTCTATGCCATGTAATTATGAATTGACTTTATGAGCTTTTTGGAGGCAGAGTTGGGAATGGAATTTTGAAGTCCATCAGAACCTTATAGAAGTTCTTTCTCAGTTTGATTCTTGGGAGACAAACCTTTTCTGTTCAATCCAGATCATACCTATTTGTTCATTTAATAGAACAGAAATATATGGACTCTGATAGGGTACCCCAGCAATACTTTCCCCTGTGTCTATATAGATCAACTAAGATTAGATCAAAAGATCTATCTACATATTTAAAAACTAATAAAACAGTCAGAAGCAGAGGAGATTTAAGTACTCTATCTTGGACTTCAATAAAAATCCTCAGGAAATCAACAAGAATTTATATACAATGAGTCAATTGCCCCCTGAGTGAACCCTGTATCTTTTGGATATCTGAATTCTTTCAATGTGAATGAAAGATTCCCCAACCCCCTGTCAGATGAGAAGGGATGATTACTTTTATAGCTTGGCCTACATGTGACATTTTTTTTCAGCCTGTTCAATATATAGTTCCTCTACAGCTATAAAAAAAAGACTTCTTCATACAAGGATTGAAACCAATTTCTCTGCATTTTCTGAAAATTCCAGTGCATCCTTGAGTCTGGGACGATAGTATTCCCCCAGTTAGCATTCCTGTGGAAGAAATGCCTCTCTGTTGGAGATTGCCCAGCAAATTTGCTTGAGTCTTCCAAGGCTGACATGCATAAAACAAGATTCCATGTTCTTTCTAGAAGAAGCCTATCCCACCTCTGCATTTTTTCATACACAGCAATTGTTCTTTTTCATATTTGCGTGTGCAGAAGAGCTCCTGAAGAAGGCAGCAGTAACACTATAGAAAGCTTTGCACGGGTTTCATTTGGGAACCTTTATTATCCTTCTCCCGTTGAGCCTACGAGAGCTGTTCACTCTTGAATTCCCTAAAGAACTCTTTTTGTTGCTAAAGTATCTAAAGTGGAAGTAGATACCATCAACTCTGAAGCAGAAAGTACATTGATGTTCTAGGCAAGAAGTGGAAGTTGTCAATCTAAGCTCTGAGAGGAGCTTACTATGGGACCTTGGGGTAGCTGTTTATGGGCCTAATTTACCATATGTGTAAAAAGATGATTTTATTTATGAATATTGATGAAGGTGGTGGTGGTGGTGGTGGTGAGGTGTGCTTGTTGTCAGTGTGGTTCATTGTGTCCTCTTTAGGCACTGATACTACATACTAAGCCCTTAGAACATGTTGTTTCAGTTTCTCACAGCGGCCTTGTGAGAAAGATACTGTTTTCCTCATGTGTTAGAGGAGGAAATTCAGACTGAGTGTGTTTGAATAACTCCCCGAGAACACACAATTAGGAGAATGGTGGGCCCACATGTCTTCTCACTTTTTTGGCCAGTTCTTAGAAGAGAGATCAAACTGTGGGTGGTCTGATCTTTACAGAAGCAAGTAAGACATGGGAGATGGGAAAACAAGGCGAGATGTAGGTTTCCTTTTCTAATTGCTCATTTAGAATTTGTATTAGAAGGTAACAGTCTCTCTTCTGTAGACTCATGAATAGTTTATCCCTCTGAGCTGATCTCCTTTATCATTTCTCAAAAAACTCTATCTCTCTCTCTCTCTCTCTCTGCCTTCAAAAGAAAAAAAAAAAAAAATACAGAAACCACAGTCTGAAAATGTTAAAGTTCAGCCACCTTATTTAAGAAGTGTTTGCTCAGAATTTCCCCGTAGATCTGAAGGTTGCAGCTCCAAATGTGCTTTTCCTGACAAGCAGTAACACTCGAGTGCCCTTCACTGGAAACCTTTTGATGCCTCGCTGCTGGGGTTGTCCTTTCAAGTAATCAGTTAATTTCAGCCATGCTTATGCAGAAGATCTTGTCCCAAGATGACTAAGGAACAGTTTCACACCTTCTAGGAAGAGGGGGTCCAAGGGATTTACCCCATTTATGTTTGTGTTTCTATACCACATCCTCTCTGGTGGCGGGAAGCCAGTGTGCTCCCACACCCAGCGTATGGATAAGAAAATGCACTCCTTTCTGAGCACTTGATATCTGCAGTTGGATTTTTATAAATTTGATGTGTTTCACTGGTATATATACATGAAGGCTAGATTCATTGGTGCTGTTGGAAAGATACCTCCTCATTATACATCTCTCAGTGTTAAAAACTATTGTTGTTTTATGCAGAGATGTAATAGGAATGGTAGCCAAGAGAAGAGGTTTTGAGTAACATACACCTAAACTGAAATCCTAACACTTACTCACTAGCCCTCTGGCCTTGGTCATGTTATTTAATTTCTCTTAAAATATTACCATCATTCAATTTTTCTACTAAAGGCAAAGGAATACCATTCTGAAGTTAATGTTAGTTTTGTACTTGCTTTGCTTTTAAAATACCAAAGCCGGGGCGCCTGGGTGGCTCAGTCGGTTAAGCGTCCGACTTCGGCTCAGGTCACGATCTCACAGTCCATGAGTTTGAGCCCCGCGTCGGGCTCTGTGCTGACAGCTCAGAGCCTGGAGCCTGTTTCAGATTCTGTGTCTCCCTCTCTCTCTGCCCCTCCCCTGTTCATGCTCTGTCTCTCTCTGTCTCAAAAATAAATAAACGTTAAAAAAAAATTTTTTTTTTTTTTAAATAATAAAATACCAAAGCCAAACACGTCAGAAATTTTCTCTCTTCCCCAGTCTGGTAATTAAGGCTGTCATATCATGAATTGGTCTGTAGTAAATAATCAAAAGACTCTATTCTCTAAGATGTGGCACTGTAATAATCTTAGTTTTATTCAGTAATGATAGTGCACAATTAAATCAGTATTTTAAATCTTTTTCTTTTCCTCGAACATTTCCCCTTCATACAGCCTAAGAAATACTTCTCCCCACCCATCTCGACTTCTTAATGCAGTGAAAATAGCACCAACCAGAGGCCACAAAGATTCTCCTCAGTCTCAGAAATTAGCAGTAGCATCACCAGGAAGTCCATGACCCTTTAGGCCTCATCTGTAAAAAAGTAAGGAATTGGGTACATTGGTTTCCAAGATCTCTAGCAGCATAAGAATTTGTCTATGAATCCTAAGTTTAACTGCCTTGTCGAGATTGGACTTGGGGTTTCTTTCAGCAGATTATTGCATCTCACTAATAAGTGAGTACATTCCAGAATTGCCTACACAGAGCAATTGGACATGCCTCTGGAGCTCAGTGAAAACTCAGTCACTGAATGCTGGGTGGCCCAGGAGCCAGCAGACCTGGGGTCTGCTCCCACCCACCGTCAGTGGGCAGGCAGCTCCCCCTGTGAGTGAGGAGGGAGGTGCTCCATGACCATCTGAGGCCTCTCTCACACCGGACATTCTCTGATCCTGAAACTAATTGCTAATGATTGGTAGGTCCCAGAAACATCCCTGGGAATGTTGGATTTTGACCAAAGGTGAGTTATGTCACTGACCTCCTCTGTTTACTGAATTGACTTTAAAAAGAAACCCGAACTGCCCTGAGCTCACAGACAGCATGTTTTGTTGAGTGTGGGGGCGTAGCTAGGTTACGTAATGCTGGGTTATGTAATGTTCGTGCTTCGTTGTCAGCCTCAGCAGTGGAGCCGATTCGAGAAAACCCTTTGGCTGTACTTTGTGAAAGCTTTTAATACCCAGTGATGGCAGGAACATTACCTGGGTCATGGTGACGTCAGGAGGCCTGTGAACTGTGCACAGAGCCCGCTGTTCTGTACATTCACAGACTGTACGTACCTCACTTACTAATGAGGTTTTCTTCACTGGGACCCAACGGTCCTCCAAGCCAGAGTGGGATGGGAAAGGGGACACCCAGAGAAAAGGCAAAAGGGAATGTTCCCCTTGCTTTGAACTAGGTTCTGAGCATTGCCAAGCTCAGTGTTTTGCTTTGCTTTTCCGCTCTCAGCTGCTGTTTAAGGTGTGCAGTTGTCTGCATAGCTATCCATGTTTTTTATAACACTGAAGTATTCTTCTTACTGGAAATGTGTTTTAAAACTGAGTCCATGTTTCCCTACAAGACACTGACCACTCTCCTCTATTCTGGGCAGTTTCTGGATCTGTTAGGAAAACTGCTTGCTCCTGCCTGTTTCTGTGCCTCCAGAGCCTGTCCCATGGACAGTCCTACTTTATATCCTGCCTGTGCAGCTCAGTCTCTCTGAAGCCAAATTGCAGGATCCTTGAGGGGGTGGGGTGCTGTTGGACCAGCACTGCACAGGCACACAGCACATACCCAGTGAACACCTTTCTGCGTTCACCAGCTCCCCACGGGAAGGCCTTGAATACCCTTCCTCCTTCTTTCTTGCCTGCCCAAATCTTGTCCTCTGAGCCACCAGAGCACTGAAGTGTGACTCCACAGCATTGGCATGGCATTGCAATGGCATGTTAGTGAGTCTTGTCTGCCCTTAGCCTCTGACCTTCCAGGGAGACAGGGTTGTTTTCTTTTTTTATTTTTTTTTTTATGTTTATTCATTTTTGAAAGACAGAGACAGAGCACAAGTAGGGGTGGGTGGAGAGAGAGGGGGACACAGAATCCGAAGCACACTCCAGGCTCCAGGCTATCAGCACAGGGCCTGACATGGGGCTTGAACTCATGAACCGACAGATCATTACCTGAGCCGAAGTTGGTCGCTCAACCGACTGAGCCACCTAGGCGCCCCAAGAGACGAGGTTGTTTTCTTGTTCACTGTGATACTCCCAGGGCCTTATAGATACAGTAAGCACTCCATTAATGCTTCATAGTGTCAAGATAGCTTGATAGGAAGACACAGAGGATGATTTTAGCCTGAAACTCAGGAGGACCGGTGCTAGCCCAGGCTGTGCCTCTTACTCCTGGCCCAAGCAGCCTTGGCCCCTCTGACTGGAAGTCTTCTGATAATTGTTAGCACGTTTCTGAATACAAAGGGAGATGACACGTGCCAACACCCTCTGAAAATCAGCAAGGCCGCTCGAGTTCCCATTCAGTAACCAGCACTCGGGCCCTCAAAGATCCTGCTCTGGCTGAGGACATGGCCACCTCCTTTACCAGAAAGGAAGCCAGGAACTCCTTCTGGAAATTAGCGCATTTATTAGCTCTGCAAGACTAAGCTGAAAACAAAAGCTGGTCCGATAAGGTGAATTCCAACTGTACGAAACAAGGCTGTTAAACTGTGTGTTCACATTTCCTTACTCCACAAAGAGACATGAGGGCACGGGACCAGGGAGTCAGGAGTGGTTTCAGATCCTGGTTGTCGCTCCCTAGCTTTATGAACTTAGGGAAATGACTACCTGTGGCACTCATTTCTCTGGTTACCTCCTTGTTGGGATGCGAGAAGACAAAGAAATGTGTGTGTGAAGCATGCAGCATGGTGCCCGGCCCATGGTCAATGTTCAATGAATGTAGCTGTATCCACGCTCCGGCTTGTTTTTTTTTTTTTTTTTCCCATACATCTTTTAAAATCTCAAGTGCTGAAATGATGGAGATGTGGTACAGTTTGGTTTCAGATCTCTACATGTGCAGCGAGGGAGCAGCCACTGGCCCCTCTTCCAGGCAGTTCTGTTCTCTGGTCTCCTCCATGCTGACTCCTGAGGCTTTGCTAATCTGCAGGCTCTTGGCATATGGTACTTGTTGTAATGTAGGTCTGATTTTCCCAAATGCTTTTCAGTGGTTTCAGTGAAACTGCGAAGATTAAATTCCAAGTGACAGTTTCTATATGAAATATTTATCACATGCTGATAAAAGCATATCCACCAAATGGAACTGGGAGGGCAAAAGGGAAATTCAGTCCACATAATCTTACTTTCTTATTTTAAATGTTTCCATCACATTGCAGACTGCTGGGCAATGAAATGAAAGAAAGGCTATAGGAAAATAAAAATGGTAGGGAAGGGCCAGTTGGTTTTTGGAAGTGAAAAATGGGGGTGCCTTCATTTGAATAAATAAAGGTATCCTCAAATTCAGAATACGGGAAGACAGAACCAGGAGCCCTTAATGGGCCTGGCAAGCAGAGCAGACAATACAGATAGAAAGATTTGGCTTCATCATCCACGCTCATACACATAAAACAGTGCCTGATCAACAAGGTATGTCTTAACAGGTGGGTGAAGTTTTCCTTAGGTTGCTGCAATATTCATCTCAGACCATCTGTATTTATCCATAAGCAGTATTAAGTGTCTGCTGGAATGAGTTACCAAAGTAGGGGCAGAGATCAGTATTTGAGGAACTTGTCTTCTGATGACAGTTGATTGACAGACTTCATGCATACATGTTCGAACACATGCCTTCGTAGAGGTAGACAAGTCATGAGAGTCTTATTGGTTTAATAGGGGTTTTTATCCTTGTCTCCTTAAGAGCAGAGACTATCTATCCCCACACTCGACCACAGTGCCTTACACACTGATAGTGCTTAGAAAATATCGCTGAATGAGTTATATGCTTTAATTCTAAAGGACTGAATTATATATGCTTGAATATCTTAGTAATGGCTCAGTGTCATTCACTCTATTTATGGAATAACCTTTATCAGCAAAGCAAAAAGCCTTACCTGAGCTAACAAAATTTTAATCCATAACATGGAGCAGTAATTAGAACCATTACCGATTATAATAGCGCTCTCTTTGAGGCAGATAGTGGTCCTGACATACATACAGCCTTATGACAGTCTGTTCATATTTTCTTGGGAGAATTGGGGAGAAATAAAGAGAGTGGGGGTGGGAACCAAAGCTTCTTTGGAGAGGCCTTTCAGAGCAATTCATTCTTGTCCAAACATCTGAGTGAAAAAGACTGTGCTGAGTTGGTCTGCACACTCCTACATCTTCCTTTGGTAGCCTCTTGGGCTGACATAAGGTTCATAATCCCTTCTGTTTTATATGTGAGGAAATCAGCCTGTCTGTGCTAGGTGGGGAATCAAATATAAGAACCAAGTACTACAACGTGAGCTGGGCTCCCCTTGCCTCTCTGGTCAGTTCTCCAGAGCTTTCTGGAACACAGATATTATAGACAAATACATTATGACTTATGCACCTTTAGCCTTTGGGGGAACTCTTTTTATGTGAATTCAGACATGCCCAAAAATGTAGGAAGGTCAAAAGCAGTCATGTTCTTGCCAGGATTCTTTGTTTAGACAAATCCATTATAAAAATTCAGAGTACCAAGAAAGTGTAATTAGAGGTTGATGGAACACTTATAAAAACTAATTCTGGTTATAGTTACTCGCTGACTGTGGAGACTACAGGGGTTAACATTTCATTATCTCCTACTGCATGCTACATGCTACAGGCACGGATCATTTCGTTAACAACTACTCTGCAGCCTGTCCTTATTTTACAGGTGAGGAAACCAAGGCACAGGGAGAGGGGTTACGGAGAGGGAGATTCATTAGCCGGTAGTGGTTGAAGGCAGGGTTTGAGCTGAGGTCTCTTATCACCATCCCATGTGCCTGACAGTAGGATCTTTCATTGTATTTTAATAAATGAATTCTATAAAAATTTGATTTAGATATACTCTGTAGCCTTGGAAACCCCTTTCAACTAAAAGCCAGTGGGTGCTCAACATCAGGGAGTGGGTCTCCAGGAAAGGTGCCCACAGGACTGTGACTCCTGAATCCCTTGTCCTCAGGTCCTGATTCTCGAGAGAGAATAAGGTGCAACAATCCCAAGCCCTCAGAGCTCTTCAAGATTTACTGATGGCGGGATCTGAAAGACAGATTGTTCCCTCCGGAGGTAGCAAACATGATGTCAGGGGTAAGCCAGAGGCCTGACCCAGAGCTGAGCGGAAGGCTGAAAAGGGAATTAAGTCTGGCCAGTGAAATGACTTACTCAAAGAAAAGGGATAGTTTGTGGCATGAGCAAATCAAACTTCCTGCTCCACAACCCCGGCCTCTGGTTGATGGCCATTTGAGGCTTTGGTATCAAGGCCAAGGATCAAACTTTTTGGCCAGTCAAGGAGGGGAGGAGGGTATGTGCCTGTGCATGCACTTGTGCACATAGGAGGAACCTTTTAGGCTTACAGTACCAAGGTTTGCTGGCAGTAAAAGGAAAGTAAATGAAGACTAGCACATTCTATATCAAATATACATGTTACTCGCACACCTCAAATACTTTAAACCATACACAAGTGAAGCTTTTTACTATCTAAGCACTTTTTAATGTTTGGAGAGAAAAACTATAACCTCAAAACAACCGTGATACGTTTCTCCAAGAAAAAGAAAAGTTTTAATCTTAATTTTAACACGTTTTGTGCTTATATGTTGTAGTATACATGGAATTTAGTTCAACTCTGCTTTATATTTTAAACTGTATTACTAGGGGAACCAAAGCCTGCCTGGCCTCTAGTAGGATCTTCAAAGGCAGGACTTTGCACCTTCTGCTAATGGGGCAGCCTTGATTGTACTGGGGAACCACCTGAGTGCCTTTACAAATCTCTGTGACCAGGCCCCTCCAAGCCAGCGGAATTAGAGACTCTGGGGGTGGGACTCAGGCATCAGCAGTGTTAAAACTCCCCAGGTGATTTCAGTATGCAACAAAGGTTGAGAACCAGTTTATATAACCCTGAACAGCTACCTCCAACCTGTCACCCTGCACAGAGTGCATGTTCTCCAGAAGGCAGAGTCTTTGATATTTGTATTACTGATCTCTGGATATCTCTAAATTAACCTTTGGCCCAGGGATAATTTTTATTCTCTTGTATTTTCATGGAGATTCAGACTTCAAGCTCTCTTATATATTAAACAATGAAACTCTCTCTTATTACAACTGAAAATCTCATGTGTTCCCATTAAGAAAGAGTGCATATCCTGATGAAGCTCTTTGGGCTGCTATTGCCAGACAATATTCTTTTTTTTTTTTTCTTTTAATGCTTATTTTTGAGAGAGAAAGAGAAAAAGTGGAGGGGCAGAGAGAGAGTAGTGGGGAGACAGAGGATCTGAAGTGGGCTTCATGCTGAAAGCAGACAGTCCAATGCAGGGCTCAGATTCACAAACTGAGATCGTGAGCTAAGCCGAAGTCTGACACTTAACCGACTGAGCCACCAGGCACCACACAAGACAATATCCTTAACAACCAAGTAGAATACCAAGGCTTGATGTCAAAAGAATGGCAGAGACATCTTCTCAGGAACACAGCCCTCATCTCAGGGAGAAGTTATTTATTGTTCTTTGGGGGGGGTATTTTTTAGTGCAACGGAGGGTTTACTACTCTTGTAAATTGCAGCTCATCCATCCTGCATTTCTGCTTGTCCCATAAACCTTTGTAATAAGAATATCTGCAGAGTCTTGGACCTTCACAGCAGGTACATTCCCAAGTCAGGTTCCAAGTGCAGGTGAAATTACTCAGGAAACCATGCATCTTCTCTCCTTTCAAGGAGGAATATATGGGAAAAAAAGAAGATTAATAGAGCTATGTGCCAAGAAAGATACTTGTAAAATTTGTTCAGCCTTTCAAGATCATTGATAGGAGTGTGCTTCCTGCTTTGGTCTATTTTGAAGCTGTCTGCAAGCCCTCAGCTGTGCTACTTGTCCTCAGCATTTACTCTCAGATAGATCACCATGGGGACAGCAAGGAGACCAGTGGAAGCATAACAGGGCAGTAGCTTTTGGGAACCAGCCCGGTGACAATGCTAATGCACTGGGCCAAATGTTCTAGCACCCAAAGGAACTGGATATCAGGGCTTAAAATGGGGTGGGTTGGCCCTCCAGTGCACTGAATTTTTCTTAGGAAGTTGTCTGGAAATTTCCTGTCCTGATTTTTCTCAACTCCAGAACCAATCAAGATTCAGCCCATTGATGGAATTCTCTGATGAAATCTGGCAGTTCAATCTGTCCTTCTCTACTGAAGCCCAGTACTATGTTGATTTCACTAGATCGCATGTTCCTTAGCTCGCTAGAATATTCAGCTATGCCTTTATTGAGACATAATTCACATACCATAAAACTCAACCATTTAAACTATATGATCCAGTGGTTTTTGGTATATTGAGTTGTGTGACAATCACCACAATCATGTTCAGAACGTTATCATTACCCCTTAAAGAAATGCCATACACATCATCAGTGACCCCATTTCTCCCCAACCCACTCTCCCTCAGCACTTGGAAACCACTAATCTGCTTTATATCTCTATGGATTTACCTATTCTAGACATTTACATAAATGGAATTTGTTTTTGTGACTGGCTTCTTTCATTTAGCATCATGTTTTCACATTTCATTCATTCATAGTATATATTGATTCTTTTTAATAGCATTGTATGATTGTACCACATTTTATCTATCCATTCATCAATTGATGAACATTTGGGCCATTTCCACTTTTTTGCTATTATCAGTGATGCTGTATGAGCACTTGTGTGCAAAGTTTGGTGCAGACATACATTTTCATTTCTCTTGGGTATATACCTAGAAGTGGAATTGCTGGGTCATGTGGCACTCTGTGTTTAATTTTCTGAGGAATTCCAGCCTGTTTTCCAAAGTAAGTGCTCATTGCACATTACCATCAGCAGTGTATAAGGGTTAATTTTGCCACATTCTTGCAAACACTTGTGATTATCTGTCCTTTGCTTATAGCCATCCCAGTGGGTAAGAAGTGTATACCTTTTGTACATAAAACACTCAGATTGAGGTTGAAAAACTAATATTAACACAGTTGCTCTTGGAACATTCAAGGGAAGGTTAAGATTGTGTTTAATTTTTATATATTTATTTTGTCCACACGAACCTTGGGTCAGTCTTTCTGTATATCTAAACCCTGCTTCTCTGTGAGAACCAGTTTAAGCCCCCATTGGTTTTACAGTTTGTATAAGAGTTGGGTATGGGTTGGCAGTGTGCATTGGGTAGCCAGGGGTTGATTCAGATGATCTAAAGCTCTGGATGAGAATCCTGTCTTTCACCATCCCATGTGGCCCTCCCTGAGTTTGGTTTGAAGAGAATGAACTTCCCAGATGGACCAGGGTAATGTGCTTTGTCTTTCATAGTCCCTCAGAGTTCTTCCACACAGTAGGTGTTGGTTGGTGTTTTTTTAACTCTACCATCTTCCTCACAGAAATTCAGTTGCTGTCTCAAAAGCATAGACCTCCGTATTGCTAAGTCAGTCAATCTTTTTTATATCCTTATTCTTTATGTATCTAATAGTTTATTCCTTGAAACTTCTCTTTCATGCAAATTGGTGGCTTCAGTATAGTAGATATTTGCACTTGAGTGTTTTATCGGGACTTGAAACTGTCATGACCAAAACTTAATGACTTATCTTACCTTCCCCTTAAACTAATTTTCCTTTGCAAATTCCCAGTACTTCCATTGTCTTGGTAACCCAGGCTCAAATCCTTCCTCTTCTCTATACACAGAGAATGGAGCCCATAAGTGCTCATGTCATTCATTTAAAATAAATCTGAGACTCTCTTCAGGTCCTCTAAAATAGGGTACCTGGAATATTAGAGTATGTTCTGAGATACTACCTACCCTAAAAGCTACCTTTTTCTTTAGCTTCTGGCTTGGTGTATGCTAACCATTTATATAATCTGGTCTAACCAACTCAGGCACTTGGCCCACCCTTTAGTTAAATCAACGTGTCACATTCTTTGAATACTTTCCTTACCTACCTTATCATGAATCACAAATAAACATTGTGGTTTTTTCTGTAGGACTTTACTTGAGGTTCTATTAGGTATTCCTGTTGACTAGATGCTCATCTGTTTGAAAAATCCCACCTTTAATGTGAAAGCACCCCTTGTTTCCTTGCAGCCTAATTTCCCTTGGCATTTATAGTGGTTGGATATGTATTGATGGGCATTACTCTCTAACTGCTGTGTCAAAGCACTTTGGGAAGCTCATCAATCTTGTGCTTTTTTTAATTGGCATCAATAATGTGTTTGCATTTATCAATATTTCCTAATTGCCAAGTTATAACAGTAGAACTTCTACAATAAATCATGCCCACAGATATCTTCAGACATTAAGATTTAAAGTTTCTGTCAATATTTTGATGTATTATAAATTGTTTATAAATTGTTTTTATGAGGATTTTTTTCCTATGAGAAAGGAAGAACTGTGTAGCAGGAAACAGAATTGAGTCAGTGTCACCATGTAAAATTAAGTTAAAGGGCCAAATCATTCCAGTGAAAAGAGAAGAAAGCTGTTTCCCAAGCCAGTACAATACATTCCCATAAAGTTCAGCATTATTGTCCAAATGAATGTTAATGCGTCTCCCCTGCAAGTGATGTGCTGTGCCAACCCTCTTCCTGGGAGAGGAATTTGAACATAAGGACAGTTAGCACTCATGCAAAGAAAAAACTCTTTATCAACTCATTTTTCAGTAGCAGAAACTGAGGCTTCGTGAGCTAAGGTTATTTGCTGAGAGTCAAATAGTGACTTTGCAAGGCCAGGACTCAAACCCAGGGCTCTCAGGGTCCACAGGTGGACTTTTTACCTTTCAGGGACAAACTTGACCAAACCCAAAGGAGAGGGAGACCCACAGGTTGTCAAAGAACTGAATCCACATCATCTCTTAGGCAATTGAAGACACTAGAATGTTTGGCTCAGAAAAAAATGAGTGAAAAGTTCAGGTCCTCTGTCCTGCTGTGCCTGAAGATCCTTCCCAAGGAGATGAGACACTGTCTTCCGTGCACGCAGACAGCAGAAGTGAGGCCAGCCCTCTGACCTGGTGAGAGGCGATGTTGTGGGGCAGTTACAGATGTGGACCCAGGAGTCACATGGGCCCCAGCAAATCCCAGCTCAGCCACTCACCCAGCCCCTGTCCTTGGACAAGTCAGTTGACCATTTTGTGTCCCACTTTCCTCAGCTAAGATAGGACTTTTGACAGTACTTACTTTTTAAGGTTGTCATGAGAACTCAGTAAGTTAATATGTGGAAAGTGCTTTTGATGGTGCTTGGCTCATAGTAAGTGTGGTATGTGCCACTGTTAGTGTTTTTACATTATAAAGCCAGAACTAGATGGGAGGAAGAGTTCTCTAAAAAACCCCTCACCATTTATACATTAATTCTGCAAATCTTTATGTACTAGACACTGTTCTAGACACTGGGACACAGCAATAGATAAGACAGATTTAGTCCCTGCCCCTGTCCTCCTACTGCTTACAATCTGTATTAGGGAGAAAGGGAATTACTATGTGAATCAATAAAGCAGCCATTCAGCACTGGAATGAACCATTTCTGGCATTGTGACACCAGCCCTTTCACTGTTATCCCTAAAGATATCCAGGCACAGGCTGCCTGAGGTCATTTTGAGAGGCGCTTGCCACTGTTGGATTTTATTAACATCTCTCTGCAAAGTAAGGTTAATTTAATGCAACCAGTGATTAAAACATCAATTCAGACATTGCTTTACTTTAAAACTGTCATCCTCTGGATCGTCAAGGTAAGGTGGGGGGATTATGCAGGACAATCCTGTGAGGTACAAGAAGAAAATATAGGACTTCTCATAATTTTTATCATTTTTTAAATGTATATTCTTGTATATATTTTATAATGTGCATAATTTCATAGCACAGGAGCACATGTAGATAACTTCCAAGTAAATATAAATACAATGTAAACACACATTAAAGTTGCATGGGTAAACATATATTTTCCTTATTTCTGATGTGGTCATTTATGGATAATTTTCAACTATAAAGATAGTAGCTTTCTACATGAATGGAAAATTAAGACATACTTTCACCTCTACTGAAGAGTTTAAAAAAAATCAATCATAATAATACTTGATGCTTTTATAGAAGTTAATGGTTTCATTGCTTTTAATCCTCCTTTGAGGATTAGGATAGGACCTATCCATGAGATAGGTCTTACACCCACTTTGCAGATGAGGGAACAGAGCATTTTAGAGGTTATACCCAGAACTCTTGGCACCTCATCATTTTGCCAGGGAAGAGAAATTTTAAAATTAAGGACTATGAAGCTGATGCTCATTATTAGCAGTATACCAGGGGAGTATCTGTTAGCATGGGTCAAGATGAATACTGTCCAGTCTCCCGTGTTGCTAGAAGAAGGACTGTGGCTATTTTTTACTGCTGCCATCTTCTGCTCTTACCCAAAAGGCAAAACCCTATCAAATATGTATCCTTCCACAAGATTTATTAGGAATGTGCAATGAAAAGGTCTTAAAGGAGCTTTCAGTGTACTAGAGGAGGTAACATTTATTTCCTAATCCCCAAATTGGTAGCTTGAAGTTGACTGTTACTTAAAGGCAAATGTCAGTTTGGGAGATAGTCTCTGTGTTTTCTCCTTCCTCATCCCCGTGTATCAGCAATCAGGATCCGTAGTTGTAGTCAACAGAAAACAACTCTGGCTAATTTCAGCACAAAGTAGATAGTTAAATATGTGTTGAATTAATGAATAGTGAATTTCTGTCTGTGTTCCTTCCATTCATGGATAAGGTTCTTAGGGGAAAGGGAACAGAGAGAGTTTAGAAGCTTGAAAAGGAAAGTTGGGAAGTATGTTCTAAATACGTAGAAACTAGTTTTCTGCCAACTATGGGTTGATAAAGATTTATGTAGATCTGTTGACTTTCATCTAGTAAAATTATTGTATAGCATGAAAAACAGTGAATTGGAGTTCAGAGACCTATATTTTCCACTACTGAGCTGTGTGATCTTGAATAGGTTATATAACTTCTAGATCTTGGTACTTTCTACTCTGAAATGGATGACTGAATGATTTAGCCTGAGTCTTCTTGTGAACTTTCTCTGCTGATAAAAATGTTGTATGTCTGTTCTTCCTAACACAGTAGCCACTACCCACACGTGGCTATTGATTCAGCACTTGAAATGTGGCTATTGTGACTAAGTAACTGAAGTTTCACTTTTAATTCATTTAAATTTAAATTTAAATTTAAATTTAAATTTAAATTTAAATTGCGGCTTGTAGTAAGTGGCTACCATATTGGATAGCACAGTTTTAGAGCATTCTATGATTTTCTGGATTCTGTAGGTTTACTTATGAGGTATAGGCTTGGAAGGTAGAAAAGATAAAAGTCAGAACTTCACATTAGTAAAGAATTGCACTCATATTTTTTTTTTACTTATTTTGAGAAAAAACACGTGCACACAGGGGAGGGGCAGAGAGAGAGAGAGAGAGAGAAAATCCCAAACAGACTTCCTGTTGTCAGCACAGAGCCCTATGCGGGGCTCAATCCCACGAACCATGAAATCATGACCTGAGCCGAGATTAGGAGTCTGACACTTAACCAACTAAACCACCTAGGTGCCCCATGTTCGTATTTTAATACCTAATTATTTGTTGGGAGAGAAGAACATACTCTAGAAATTCACATAGAATAGTGTAAAAAGCACAAGATTTGTAGTTAAGGGATTTGAATTTGAACTCTGGCACCACTAATCATGAACTTACCAGCCCTATCTACCATACAAAGTTTATCATCAAATGAGATGATAAATGTGAAAACACTTTGTGAATATAAGATTACTTTATGAATGTTAGTTATTCCATTATTACATAGAATCAGTGATCCTACTAAATTACAGATATCTCATATCTTAGGTTTTTTTGTGTGTGTTCATTGGTTTTTGGTAAAGATCCAAGGGTATGAGTGAAAACCACATCTAGTGCTTACTTCACAACTTCTTCTTGATCTGTTTATATTTTATTTCTTTTTCTTGTCTTATACCATTAACTATGACTTCCAGTATGATGGTGAAAAGAGTGGTGAGGGGGGCATCCTTGCCTTGTTCCTGATCTCACTGGGAAATCTAGTTTTTCACTGTTAAGTATGATGTTAGCACTGGATTTCTTGTAGATATTCTTTATCAAGTTGAGAAAATTCCCCTCTATTCCTACTTTACTGACAGTTTTTATCTTATTTCATAACTTTAGATTTATTATCTTAGCCCCTGTAACTAGTTTGTTTGTTTGTTGTTTCCTTCCTTAGAAGCATTCCTTTGGATCTGATTTATTACCCCTAAGTGACAGAACTACTACTTTTCAGGCCCTGAAGATAGGGTTTTGTGATGGTTAATTTGGCTGGGCCAAGGTGCCCAGATATTTGGTCAAACATTATTCTAGGCATTTCTGTAAAGATATTTTTTGGATAAGATTAACATTTAAGTGGGTGGACTTTGAGTAAAGCAGATTACTGTCTATGATATGAGTGGCCCTCATCCAGTCACTCAAAGGTCTGAGTAGAACAAAAAGCTGATACCTCCCCACACCGTACCCTAACTGAGCAAGAAGGAGTTCTGCTAGCAGATGGCCTTTGGACTCCAATTGCAACTCTTCTCTGTGAGTCTCCAGTCTGGTGGACTGCCCCCTACTTGCTAAGCCTCCACAATCAGGTGAGCCAGTTCCTTAAAATAAATCCATCTATCTCTCTCTGTCTCTGTCTCTGTCTCTCTCTTTTTCTCTCTCCCTCCTCCCCCACCTCCCTCCCTCCTCCCTATGGATATACATGTACTATATACACATAGACATACACATAGACATAGACACATTCTGTTGGTTTTCATGCCCTGCCTAACATACTTTTAAACTATTAGATCATATTTCTGTTAAAGCCCCTGAAATCAAACCTAAGCCATTAATTTCAATTATTGTTTTTGTTTAGATATAATTTGCAGGTACCTCAATGCTTTGTGTCCATTTTCCTAGTTTCCTTACTTTTGTCATCCAAACCATATATGCAGACTTTGATTAGTAGGCTCCTTTTAAGGGACCCATAATCCTATTATCTGACTTTCTAAGGGCCTTTACCAATTGACTCCCAGTTTCAGCCTAGGGAGGTTGTCAGGTCTCCGGTCTTCTTTCCTTGTCTGCTTCTGTCTGTGTCAGCCATACACAAAGGTCTCTTGTTAGTTAGATTGTTAGATAATTACAGAACAACTTCAATTTGCCATTTTTAGCACATCTGACTATCTGGGAAACTCTATTTCCCCCTCCACAGTTTCTCTTCTCTAAGATTCCCTGCTGCCTCTTTTTCAAAGACCAAAATGGGAAGAACGGAGGTGCTACATACAGAATCTGTCCACTAACATTATCTTATCTCTTTCTGGCCATTTTTCTCTACTCTCTCTGTAAAAATTACCTGCTTTAGAAAGAGTCCGTGAGCCCTGCCCTTCCATCACATGTTTCTTCAGTTGGAGCAGCTAATGACCTACAACTTCATAGTCTTCACAAATACTGCTTTTAATAAAGCTATCAAGACATTCTTTAAATGTATTTTTATGGGGAAATAATCACACGTAGTATATGGAGATGCTGAAATAGAGCTTATTGCTCAACAGGAGAAGGTGTACTGTCACTCCAGGTTCTTCTATAATATCAGCCCTTTCATTTCCTTGATCAAGGATCTTGCATGTTAGATTTTTGCCTATAGGACTCTATGCTTTTTATTATTGTATCTACCAAACTACAAATGGGGATTAAGCTTTTATGCCCAAACACACTTTGGATACATTATGAGTGTAGCTTATTGTAAGTATAGCTTGTTGTGGGTTTGATGTCTTTTAACTCCACACCAATTGAGAAGAGTTGATGTGATCACAGAACAGAGGAGCAGTGCCCTTTCCACAGAAGCACATTCCCACTCAAGCCAGGACAAGCCCCTCACAAGCAGTGTGCTTTTCTCTAACAAGAGGAAACTGTGAAGCGCAGAGGTCTAATCGTCCCAACAGTATAATAATTATTAGGACCTCAGAACTTTTTTTTTTAACGTTTGCCTTAACTTTTTTTCTAATCCTCCCTACATGTCATATTTGGGAGAGTGTGAGGAGGAGTATTTTTTCAAAACATCTAGGATACATTCAGGGAGGTGAGGACAAAGTGTGCTTAGTCTGTACTTTTCTAATCCTGCTCACCTGGTGGGGATGTCATTGTATGACAGGGCCAGACACTGCTCTTGGATCCCTCCTTCCTTGGTCACAGCAGTTCTCTCCACCCAACCCCCACCACCACACCCCCCACCCCTCATCATCTTCATTCAGAAGTGACACACACTAAAAGTCATTCACAAGGTCCTATGGGGAGTATACTACTCAGCAAGGAAATGGACTGTGTCTCTGAAGAAGTGGGTTATAGACTCATTCATTGCCTTTTATAAATCTCAGGCTTTCATTAGCTCTGCATTTTTACTGGAAGTTATTTCTTAGCTTATTAATGGGGGGTGAGCATCAGTATTTTGTTGTAAGTTAAAATTCTCATCTTCATTTTATTTTTTTTTTAATGTTCATTTATTTTTGAAGGAGAGAGAGACCAAGTGCAAGCTGGAGAGGGGCAGAGAGAGAGGGAGACACAGAATCTTCATGAAGCAGGGTCCAGGCTCTGAGCTGTCAGCACAGAGCCTGACATGGGGCTCATACTCACGAACCATGAGATCATGACCTGAGTTGAAGTCTGATGCTTAACCAACTGAGCCACCCAGGTGTCCCTCATCTTCATTTTATAATGCCTGTGATATTTACTGATAACATGTATATAGGTTTGCAGATTTAACTTGGAAGAGGCTTATGATTGACCCTTCCCAATGTGTGCTCTACTCCTTACACATTGCCCCAGTGCCTATGGTAGGAACCCAGGATAGTTATGGGCTGACTACTAAAACTAGCATCTCAGGCATGTTTCTTTGGAATGAAAAGTAGCATATTGTTCTCTATATTAGTTTTCTTCTTTAAAAAAAAAATTACTATTTTACTTGGACTTAAACAGTTTATGTAAAAGAATGAATATTTTCCCCTTTAGTAAATTCCACCAATGTTGGCAATTTTTTTTGCCACATTTGCTTTATCTCCTATTTGCCTTTCTTTTTTTCTTTCTTCATTGAACTGTTTGAAAATAGGTTGCAGGCATAATACTACCTCTATATACTTCAATATATATCTTCTTAGAACAAGGGCATTCTTCTGCATTATCACAGTACTGTTTTCACACCTCAAAATTGAGCATCAATCCATACTTCAAATATATAGCCCATTTTCAAATTTTTCCAAATGTTCTATAATACCTTTTTTTTAACTTTTTTGTCCTAATCTGGAATCCATTTGAGGATCAAGCATTGCATTTTGTATTCATGTTTCTTAAAGCTCCTTTAACAGAGAAGAGTTCCTCTTTCTTTTTTTGGCAAATTTCATGATATTGACATAGTCTAGAATGTTCCCTAATATGAATGTGTGAGATTCTTTCTCCATTATTACACTCAGAATAATCACTTTGGCAGGAACACTCCTTTAGTACCATGATATTCTCCCTTTGCATCATGTCAGGAGGCCCCTAATGCTGGTTGTACCATTCAGTATTCAGTGCTCATCATGAAAAGTGTGCTCTTAATCCCATTACCTATTTCACCCTCCCCCCACCCACATCCCCTCTGGTAACTTTCAGTTTGTTCTCTATAGTTAGGAGTTTGTGGGGTTTTTTGTCTTCTTTTTTTTTCCTTTGTTTGTTTTGTTCCTTAAATTCCACATGAGTGAAATCATATGGTACTTGTCTTTTTCTGACTAATTTATTTCACTTGGCATTATACTCTAGATCCATCCATGTTGTTGGAAATGGCAAGATTTCATTCTTTTATGGCTGAATAATATTCCATTGCATAAATATGCCACATCTTCTTTATCCATTCATCTATCGATGGACACTTGGGCTGCTGGCATAATTTGACTATTGTAAATAATGCTGCATATATCCTTTCAAAGTAGTGTTTTTGTATTCTTTGGGTAAATACCCACTAGTGCACTCACTAGATCATAGAGTAGTTCTATTTTTAATTTTTTGAAGAACCCCCCATACTGTTTTCTACAGGGGCTGCACCAGTTTATATTCCTAACAGCAGTGCATGAGGGTTCCTTTTCTCAACATCTTCACCGTTCATTTGTTGTTTTTTGCATTGTTGATTTTAGCCATTCTGACAGGTGTGAGGTGAATACCTCATTGTAGTTTTGATTTGCATTGCCCTAATGAGTGATGTTGAGCATCTTTTCATGTATCTGTTGGCCATCTGTATGTCTTCTTTGGAGAAATGTCTGTTCATGTCTTCTGCCCATTTTTAATTGGATTATTTGTTACTTGGTTGCTGAGTCATATAAAGAATTTATATATTTTGGATACTAAACCTTTACCAGATAGGTCATTTGCAAATGTCTTCTCCCATTCAGTAAGTTGTCTTCTGGTTTCATTGATTGTTTCCTCTGCTGTGCAGAAGCTTTTTGTTTTGAAATAGCTCCAATAATTTATTTTTGTTTTTGTTTCCCTTCGCTCAGGAGACATATCTAGAAAGATGTTGCTATGGCCAATGTCAGAGAAATTGCTGCCTGTATTCTTTTCTAGGATTTTTATGGTTTCAGGTCTCACATTTAGATCCTTAATCCATTTTCAGTTTATTTTTGTGTGTGGATAAGAAAGTGGTCCAGTTTCATACTTTTCTTGTAGTTGGCCAGTTTTCCCAGCACCTTTTTTTGAAGAGACTCTCTTTTTCCCATTACATATTCCTGCAAGATTAATTGATCATATAATCATGGGTTTATTTCTGGGCTTTCTGTTCCATTTCATTGATCTGTATGTCTCTTTTTGTGCCAGTACAATACTGTTTTGATTACAACAGCTTTGTAATATAATTTGAAATCTGGAATTGCGATACTTCCAGCTTTGCCTTTCTTTTTCCAGATTACTTTGGCTATTCGGGGACTTTTGTGGTTCATTACAAATTTTAGAACTGTTCTAGTTCTGTGAAAAATGCTGTTACTATTTTGATAGGGATTGCATTAAATCTGTAGATTGCTTTGGGTAGTATGAACATTTTAACAATATTGTTCTTCCAGTCCTTGAGCATGGAATATCTTCCCAATTGTTTCATCTTTAATTTCTTTCATCTGTGGTTTATAGTTTTCAGAGTATAGGTCTTTCACCTCCTTGGTGAAGTTTATTCCTATGTATTTTATTTTCTTTGGTGTGATTATAAATGGGATTAATTTATCTTTCTGCTGCTTCGTTATTAGTGTACATAAATGCAATGGATTTCTGTATATTCATTTTGTGTCCTGTAACCTTTATCAGTTCTAGTAGTTTTTTTGTTGGAGTCTTTGGGGGTTTCCTATATATAGTATCATGTCATCGGCAAATAGTGAAAGTTTTACTTCTTACCAGTTTGGATGTCTTTTATTCCTTTTCTTGTCTGATTGCTGTGGCTAGGACTTCCAGTACTATGAATAAAATTGATAAGAGTTGACATTCTTGTCTTGCTCTTAACCCTAGGGAAAAGCTGTCGGTTTTCAACATTGAATATGATATTAGCTATGAGTTTTTCATATATGGCCTTTAATATGTTGAAGTATATTCCCTCTAAAACCTACTTTGTTGAACATTTTTATCAAGAACGAATGTTGTACTTTGTCAAATGCTTTTTCTGCATCTCTTGAAATGATCATACAGTTTTTATTCCTTGTTGATGGGACATATCACATTGATTGATTTGCAAATACTGAGCCATCCTTGCATCCCAGGAGTAAGCCCCAGTTGATTGTGGTAAATGGTTTTTTTAATGTATTGTTGATTCTGTTTGCTAATATTTTGTTGAGAATATTTATATCTATGTTTATCAGAGATATTGGCCTGTAGTTCTCTTTTTTTTGTAGTGTCTTTATCTGGCTTTGGTATGGGAGTAATATTGGCCTCAGAATAAATTTGGAAGTTTTCCTTCCTCTTCTATTTCTTGAAATAATTTGAGAAGAATAAGTATGGACTATTCTTTAAATGTTTGGTAGAATTCGGGGCACCTGGATGGCTCAGTCGGTTAAGCATCCGACTTCAGCTCAGATCATGATCTCACGGTCCGTGAGTTTGAGCCCTGCATCAGGCTCTGTGCTGACAGCTCAGAGCCTGGAGCCTGCTTCAAATTCTGTGTCTCCCTCTCTCTCTGCCCCTCCCCTGTTCATGCTCTGTCTCTCTCTATCTTAAAAATAAATGAAAACATTAAAAAAATTTTTTTTAATAAAAAAAGTAAAAAATAAAAATGTTTGGTAGAATTCACCTGTGAAGTCATCTGGTCCTGGGCTTTTGTTTGTTGGGAGTTTTTTTTATTACTGATTCAATTTTCCTGCTGATAATCAGTCTGTTCAAATATTCTATTTCTTCCTGCTTCAGTTTTGGTAGGTAATATACTTCTGGGAAATTATCCATTTCTTCTAGGTTGTCTAAATTATTGGCATATAATTTTTCATAATATTCTTACAATCCTTTGTATTTCTGTGATGCCAGTTGTTATTTCTACTCTTTAATTTCTGATTTTGAGTCCCTCTCTTTTTTGTGTGTTTTCTTTTTATTTTTGTTTTTTGGTGAGTCTGGCTAAACATTTATCAATTTTGTTGATCTTTTCAAAGCCAGCTCCTGGTTTTATTGATCTGTTCCATTGTTTTTTCAGTTTTCTATTTAATTTATCTCTAATCTTTATTATTTCCTTCATTCTACTGGTTTGGGGTTTTGTTTATTCTTTTTCTAGCTCATGTAGGTGTAAGGTTAGGTTGTTTATTTGAGATTTTTCTTGCTTCTTGAGGTAGAACTGTATTGCTATAAACTTCCCTCTTAGAACATTTTTTGCTTCATCCCAAAGATTTTGGACCATTGTGTTTTCATTGATATTTGTCTCCATGTTCTGTTTTGTTTTTCTAAGTACACTTCATGCCCAGCATGGAGTCCAGCACCAGGCTTGAACTCATGACCCTGAGATCAAGACTTGAGCTAAGATCAAGAGTCAGACACCTAACCAATTGAGCCACCCAGGCACCCGTGTCTCCATGTATTTTCTGATTTCCTCTTTGATTTCCTTTTTGGCCCATTCATTTTAGTAACGTGTCATTAATCTCCATTTATTTGCGGTCTTTGCAGGTTTTTTCTTGTGATTGATTTCTAGTTTTTATAGCATTGTGGTCAGAAAGGATACATAGTATGATTTCAGTCTTTTTGAATTTGTTGAGACTAGTTTTGTGGCCTAATATATGATCTGTTCTGGAGAATGTTCCAAATGCACTTGAAAAGAATGTGTATTCTGCTGTTTTAGGATGGAATGTTCTGAATATATCTGTTAAATTCATCTGGTCCAGTGTGTCATTCAAAGCCACTATTTTTTTGTTGATTTTCTCTTTAGATAATGTGTCCCTTTTGATGTAAGTGGGTGTTAAGTACCCTACTATTCTTGCATTACTATTGATTGCTTCCTTTATGGTTGTTATTAACTGCTTTATACATTTGGGTATTCCCATGTTGCTGCATAAATATTTGCAATTGTTATATTTTCTTGTTGTATTGTCCCCATTATTATCATATAGTGTTCTTCTTTGTCTCTTGTTACAGTCTTTGTTTCAAAGTCCATTTGTCTGATATAAGTATTGCTACCTCGACTTTCTTTCATATCCATTTGCATGATAGATGTTTCTCCATCCCATTTTTAGTCTGCATATGTCTTTAGGTGTGAAATGAGTCTCTTGTGGGCAGCATACAGATGGGTCTTGTTTTCTTGGGATTTTTTTAATTGGTTTGTGTTTGTTTTTGTGGATCTTCTCTGTTCCTTTCTTCCCTTGCTCTCCCCACAAGTTCGCTTTTTTTAAGTGATCTACCTGGATTCCTTTCTCTTTATATTTTGCATATCTATGACCATTTGTGGTTACCATTAGGTTTGCATATAACATCTTTCGCATATAGCTAGCACTCTCTGTTTAGTTGTTGGTCACTTAAGTTTGAACTCATTCTTTACTCCTCTCCCCTCCTCATTTTAGATTTATAGTGTCATACTCTACATCCTTTTATTTTGTGAGTCCATTGACCGATTTTTATAGCTATATTTATTTTCACTGCTTTTGTGATTCCTACTTTCTTACTCTTACTTAACGATCTTTTCTTTCCACTCAAAGAATCTCCTTTAACATTTCTTGTAGGGCTGACTTAGTGGTCATGAATTCCTTTAACTTTTATTTGTCCAGGAAACTCTTTTACTTTTCTTCTATTCTGAATGATAGACTTGCAGGATAGAGTTTTCTTGGCTGCAGAAGTTTTCCTTTCAGCACTTTCAATATATCATGCCACTCCCTTCTGGCCTGCAAAGTTTCTGCTGAAAAATCAGCTGATAGCATTATGGAGTTTTCCTTATATATAACTATTATATTTTCTCTTGCTACTTTTAAAATTTTCTATTACTACTTTTTGCCATTTTAATTACTATGTGTCTTGGTGTGAATCTGCTTGGCTTGATTTTCTTGGGAGATACCTGTGCCTCTTGGATATGGATTTCTATTCCTTCTCCAGATTCAAAAAGTTTTCAGCTATTATTTATTCAAATAAATTTTCTGCCCCCTTGTCTCTCTCTTCTCCTTCTGGGATCCCTGTAATGTGTATATTATTATACTTGATGATGTCACTGCGTTCCCTAAATCTATTCTCATTTTTTACAATTTTTTTCTCTCACCTGCTCATCTTGATTACTTTTCATTACTTTGTCCTCCAGGTCACTGAGTCGTTCTCCTTCCTCTAGTCTACTATTTATTCCATCTAGTATATTTTTAATTTCATTTGTTGCGTTCATCTCTGATTGGTTCTTTTTTATCTCTTTGTTAAGGGTCTCACTAATGTTCTCCACTCTTTTCTCAAGTCCAGTGAGTCTTTATGATCATTTTAAATTCCCTATCAGGCATATGACTTATCTCTGTTTTGATTAGGTCTCTCACCATGATTCTGTTCTGTTCTTTCATTTGGCACATATTCTTCTGTCCCCTTATTTTGTCTGTCTCTGTTTCTGTGTTAGGAAATTCAGCTACATCTCTTGCTCTTGATAGTAGTGACCTGATGGAGAAGAGATCCTGTGGTGCCCTGCACTGAAGTGTCCCCTCTTCACTGGAACTTGGCATTTTATGGGTGCCTCATGTGTGTGTTTTGTGCACCCTGCTGTTTTGGCTGTGCGTTTTCCTTCAGTCCAGTCATCTTCAGTGGTTATCTTTACCTGTCGTGGGCGTGTTTGGTTCCATTGGTATTAGTGGGCCAGTCTGGGGCTGTCTTGGGCTTGAGTTGAGTCAGACCAGGCATGTGCAAAATGTTGTAGCACCGAACTGCAGGGGGCTTTCCCTGTGTTGTCCCCTGAGAAACTTTCATTCATGGGTGGGCCTGCAGTCAGAATAGTGTCTGCCCCCACCCCACCCCTGGGGCCACAGTCTGACAGGTGTGTGTAGTTCTCTTTCCCTCTCTCAGGGGCCGGAGTGTCTTTGGACTGGTGCTGACCCCTTTTGGGGCTGCATGCATACTGCCAGGTATGTGGCATCACATTGGATGGGCTCTGGCCAAGAGCTATTGGAGGGAGTGGACCTGCAACATGCGGAGGCTGGGTGAGCAGTGTGTGCAAGGTTTGCGCACAGGTCCACTGGAGGAGCAGACCTGCAGCGCAGGGACTAAGACAAGCCTGGCTGGAGGGAGTAGATCCACTAAAGTACAGTGGTGGGGGGAGCAGCAGTGTTAGCAGGTTAGGTACCTGGTTCCTGCAGGTGCCTGTGTTTTTTTGCTGTGGAGCAAGGGAGGGAAATGGCACCTGCTAGTTCCTTTGTTTCCGGAGGAGTCCCCCAAGGATCTCTTTCCCTCCAGGACAGCTCTCCCTTCTATAAGCCTCAGGCAGTTTTCAAACTGCTGCTTCTATACAGTATCTCTGTGGGCTTTTTGTTGTGCTGTCTCTTTAAGGGCAGGGATTCATTTCCCTTCCCAGCTGTCCCAGAGCTGAGCCAGCTGATTTTTAAAATTGAATGTTTTTAAGTTTCCACTGGTTGTAAGAACTTGTGATATTCAGCACCTCTGGTTTTCAAAGCCAAATGTTATAGGGATTCACCTTCCCAGTGTGGGGGTCTGTTTCTCTCCCCTCTTTGCGCCCTGGAGTCCCTTTCTCCCACAGAGAGCCCAACAGGTGCATTTAGCTCCCCACTGCATCTCTGCTCTACCTACCCTCTTCAACCTCTTCTCTACATTTAGTTGTGGAGTTTTCTCTGCCAGTCTTCAGGTCATCTTCTGGGTTATTTACGCTGATGTGTTATCTAGTTGTATCCCTGGGAGGAGGTGAGCTTAGGTCCCTCCTACTCCACCATCTTCCCAACGGTCTGGTATCGAGGCTGGTTTTATTTTATTTTATTTTATTTTAATTTTTTTTTTTAACGTTTATTTATTTTTGAGACAGAGAGAGACAGAGCATGAACGGGGGAGGGTCAGAGAGAGAGGGAGACACAGAATCTGAAACAGGCTCCAGGCTCTGAGCTGTCAGCACAGAGCCCGACGCGGGGCTCGAACTCATGGACCTCGAGATCATGACCTGAGCCGAAGTCGGCCGCTTAACCGACTGAGCCACCCAGGCACCCCGAGGCTGGTTTTAAACACAATGCCTTATATGTCATAAAAGCTCTTTACCCTTTCCCCAGAAATATGTACACATATACATACACAGACAAAGTATTGCATAAGCTATCTGGTTTTCTTGAAGCTATGGGCTCAGGTTCAGAAACCAGTTTGCAAAATTAAGGTATGAAATTATCCAAGACCACATTCTCCAAGAAGCTCTCTCAGGCCTATTCTGATTACACCATTTCATGATTCTAGACACTGGCTTTAATTCTGATAAGTAGTTGTGAGACTGTTAGGAGCTTTTCCATTATTTGCTGAATAAAAAATATGTATGATCACATCTCAGATTCTCACCTCTGAAGAGTAAAGTTGGGGTATTTTATATTCATAATTAGTTCCTGCAGCTTCTCTTGTAATCCCCCTTACACGGTGAACACTTAACCTCTCATAATCAATAACTCACATTTGTTCTCCGTAGCTAAAACATTAGTAACTCTAGTTATGCCATTTCGGGGAATGGCACTTGGGTTTGAATTTCCCTGATCAGTTACATCAATTCAGTTGTTGTAACTTAATGTATTAACACTATGGAAGACTAATTCGAGAACCTAGACTGACCAGTCCACAGCTCTGATATATCTTTTCCACTTAAAATCTTAGAATATACCATGATAAAAGACCCTCGATTTTGACCTTTGGGACTCTAAACCAGGAACAGCCCACAGTGGGAATTGCAGTCTGGGTATGTTTTCATCTTTCTTTCAGTTAGGATGGGACATGCCAGTGAATTCTCAGCAGCCTTTACTGGGGAAAAGATTGGGATTTTGAGGTCACTTACATCAATAGCTGTCCTTCCACATCACCATTAAAAACACAGGAATTTTAACTTACACTGTCTGCTTCTTTCCCTCTAAGTACTCATTTTTGGGCAGCTGAGATATGGCACAGAGATTTGTAATTGCATTATGTTCCCAGAAAGAGTCTGACCCAAAATGTTTCCAAAGATGTCAGAGGAAGATGACTGATTTAAATGATGTTTTCTGGATTTGAGTTTTCAGTCACATCAGAAGTGGTCAATTATATACTGTGCATACACGTGTGTGTGTGTTTGGGGGGTGGTGATTTCAAATAAATAAATAACATTAAATTAATTTTCAATGTACAGCTTATTAGAGCCATCATATTTAATTGATTCCTTATTAGTATAATTCAGAATAGAGATGGTGCTACTATAGAATACCAAATGAACTTTCTTCTAAGTGGATTTTTCCTAAGCATTGTGCTTAAACATTGTGCTAAAATACATTTATACATAAGGAGAGCACTTAGAAGTCACAGCTACTTAAAAAATGTACATTCTCAGTTTGAGCCAAACTGTTAAAAAAAAAAAAAAACTCAAGGAAATCAATTATTTTGAGTCTATTAAAGAATTTACTGAGACTCAAGTACTGTCTACTTCGTGTGCTCAGTGTAATACTTTATTCTTCCAAAATAAATTCAGAACTGATTCTGGGAAAGTCCTATGAAAAAAATTAAAGCAAGGAAGAGTGTGATCTTGGTGTGTGGTATTTGAGGCAAATTTGAAAGCAAGCAGCTGAACTCAAATGTTTCTGCCCTTAACTCACTGAAGGACCTTGAGAAAATTACATAAATTCTCTTTGTCTTGTCTACTAAATGAAGATGCCAATATCAGCCTACTTTTCTAGTTCAGGAAAAAAATTCTTTGGGTCAGATCAACTTCTGTTATATAAAGAATTATTGAACACAGTAGTACTCAAACGAAAATGCCTAGATTTCAGACAACAGAGATCCGATTCATAGAGCAAATGAAGCATGTATTGATTTTTTTGGACAGGTGATTTAGCCATCTTTTTTTTTTTTTTTTTCTTTTCTGTGCTTTTTTAACTTCTTGTGCTATCACCACTAACCATGTAGAGATGTACTTAAATATTGTTAAGGAAAGTTATAAGCATCAACAGAATGGCATTCTAAACAGCACTTTGGTTTCCTCTGTCCAAAGTATCATATGAAGTAATGTAGAGCTCCATGGTTACTAATGCCTAGGATTTCACAATCAACATTAATGCATGTCAAAATATAGGGTCTTGTGGGCTTTTTGGTCTTCAGACAGCTAAGATCAGGCGAGAAAAAAACCCTTGAAGTCAAAAGAGATGCTTTTAAATCCTAGATTGTGATCTTAGGCTAACCACTTAATTTCTCTGAAACTCAGTAAAACTTTGCTGTGAAAACTAAGATAGGATAATAATGTTTTAGAATCTGCAAAGCACAAGTCAAGTAAGAATTCTATGTAATAAGGTAATAGCAAACTGTAAGATGAAGGAGCTTTATTAATAATGATACTAGATCACATTTATTGGACACTTCGTATGCTAAATGATTTACATGTACTGTCTTCATTTAGTCCTTCAACCAGTACTATGAGATGAGGAAACTGAAGTTTAAAGCAGTTATTTAGGTACCCACTGTCGCTCACTAATAAGTAAGGGACCCAGGATTCACACTTAGACTGTGAGCCCTAGCTCCTAAGGATGTGGATCAAGTGGATCAAGCTCCACTTAATGTGGTGATCACTACCAAATATCAGAATGAATGGGAACAGAACACAACCAATAATGCCCTGTGACTTGCAAGTTGGGCAACTTGATCTTTCAGACATTTACATCTCTTTACTTATCATTTTTTAGTCAAAGTATTATATTTTCAATATAAAAAACCTTAAAAGAAGAAATTTGCTCTCAATCTTTCTCCTAAATATAAATCTCACTTTCCCATAGTAAGGGGTCTTATGTAGCCTTCCAGAAATTTCCTGTGCATTTAAAGGTAGTGTGTGTGTGCATATGTGTGCACTCTTTTCTGTTTAAACCAGAGGACAGTACACTAAAAATACTCTTTCACGGTCTCTTTTTCCCCCCACTAAATATAATATATTCTCCCATATCAGAACATACAACCTTTTTAGTGGCTGAATAGTATTCCTCAGTATGATCTGTTGTAATTTTAACTAACTGGCCCGTTACTGATGGACATTGCAACGATCTCAGCTCTGTGCCATCATGAGCAGTACAGCAGTGGACATTCTGGTACCTGTCTTCATGTTGAATAAAGGCCTAGAGGAGGAAGAGCTAAGTCAAGGATGTGGGCATTGAAAACAGAGACCAGCATTCTCACATTGCCCAGCTTGCTACCATCCAGCAAAACCCTGTCTTCACACTGCAGAATATCAAACATCTTCGTCTATACCAATCCAATTTCTAAAAGGTGGTATCTCTTTAGTTACGGGTCAAGTTAAGGATAGTTTATGTATACTACTATCTCTGTCTCTTTCCTGTGTTAATTTATTCACTGTTTTATTTCATGTCATACATATCACAAATATATTTTCCCCATTTGTCATTTATTGTTTGGCCTTGCTTACTACATGTTTGTATACAGGAGATTTTAATTTTTATGCAGTTAACTTTTTACTTTATTGCCTTTAAATGTAGCATCACGCCAAATTCCCATTCCAAGTTTCCAGAATTCTCTTGCGTTTCCTTCTGGTGCTTTTTTTTTTTTTTTTAATTTTTTTTTTTTCCAACGTTTTTTATTTTTATTTTTGGGACAGAGAGAGACAGAGCATGAACGGGGGAGGGGCTGAGAGAGAGGGAGACACAGAATCGGAAACAGGCTCCAGGCTCCGAGCCATCAGCCCAGAGCCCGACGCGGGGCTCGAACTCACAGACCGCGAGATCGTGACCTGGCTGAAGTCGGACGCTCAACCGACTGCGCCACCCAGGCGCCCCCCTTCTGGTGCTTTTAGGGGTACTTTTTTATGTCCAATTTTTGATGAGTATAGAATTTATTTTAGTATAAGAACGGAGGTAGGGGTACAGTTAACTTCATCCAAAATCATATCCCCTTGTCCTAGTTACCATTTATCAACTAAGTAGACATTTTTGTTCTAATCAAACTTACCAGGCCACAAAATCCTCTGTTCCCTCCAGTTTACCTCACGAAGAATACCCTAATTTTACCCACCTCAGCGGTCCTACTTCCCTCTCAGTTCCCACCACCTCCACCTCTGAAAGCCTACTCATCCTCTTCAGCTGCCCACTCTCCTAAAACCTTTCCTCTCTCCCTACTGGCTCCACGGCTCCCTCCCTAAAGCACATCTCCGTTTCCCAGGTGCACAGATACACTTTGGCTTCTTTGCTCCCATTTCAAGTGACCCTGCCCAGCTTGTTTCCTTTTGCTTCTAAAGGGCCACTTGGGCTCAGCAAGTACCACTTCCTGGCCTTGCTTTCACACCTCAACCCCTGCCATCCCAACCATATGCCAGCTCCTGTACATGTAACCCGGTTCCTAATGACCACAAGCAGTGCGTATACCCTCGTCCAAGTAGACATCCTATTCGTGCCTGACCGTTCTGACCCCTTTGAATGGCTGGTGTCCTCACTCCCGCCTCCCACACCACCAAGCCTGTCCCAGTCTCCTTTGCTGGCCCTCCCTTTCCCTGTGATCACGCCCACCACTATGACACATCTGTCCCCCTTGAGGACAACTCTCAAGTCCCTCTCCAGTCATCCCCTCTCCCCCAAGCACAGACATTGCAACCAGACAAGCCTTCTGGAGGTCTCTGCCCTGCCACTTACCAGCCGTGTGATGTTCGGGAGCCACTTTCTGTCTCTCAGCCTCCAAGTGGGTCTGTCTCTCCTACTGGACGCTAGGTTTCATATGGACAGAGACTCGATGGTATCGTTTTGTATTGTATCTTATACAAGATTTGATTTTGCTGTACTAAGGGCCTGCTCTGTGTCAGATACTGAACTGGGGGCTTTATACAACTCATCTTTGACAAAGTAGGTGTGTGTTTGTATTCACTTCAAATATTGTATTTCAATATTGTGTCTCAACCAAAACCCATCTCTTCCCATTAGCTATCCCATTATCATTAGTCTTTCTCCAGAAGCTTAGACTCTTTCAGAAAGAGAAGCTATGTTCTCGTACGAAAGTCCCTGTTACAGCCATTTCCAGTGTCTGTGCTCTTTCCCTCCACCATGCTATCCCCCTGACTCAGCCAGCCGTCTGTCCCCATGGCCCCGAGCATGGAACCGGCATTCAGTCACCCTGTAGTCACCAACAGACACAACTTGTCTCATTGATTTGTTCACCCACTCATTGATTGAACAAATATCAGTCCTTCATGCCAAGACTCACCTGGGCTTTATGAGTTCAGTGGTGATGACACAGACTCAGCCCTGGAGGCACTAGAGTAGGATACTGTTGTAATGAGGCCACAAAACACACAGGGTGAGAGGTGGGGAGCAAGGGGACAGTTTGAGGTGAAGCTTCCGAGCAGCAAGTAGGAGTAAGCCAGGGGAAGGCAAGGGTTATGAAAGCTGCAGAGATAAACAAGAGCTGGAGACCCATGAGACCTTGCCCCCCATACCTGGACTTTATCTGGAAGGAGGGCCCTGCAAGTTTTACTTGGAGGTGCAGCACGATCACATTGCTCTTTCGTGCTTCCACACGGCTCCCTGTTGTTCTGCTGGTATCTGCACGGATCATCTGTTTATGGATTGCCCTTTGGAAGTGCCTTAAAAGCAGACTGTTTCTTTAACATGACAGCCTAGAATAGTGCCTGAACCACAGTAGGTGCTCCGCAGGGTTGGTGGGGGAATAAGGGAATGTTGGCAGGGTAGATGATCAAGAGTCTCCTTTTCCTTTTTTTTTTTTTTTTTTTAAAAAGCATGAACTCAGGAGTTATTTATATCTTGTTTATTTTCTTTGGAGAACCAGACCTATTTTCTAAACACCAGATGGCTTAAATTAGTTTATTAAAATGTTAATATGGCTGATCTTTATAAAATATAAGCAAGTCCTTTTTGTTTTTGTAGGGTTTTAACATCTCCTCAGAGTAAAATCAAGCCTTAATAGAAGTGTGAACACTAGGTTGTTTAATATCTATTGCCTTCTAAAGGGGGGAAAAAAGTACAGCTTTTCCTTTTTTTTTTTTTTTTTTTTCATTTAAAGAGACAGCTCTTTTGAGGAAGGAAGGGAGACTCCCAGTTATAATTTTGAACCCCTTTATTGTGAAATTACACACCACTTGCCATTTGTATCTTGCTTTAGAGTTTTGGAATTTGTTTATTCTAATAGACAGACCCTATAATGTGTGTATGAAAAATCATTTGTCGTCAGTGAAGACGAGTCTGAAGAAAATGGACTAGATTTCCTCCTTAGTCCCTTCCATAAAAGGTTTTGATACACGAGGAGAGAATATAAGGCTTGATTTTTATTATTCTTAGCAATTCAAGCAGAGCTTTAAATAAGATCCAGGCATTCATATTTCATTGTTAAATTCTTTTTCCTGCATATTTTGTTTATTTCTAGTCATGTAGTCAAATGATGAGAAATGACCCCTTTTGTACCATACACTTGATTTAGTGGATCTGAAGAGGGGAAAGTAGGGTGTGGGATAAAGAGAAATGAGGTCCAATGTGAAACCTACGTAGGAGATTGTATACGCTTAGCAGAGTTTGACACCGTGGTAGGCTCGTTCTCCAGACATTTTCTAACAACCAGGATCTCACAGAACTACTGTACTGGTGAATGTTCATCCCTTTTAGATGGAAAACCTTTACTTCACTAAATAATAGTTCCAAATATAATAATGATTATAATAATCATCGTAATAATACAATAGTGGCCACTATTCATTTTGTTTCTTATATGCCAGACACTAACATATTTTCACTGAAGCTAAAAAGGAACAATGCATGCCACTCAAAGCTGCAAAATCCCACCTTTCAGTATTTAAAACTACTGCCCCAAAGCAGATGGTGAATGCTGTGCAGGGATAGAAAGCATAAGGGGCCTTTCATTTATACATCACAAGAAAGGGCAGAAATGACAAAGCAGCATATTTTATATTCTCTCTTTCCTGTAGCCATTGGCCCATAAGCTGCAGATTAGCCAGCGAGCAACCCCGTTCCCAAATGCCTTTCTAAATAAATGCACATTGGCTGTGGGGTAAGGTTTCTCCACATGGAAACTATATAAGAGGAGGGAAGGCAGAGAGGAAGAACAGCCTTTAGTAACGAAATAGTATGTGTGTGCCAGAAATCAAAGATTTATGCTTTTATTGTAATTTCTACAACTTTATGTGGCAAACACTAGATTATAAAAATAAAATACACAGGCAAACTAAATCTTTCTGTAATAAAAAAAAAAGTCTCTATAACATATGTTCCCCACTCTTAGGCTGTGGCCTCTTTGAAAATTAATGCATCTCAGCTAAAGAGTATAGGAGGTCCATCTATGTCAAATAAAATGTGATTTGACTCGTAATTTAAGTGACTAGTAATTTAACTGGTGACTGTACTCTATCTACTATGCTAAGTAAAGGAAGAACTAAATAGTGATTGCATCTCGGAACCACCTCTTTAAAATAGACATTCCTGGTGTGCCTGGGTGGCTCAGTTGGTTAAGTGCCCAACTCTTGATTTAAGCTCCAGTCATGATCTCACAGTTGTGAGATCAAGTCCCATATCAGCCTCCATACTGGGCATGGAGCTTACTTGGGATTCTCTCTCTCCCTCTCCCTCTGCCACTCCCCTGCTTGTGCTTTTTCTCTAAGAAAGAAAGAAAGAGAGAGAGAGAGAGAGAGAGAGGGAGGGAGGGAGAAAGGAGAGAAAACAAAAGAAAACAAAAGAAAAGAAAAAGAATTTTTTTAAATACACATGCCCAAGCTTGCAGTTCTGAGCACCTCGACTGTCCTAGATAAAGCCATGGCTCTAAATCATTTTTTTAAAGTTTTTATGTATTTATTTTGAGAAAGAGACAGCATGAGCAGGGGAGGGGCAGAGAGAGAGGCAGGGAGAGAGAAAATCCCAAGCAGACTCTGCGCTGACAGCACAGAGCCTGACTTGGGGCTCAAACTCACAAAACCGTGAGATCATGACCTGAGCCCAAACCAAGTCAGACACTTAACTGACTGAGCAACCCAGGCACCCTGGCTCTAAAACATTTTAAGACAAAAAGAGACGCATATGATATACCTCTAAAGTATCGATTACCATTTAATATCCAGGGAGCTTATGGCCATGGATACGTTTATTCTCGATGATCAATTTATTAATGTTATATATCCAATAATTGAAACATTAAAGTGGATCTTTGCTAAACATTTATCCATTGATTAAAAGCTAAATTTTATTTTCTTAACCAATTTAAAAAGCAGTTACTAATCTAATCTAGCTGCTGCTTTCAAACTCTCCAAATATCTTAAAGATGAGCTATAACAACACAAAAGTAGTCATTACAAAACCAGTTACTATACTTACTCCTAAACCTATTCCAGAATATTAACACTACTGGTTTAATTCAAGTTTTTGTTATTTCTACACAACATCCTAGGGTTTCAGAAATGTCACATTAATTAATACCTGTCTCCATGTTAATAACAAAAGGAAAAGAATACCTGAGGTTTCAGTACCTGAAGTAGATACCACCTGATTCCTGTCAGGGCACTGATCACCAATCTGAGCTACCTTTTTATTGCTAAAGTCCATTTGTTAAATCAGTGCAACTGTGTGTGTCTGTACGTGCTTTGTTTCTTTGTTCAATGGGACTACTATTAGCAGTCAAGAACAGTGGACCCATGGGAAGGAAGGAAATGTTCTCCTTAAGTCATACTGAGTCAAAGATGCCGGCATTATAACTTCTAGGTATGTCCAGCAAACCGCAAAAATGCAGACCTAGCACTCGGAAGCCACTTAAAGCAGGAGACCTAAGTTTGGAAGTCATCTGATAGGATGCAAACCGCTGAGACTGAGCTGTGTTGCCTAGAGGGAGCACAGAGAAAGAACAGGCCGAGAAGAGCTTTCAGAACAGAGTTCCCAAGCATAATATTTGCCTGTGTCCATTACTTATAGAGAGCTCATCAGGAGGCTGTCTGGAAGAGGCAGTTCAAAAGCCATTTGTATTTCTGAGAGCAGCTTAATGGAAGAGAACAGAATCAGCAGGGCAAAGCTGGTGGCCCAGAAGCAGAGGCACCAGCTTTGGAAGAGCAGCTTGGTAGAGAAGAGCAGGAGAGAACAGAGAACTGTTTGAGAATTAGGGGAATAGGTAGATGGGTCCATCTGGGATTTGTGGGGGGGGGGTGATTTTTTTTTTAAGGGTGCAAAGATTTTATTGTTTGACTAAGAGAAAGGAGCTAATGCAAAAGAAATCATTGAAGGCACAATAAAGAGTAGGAAAAAATTAATGGAGAAAGGTCCCAGAGCAACCAGGGGAAAGTAGTTTTCCTAAAGAAGTCTCAAATACCATTAGACAAGAGAAGGAGAATAGAATTGATAAAAAGACATGTAAGACAATTCTGAGTCAAATGAAGAAGCTTACATTTTCTTTTTCCTACTTTGTCATTCATCTTTCAAGCTGGTTTGTGTTTGGGACTATTAAAAAGACTTCAAATACGTAATTAAATATATCAACAGTTTCAGGGCACCTGTCTGGCTCAGTCAGTTAAGCATCTAACTTTGGGTTAGGTCATGATCTCACATTTCGTGAGTTCCAGCCCCGTATTGGGCTCTGCACTCTCAATGCAGAGCCTGCTTCAGATCTTCTGTCTCCCTCTTTCTCTACCCCTCCCTTGCATGCCACTCTCGCACGCTCTCTCTCTCTCTCTCTCTCTCTCTCTCAAAAATAAACATTACATATACACATACATGATATATATACATATATATATACATATATATCATGTATGTGTGTGATATATGCATATATATATATATATATATGCATCAACAGTTTATTTTATAGTTTTGTTTCTCTTGGCACTAAAATTCACTCATCTTACATGGCCTCAATTCTTTGAAAAAATTTAGAGAACAAAACTGCATAAAATTCAGGTTGTGGGGTTGAGATGCATTGCTTGCAAAGAAATGTGAAAAGGGTTGTTAGAATAGATGTAAAGAAAGCTGGGGGCGGGCATTAACAATGCTTACAAGGATAATTGTGCAACGAGATGACAGAGATAAAGTCAAACGTGCACTTTAGCAGCAAGATCAATCAGCCCTGTTTGCAACATTTGGGAGCAGATAGGGAGAGAGGTTAGTGCCATCTGCCAGGCTGAGATTGGCAAGGAGAATGCAGCAGTAGAAGTCAGACAAAGCAAGGGCACCCACACTAGCGTCACTGCAGTGACCAGTCACCATGCCCAACAGCACAGCTGTGGGGCTGGAAGGGGCAGGTGAGCTATGAGAATGGGAGAGACCAATCAACTAGAGGCCATACTGAGGAAGAGCAAGCTCAGGGTGACCACTTGAGAAGAGCAGAAGGAGAAGGATGGGAGATTGAATCAAGGTCTGGGGCTTGGCTTATGTCAGTGAGGTCCATACCTAAGGGTAGGTGACATTAGGAAGGCACTGAACATCATTGGACTTGAGGATTGTAGGTATAAGGCAGGGTGTTTGGAAGGTCATTAGCGTAGATGCTGAGAGACCTAAAAATGCTGGCAGAGGACTGAGTGGATAGGAAAACTGAGCTATGTACTGAAGTTATCAGAGAAAGGACATGAGCAGATAATAGCTACAAGTTTGGGAAGAGGGTCAGGATGGCAACAAGTGCAGGTACACCCACACCACCTTACACGGTAGCCTCAGAGAAAGTGGAGTAAGCAGGTGATATAAACTTCAGAATAATCCAGAGGCTCTACAGGGGCCTCTAGGATTATAGGCTCTTCGGATTTCATCAGTAACCATCTCCTGCAAGATGCTTTCATTCTCAGGTTAGCCCAGTAAACAAATCTACTTACATAGCGGAATCACCATTTGTGGTTTTGTAATGAGACTTAGCTTGTTGGTTTCTAAGAAACTGTGATGTGTGCCTAGAAGTGAAGGAAATTGTGTGGCTGGCATAATAAGATTCTATCTGACATAGTCACATCTCCTGTGATTAAGCACAGTAAGGAATTAATGGTAAGCAGAGTCACAGCCAAAAGTGTATTATAAGCATGATGGGGCAAGATATTACAAAACTCTGTTTTGTATGAAACATACAAAACATATAGTTACAAAACTCTATGTGTGTTTCTCAAAAAAAAAAAAAAATCATAGAGTTGCCATATGATCTAGCAATTCCACTTCTGGGTATATCCCCCAAAAAATTGAAAGCAGAGTCTCAAAGAGATATTTGCACACCCGTGTTCATGGCAGCATGATTTGCAATAGCCACAAGGTAGAAACAACCCAAATGTCCATTGATGGATAAATGGATAAACAAAATGTGGTTTACATGTACGATGGAATATTATTCAGCCTGAAAAAGGAATGAAGCACAGGCACATGGCCACAACATAGATGAACCTTGAAAATGTTATGCGAAGTGAAATGAGGCAGTCACGAAGGGACACATTTCATATGATTCCACTTATATGAGGTATTTAGTATATCCAAATTCATAGACACGAAAAAGGAGAATGATGGTTGTCAGAGGAATGGAGAGTTACTGTTTATTGGGTTCAGAGTTTCAATCTGGGAAGTCGAAAACATTCTAGAGACAGATGGTGGTAATGGTGCATGACAGTGTGAATGTGTTTCATGCCATAGAACTGTATACTTAAAAATGGTTTAAATGATAAGTTTTATGTATAATTAACCACAATTTTATAAAAATATATGAATACATTTTTATAAATAAATGGTTTAAATGATAAATCTTAATGTTTTATGTGTTGTACCACAACTAAAAAAAAAATACCAATTCCAGATTTGGAATTATTGAGGGGTGCTTACTCCCCCTTTTTTTCCAATTGTGCATTTACTTCTCAGTGAGAAGAAATCAGTAAGAGCATGCTCTCAATGATGAAAATAAATCATTTTCTAATCTTACAAGTGTAGGTGGCCATGTACACACAAGTGTGTGTGTGCACCTGCAAATCCATGCTATACTCAGCTTAGAAACAGCAAATTTGAACTGCCAGGAAACCCTCTTCCTTAAAAAGAACTCGCTTTATTTTAATCTTCTGTAGCAGGGAAGTATAACCAGAGAAAACTCTTACAATCCACCCATTTTATTCATTTCTGCTCCTATTTCTCTCTGGGTCAGAAAAGGTAATACAGGTATAAGAAAGTCGTCTTTCAAAACCATGACATTCTGTAAATGTAAGACATGAAAACGATGGTAGCACACCTTCCAGCCTGCCCACTGGGATCAAGGTATGACGCCCCTCCAGACAGGCAAAGCAGGATTGGGGGGGAGGCAGCTGCCTCACTCTGTCTATTTGGAGGAAACCTTTGAAAAGGAAGTCTTCACTGGAAATTGCACCTCTTAATCACTCTGACAATCTTGTCTCTTTTTCCAGTTTCATGTATTTTTTAAAAAAATATTTTCTTAATGTTTACTTATTTTTGAGAGAGACAGCACGTGACCACAGGAGGGACAGAGAGATGGGGAGAGAGGATCTGAAGTGGGCTCTGTGGAGCAGACAGCCTGATGGGGGGCTTGAACTCACGAACCGTGAAATCACTACCTGAGCCAAAGTCAGACACTTAACCAACTGAGCCACCCAGGCGCCCTGATGTCATAAATTCTTAATTGAGCTCTTGTTGGGGGAATGTTTGGAGGAAGTGTTGGGAAGTGCGTGTGTGTTATAAGGAAGGGAAGAATGACCTGCCAGTTCTGCTTTCAGGAGCACAGAGCCAGTGTAGACAAAAGGACAAAGCTTCATGTGTATATACACATGTCCCATCTGAGGCTGTTCTGGTGGCTCTGTGTTTTGGGGGTGTTTACGTAAGCATCAGCAGCAGGAGCCTGTGAAGCAGGACAGAGAAATACAAGTGTTCAGGAAGCATTAGACTGGCAGAGCCCTAAAAGGTAAAATGGTGAAAAGGTGGCTCCAGCAGACAGTTTAAGTAGAATTAGCTGAGCATGCATACAAAGATCTGTAGCCACTTTGGTGCTGTGAGACACGGGCCTGGATCACTGACCGTCTTCATGATAGTTGCAAAATGGTTCTCTATGTCTGTCAGGGACTAAATGATTGTGACCCCCCAAAATCATATGTAGAAGCCCTATACCCCCAATGTGATGACATTAGAAGCTAGGGTCTTTGGGAGTTTATTAGGATTTGATGACGTCTTAAGGAGTGAGCCCTTGTGGATGGGATTAGTGCCCTGATGAGAGTCCTGATGGACTTTGCTTCCTCTCTCTGCTCTGCAGTATGAGACACAAGGAGAAATCAGCAGCCTGCAACCCAGTAAAGGGCCCTTACTAGAACCCGACCATGCTCACACCTGATCTCAGACTCCCAGCCTCCAGAACCATGAGAAGTACATGCCTGTTGTTTCCGAAGCCACCCAGTGGATGGTGTTGTGTTAAAGCAGCCCGAGTGGACCAAAACAGTAACCATGACAGTTAAGAGGCAGAGGCAGACTAGGTGACCAAGCGGGCTGTGAAGCACACTTTCAGGACCATGTTTGCTAAACATAGAATGCAGCCAGCTTTGCAGGGCTCAGTGTTGATTCCTCTGGCCTGTCATTTCACAGGAAATACATAAAATCTCTTTTCTACATAATCCTTTGTTTAAAAAAAAACACAATTTTTTTTTTTTCTGATTCTCACCTTCTTTGGACAGTCTTTAAAATGATGTTGGGGTTTAAATTTGTTTAGTTTTTTTTTCTCATTCTTGAAGTGATTAATATTAATGCTAAAAGTGAATACATTCACTTTTCCCTTTTAGAAGTTGCCAGGAAAAGGAATTACTTGCACTCATAACAAAGACAGTTTGATTCAATAATGATGTAACTGCTTTACTATATAGAAGTTTATATGTCGGATTGTTGTTTTTTGTTTTTGTTTTTGTTTTAAGAAGAAATTCTAGGTAGATCAGCTTTGCAATACATCCATTTGGATTAAAAGTTGGCATTTGTAATAGGGGCACTTGTACCCCAATGTTTATAGCAGCACTCTCAACAATAGCCAAATTATGGAAAGAGCCTAAATGTCCATCAACTGATGAATGGATAAAGAAATTGTGGTTTATATGCACAATGGAGTACTACGTGGCAATGAGAAAGAATGAAATATGGCCCTTTGTAGCAACATGGATGGAACTGGAGAGTGTTATGCTAAGTGAAATAAGCCATACAGAGAAAGACAGATACCATATGTTTTCACTCTTATGTGGATCCTGAGAAACTTAACAGAAACCCATGGGGGAGGGGAAGGAAAAAAAAAAAAAAAAGGAGGTTAGAGTGGGAGAGAGCCAAAGCATAGGAGACTGTTAAAAACTGAGAACAAACTGAGGGTTGATGGGGGGTGGGAGGGAGGGGAGGGTGGGTGATGGGTATTGAGGAGGGCGCCTTTTGGGATGAGCACTGGGCGTTGTATGGAAACCAATTTGACAATAAATTTCATATATTGAAAAAAAAAGTTGGCATTTGTAGCAATTGAATAAAGAACTATGGTTGTAGAAGGAGGCTAAGCCTCAGCCCTGAATCAAAGTTAACGGTATGTTACCAGGCCAAGGCTGCCTATTTCTGGCCAACTCACAGCGATGCTCCCACCCTCAACATAGCTCACTCCCAACCTTATGTTGACATTGCTTATTTCTGAGTTGAACTGGGTTGTCTTTTAACTCCGTCCCCATTGTTGCATCTCTCCAAAGTTCTGCCCACCCAAGGCATTAGGGGAAAGATCATTTACACCAGTACACAATCACTGCCAAGAAAGATGGGAGCCAGAGACAGCGCAAGGTTATCTCTTTCCAGCTCTGCCTATACCAGGGCCTTGTTTCAGGCTGAGATGTAGAGAAATGGGAAGGAAATGGGAACAGGAAGCCAAGATGGAAAGGCTAAATGTATTTTGGGCCCCTTTTACACCCTCACAGATTGCTAGAATATGAGGTCTATCCATGCTTACATGTTCATTTAAGAAAGGCAGACACAGATGATTTTGTATGTTTCATTTACACATACACACGTCTACAGAAAATAAGCAGTCCCCTTTCGGAAGCTTTGGGGTTTTTTTCTTTGTTTGTTTTGTTTTTTAATACTTAAGAATCCTGAACAATGATTCTGGGGCGCCTGGGTATCTCAGTCGGTTAAGTGTCCAGCTCTTGATTTCGGCTCAAGTCATGATCTCACAGTTCGTGAGTTTGAGCTCCGCATTGGGCTCTGTGCTGACATCGCAGAGCCTGCTTGAGAGTCTCAGATTGTCTCTCTCCCTCTGTCTCTCTGTCCCTCCCCCTCACACACCCTATCTCAAAATAAATAGACTTAAAAAAAAAAAAAAAAACCTGAACAAAGATTTTTTAAGAATCACATGGGAATTTCTCCATCCAAGTGTTACTCTTTAAATTATTTGCCTTGAGGGCCTGCCTGTTTACTTCAATAAACTTCCTTTTCAAAATTGCCATCCGTTTTAGTTTCCAGTGCACATAAGAAAATTGAGTTGTAGCATGGCCTCTTTCTTCATACTTGACTCTGAATCACTTTTGACTCTTTCAGAAAAGTAAATCTACCCTCACAGGATGAAACTTTGACAACACAGACAATATGCAAAAGAATGTCTGAGTTATTCATTCAATAAATATTGAATACCTACTATGTTGCCAAGTGTTCTGTGGGAGGACAGGCATGTAAGATGAATAGACAATTTCAGTCCTTACTCCTCAGCTGCTGACAGTCTTAGGGGAAGACAGACATTCTCAAACAATTAAATCCATAGTGAAAACTGGTGGCATATGGGGGTATAGCAGGAGCCCAAGGCGAGGAGTGGCTTTCAGAAATGTTTTGAATAAAGACACCATCCTTGGAATACATTATCATCTCTCAAAATGACAGTCTCAAGGAAGGTGCAGGATCTAGTATGTTTCCTGAAGACTATCTTCATTTTCTAATAATTGTAGTAAATAATAATAAATAATCAATGCATTTGACCTGATTTGTTAGAATAATAGAAAGCAGAACACTATAGTGTTGCCCTTTAGCCCCTAAAACTATTCAAAGAAGATAAGTTGGAGCATCTTATGACTCTCGTTGGATGTTATATTTTTGTAAGTCATTGAAAGAACCTAGCACTTTAAGGATATATTTGATAAGGATAGCTAAAATGATTGAAGAAAATGCTTCAGTAAAATATCCCTCAAGCCAGAGCAGTAGGACAGAAGCAGCATGTCAAAACAAGACAACATGGGAGTCTGGCTCTAGAGATAAATTAAACAAGGATCCTTCACTTGGATGATAATTGTGTTGGCACCAGAGAGCTTGTGTATCACTGAATTGTGCTCTTAAAGAGACAGTCAGTGCTTCAAAAGCAGTCATCCTGGTGAACAGGGATAGGGTTTTCTGGTCAGGAGATTTCATTTCAAGCAAGGATGTGATTATTCCTGACTGTCATTGCATTACCAGGAAAACTTGTTTCTGAGATCCTGAAGAATACATCAGCTATGACATTTAAGGAAGGCCTTCAGAAGCTGTACTAACTAGCAATAAAATACAAGGTTGAGAAATTTCTAAAATCCTCTGTAAGTTTTTGTGCCAAAACTCACATTTCAGCAATGGTCACAGCTGTCAAGAGCACAGCTCCCCTAAATACAGAGAAGTGGGAGACTTCAGTAGCCCTCCCTCAGTTATTGGTAATGTCCCTGCATTCACACACTTCCATATTTTTCCTTCATACTGCCATTCTCAAGTTTTACACACATTCATGACATTGAAACAGGATTTTGGAGGTATTACAAAGAACCAACAACCCTAAACAAAATGAAATATGTCATTTAGAGCATAAAACAAGCATATTCCTAAGCACAACAATGTTTATATGTAATTGTGTGATGAGAAACTTGGGAAAACATACAAGAAGTTTTGGAAGTAATATCTCTGTCTCCATGCCAATGGAAATAAAATGATATTCTCTCACTTTTAGAAATCTGAGGTTCATATTCACTAAAACTTGAAAGACTGTGAAATAGGTAATCAGTCAGCTGACATTATCCTTGATTTCAAAGATGAAAGCTTCATTTTCAGAGACAAATCTAGATCCAGTACTTCCACTGCTGGCTATTTACCCAAAGGGAAAATAAAACACTAATTTGGAAAGATATATGCACCCCTATGTTTATTGCAGCATTATTTACAATAGCCATGATATGGAAGCAACATAAAGTTTTGTCTAGTTTCTATGCACAGGTTCTGAACCCCTCTTAGAAAGGTCCAAAACTCTTAATACAAAGCAATACTAAAGATTGCACATTTGGACTCATGACTGATGATGGCGGCGTAGGAGGACGCAGGGCTCACAGCGCGTCCTGCCGATCACTTAGATTCCACCTACACCTGCCTAAAGAACCCAGAAAACCGCCAGAGGATTAGCAGAAGGGAGTCTCAGGAGTCAAGCGCAGACTAGAGGCCCACGGAAGAAGGTAGGAAGGGCGGCGAGGCGGTGCGCGCTCCACGGACTGGCGGGAGGGAGCCGGGGCGGAGGGGCGGCTCGCCGGCCAAGCAGAGCCCCTGAGTCTGGCTGGCAAAAGCGGAGGGGCCAGACAGACTGTGTTCCGACAGCAAGCGCGACTTAGCGTCTGGGAGGTCATAAGTTAACAGCTCTGCTCGGAAAGCGGGAAGGCTGGAGGACAAAGGGAGGGAGAGCTGCTGAGCCCCCGGACGGCAGAGCTCAGCTTGGCGGGGAACAAAGGCACCAGCGCCATCTCCCCCGCCCATCCCCCAGCCAAAATCCCAAAGGGAACCAGTTCCTGCCAGGGAACTTGCTCCCTCCACGCAAACACCCAACTCTGTGCTTCTGCGGAGCCAAACCTCCGGCAGCGGATCTGACTCCCTCCCGCTGCCACAGGGCTCCTCCTGAAGTGGATCACCTAAGGAGAAGCGAGCTAAGCCTGCCCCTCCAGCCCCCGTGCACCTTGCCTACCCACCCCAGCTAATACGCCAGATCCCCAGCAACACAAGCCTGGCAGTGTGCAAGTAGCCCAGACGGGACACGCCACCCCACAGTGAATCCCGCCCCTAGGAGAGGGGAAGAGAAGGCACACACCAGTCTGACTGTGGCCCCAGCAGTGGGCTGGGGGCAGACATCGGGTCGGACTGCGGCCCCGCCCACTAACTCCAGTTATACACCACAGCACAGGGGAAGTGCCCTGCAGGTCCTAACCATGCCAGGGACTCTCCAAAATGACCAAACGGAAGAATTCCCCTCAGAAGAATCTCCAGGAAATAACAACAACTAATGAACTGATCAAAAAGGATTTAAATAATATAACAGAAAGTGAATTTAGAATAATAGTCATAAAATTAATCGCTGGGCTTGAAAACAGTATACAGGACAGCAGAGAATCTCTTGCCACAAAGATCGAGGGACTAAGGACCAGTCACGAGGAGCTGAAAAACGCTTTAAACGAAATGCAAAATAAAATGGAAACCGCGATAGCTCGGCTTGAAGAGGCAGAGGAGAGAATAGGTGAACTAGAAGATAAAGTTATGGAGAAAGAGGAAGCTGAAAGAAAGAGAGATAAAAAAATCCAGGAGTATGAGGGGAAAATTAGAGAACTAAGTGATACACTAAAAAAAAATAATATACGCATAATTGGTATCCCAGAGGAGGAAGAGAGAGGGAAAGGTGCTGAAGGGGTACTTGAACAAATTATAGCTGAGAACTTCCCTGAACTGGGGAAGGAAAAAGGCATTGAAATCCAAGAGGCACAGAGAACTCCCTTCAGACGTAACTTGAATCGATCTTCTGCACGACATATCATAGTGAAACTGGCAAAATACAAGAATAAAGAGAAAATTCTGAAAGCAAGGGATAAACGTGCCCTCACATATAAAGGGAGACCTATAAGACTCGTGACTGATCTCTCCTTTGAAACTTGGCAGGCCAGAAAGGCTTGGCACGATATCTACAGTGTGCTAAACAGAAAAAATATGCAGCCGAGAATCCTTTACCCAGCAAGTCTGTCATTTAGAATAGAAGGAGAGATAAAGGTCTTCCCAAACAAACAAAAACTGAAGGAATTTGTCACCACGAAACCAGCCCTACAAGAGATCCTAAGGGGGATCCTGTGAGACAAAGTACCAGAGACATCACTACAAGCATAAAACATACAGACGTCACAATGACTCCAAACCCACATCTTTCTATAATAACACTGAATGTAAATGGATTAAATGCGCCAACTAAAAGACATAGGGTATCAGAATGGATAAAAAAACAAGACCCATCTATTTGCTGTCTACAAGAGACTCATTTTAGATCTGAGGACACCTTTAGATTGAGAGTGAGGGGATGGAGAACTATCTATCATGCTCCTGGAAGCCAAAAGAAAGCTGGAGTAGCCATACTTATATCAGACAAACTAGACTTTAAATTAAAGGCTGTAACAAGAGATGAAGAAGGGCATTATATAATAATCACAGGGTCTATCCACCAGGAAGAGCTAACTATTATAAATGTCTATGCGCCAAATACCCGAGCCCCTAGATATATAAAACAATTACTCATAAACATAAGCAACCTTATTGATAAGAATGTGGTCATTGCAGGGGACTTTAACACCCCACTTACAGAAATGGATAGATCATCTAGACACACAGTCAATAAAGAAACAAGGGCCCTGAATGATACATTGGATCAGATGGACTTGACAGATATATTTAGAACTCTGCATCCCAAAGCAACAGAATATACTTTCTTCTCGAGTGCACATGGAACATTCTCCAAGATAGATCATATACTGGGTCACAAAACAGCCCTTCATAAGTTTACAAGAATTGAAATTATACCATGCATACTTTCAGACCACAATGCTATGAAGCTTGAAATCAACCACAGGAAAAAGTCTGGAAAACCTCCAAAAGCATGGAGGTTAAAGAACACCCTACTAACGAATGAGTGGGTCAACCAGGCAATTAGAGAAGAAATTAAAATATATATGGAAACAAACGAAAATGAAAATACAACAATCCAAACACTTTGGGATGCAGCGAAGGCAGTCCTGAGAGGAAAATACATTGCAATCCAGGCCTATCTCAAGAAACAAGAAAAATCCCAAATACAAAATCTAACAGCACACCTAAAGGAAATAGAAGCAGAACAGCAAAGGCAGCCTAAACCCAGCAGAAGAAGAGAAATAATAAAGATCAGAGCAGAAATAAACAATATAGAATCTAAAAAAACTGTAGAGCAGATCAACGAAACCAAGAGTTGGTTTTTTGAAAAAATAAACAAAATTGACAAACCTCTAGCCAGGCTTCTCAAAAAGAAAAGGGAGATGACCCAAATAGATAAAATCATGAATGAAAATGGAATGATTACAACCAATCCCTCAGAGATACAAACAATTATCAGGGAATACTATGAAAAATTATATGCCAACAAATTGGACAACCTGGAAGAAATGGACAAATTCCTAAACACCCACACTCTTCCAAAACTCAATCAGGAGGAAATAGAAAGCTTGAACAGACCCATAACCAGCGAAGAAATTGAGTCGGTTATCAAAAATCTCCCAACAAATAAGAGTCCAGGACCAGATGGCTTCCCAGGGGAGTTCTACCAGACATTTAAAGCAGAGATAATACCTATCCTTCTCAAGCTATTCCAAGAAATAGAAAGGGAAGGAAAACTTCCAGACTCATTCTATGAAGCCAGTATTACTTTGATTCCTAAACCAGACAGAGACCCAGTAAAAAAAGAGAACTACAGGCCAATATCCCTGATGAATATGGATGCAAAAATTCTTAATAAGATACTAGCAAATCGAATTCAACAGCATATAAAAAGAATTATTCACCATGATCAAGTGGGATTCATTCCTGGGATGCAGGGCTGGTTCAACATTCGCAAATCGATCAACGTGATACATCACATTAACAAAAAAAAAGAGAAGAACCATATGATCCTGTCAATCGATGCAGAAAAGGCCTTTGACAAAATCCAGCACCCTTTCTTAATAAAAACCCTTGAGAAAGTCGGGATAGAAGGAACATACTTAAAGATCATAAAGGCCATTTATGAAAAGCCCACAGCTAACATCATCCTCAACGGGGAAAAACTGAGAGCTTTTTCCCTGAGATCAGGAACACGACAGGGATGCCCACTGTCACCGCTGTTGTTTAATATAGTGCTGGAAGTTCTAGCATCAGCAATCAGACAACAAAAGGAAATCAAAGGCATCAAAATTGGCAAAGACGAAGTCAAGCTTTCGCTTTTTGCAGATGACATGATATTATACATGGAAAATCCGATAGACTCCACCAAAAGTCTGCTAGAACTGATACATGAATTCAGCAAAGTTGCAGGATACAAAATCAATGTGCAGAAATCAGTTGCATTCTTATACACTAACAATGAAGCAACAGAAAGACAAATGAAGAAACTGATCCCATTCACAATTGCACCAAGAAGCATAAAATACCTAGGAATAAATCTAACCAAAGATGTAAAAGATCTGTATGCTGAAAACTATAGAAAGCTTATGCAGGTAATTGAAGAAGATATAAAGAAATGGAAAGACATTCCCTGCTCATGGTTTGGAAGAATAAATATTGTCAAAATGTCAATACTACCCAAAGCTATCTACACATTCAATGCAATCCCAATCAAAATTGCACCAGCATTCTTCTCGAAACTAGAACAAGCAATCCTAAAATTCATATGGAACCACAAAAGGCCCCGAATAGCCAAAGTAATTTTGAAGAAGAAGACCAAAGCAGGAGGCATCACAATCCCAGACTTTAGCCTCTACTACAAAGCTGTCATCATCAAGACAGCATGGTACTGGCATAAAAACAGACACATAGACCAATGGAATAGAATAGAAACCCCAGAACTAGACCCACAAACGTATGGCCAACTCATCTTTGACAAAGCAGGAAAGAACATCCAATGGAAAAAAGACAGTCTCTTTAACAAATGGTGCTGGGAGAACTGGACAGCAACATGCAGAAGGTTGAAACTAGACCACTTTCTCACACCATTCACAAAAATAAACTCAAAATGGATAAAGGACCTGAATGTGAGACAGGAAACCATCAAAACCTTAGAGGAGAAAGCAGGAAAAGACCTCTCTGACCTCAGCCGTAGCAATCTCTTACTCGGCACATCCCCAAAGGCAAGGGAATTAAAAGCAAAAGTGAATTACTGGGACCTTATGAAGATAAAAAGCTTCTGCACAGCAAAGGAAACAACCAACAAAACTAAAAGGCAACCAACGGAATGGGAAAAGATATTTGCAAATGACACATCGGACAAAGGGCTAGTATCCAAAATCTATAAAGAGCTCATCAAACTCCACACCCGAAAAACAAATAACCCAGTGAAGAAATGGGCAGAAAACATGAATAGACACTTCTCTAAAGAAGACATCCGGATGGCCAACAGGCACATGAAAAGATGTTCAACGTCGCTCCTTATCAGGGAAATACAAATCAAAACCACACTCAGATACCACCTCACGCCAGTCAGAGTGGCCAAAATGAAGAAATCAGGAGACTATAGTTGCTGGAGAGGATGTGGAGAAACGGGAACCCTCTTGCACTGTTGGTGGGAATGCAAATTGGTGCAGCCGCTCTGGAAAGCAGTGTGGAGGTTCCTCAGAAAATTAAAAATAGACCTACCCTATGACCCAGCAATAGCACTGCTGGGAATTTATCCAAGGGATACAGGAGTACTGATGCATAGGGGCACCTGTACCCCAATGTTTATAGCGGCACTCTCAACAATAGCCAAATTATGGAAAGAGCCTAAATGTCCATCAACTGATGAGTGGATAAAGAAATTGTGGTTTATATACACAATGGAATACTACGTGGCAATGAGAAAAAATGAAATATGGCCTTTTGTAGCAACATGGATGGAACTGGAGAGTGTGATGCTAAGTGAAATAAGCCATACAGAGAAAGACAGATACCATATGGTTTCACTCTTATGTGGATCCTGAGAAACATAACAGAAACCCATGGGGGAGGGGAAGGGAAAAAAAAAAAAGAGGTTAGAGTGGGAGAGAGCCAAAGCATAAGAGACTGTTAAAAACTGAGAACAAACTGAGGGTTGATGGGGGG